>NC_135839.1:9707500-10265000 GCF_029677425.1 Wolffia australiana | reverse complement strand
CGCGTCGAGGGCGGGGGAGGGGGCGACCGAGGGCAGTGGCGGGGGCGACCGAGGGCGGCGGCGGCCGAGGGCGTCGGCGGCAGCCGAGGGCGTCGGCAGGCAGCTTGGACGAGGGCGGCGGCCGCGATTGCTGAGGGTGGCAGCGACGGCGCCATGGACGGCCGTGGAGCGGCCGGTGGGAGGCGGTAAACGTCGTTGATGGTGGTGGCGGCGGCGGCGGCGGCTGGGGGCGGCCGTGGCTGGGCCACAGACGGGGCCGCGGGCAGCCGTGGCTGGGCTGCGGGCGGCCTTAGCTGGGCCACGGGCTGGATCGCGGTCGGAACCACAGACTGGGCTGTGGGCGGCCGCGGTCTGGACCGCGGGGCTGGGCCATGGTCTGGACTGCGGCGCTGGGCCGCGGAGTTGGGCCGCGGTCTGGACCGCTGATCTGGTCCGCTGTCTGGACCGCGGAGCTGGGCCGCGGTCCTTGGTGGCGTGGCCTAGAAGACCAACTGGCCGGGCGGCCTAGTGGATTGGCCCATATGGGCTAGGGCTGACATGGCAGCGTATGGGGACGCGTGCCTGGGCGTCCAACTGAGGTAGCGCCTTGGGAGGCAGGCCGGGGTGGCTACGGCAATCGGTGCCTCAAAGCGCGAGGTACGGCGCCTCGGGGTGCGGGGCCCGACTGGGCTGGGCCAGGTGGGCCTGGTCGGCCGACGTCGGCCCGATGGGCGGATTGGCCCACAGGGCCGGTCGGTGGGCCCAAGGCGCGCACTGGTGCTTCCTGGGCTCACGGCAGTGCGGCAAAGCGGCGCACAGGGCGGCGGGCGGCGCGACAAGGTGGCGTGACCAGGCAACGCACAGGGTGGCGGCGAGGGTCAGGTGTGCGGCGGCGTTGCGAGGGGCGCACGCGAGCAGCGCCAGTCGGCGCACGACGGCATGGGTGGGCGGCGCGGCGACTCGTGGCGCGCGTGGTGTGGCTCGCACACGCGGGCGGCGGCGCTGGGGGCACGGCGGACAGCGGTGCGTGCGGCGTGCGATGGCAGCACGGGCGCAACGCGTAGCGCGCGCGTGGCGGGTTGATGCGCGTAGTGGCGCCCAGGGGCGGCGTTTGTGGTCTCGGGCGGCGGCGCGGGCATAGCGCGGCGGGGGCCATGCAGGCATGATGCGGCGGCGGCGCGGCTGTGCGGCGCCGCACAGCGGGTGCGCGTGGGGAGGCTATGATGTGCGCGCGCAAGCAGATGCTGGAGGGGAGCGCGCAGGAGGATATATACGACGACGCCGTCTTCTTCAACTCTTTCTAACCTTACTCTTCTTCCAAAAATTTCAATCTCAAAGACTTGTCCTTCATCTAGACTTAGGGGTCCTATATATAGGCCCCATGAAGTACAAGAAAAGGGAAACCCTAACTAAAAAAAAAGAAGAAAATTTAACCTAAACCGAGGAAGAAAAACTTAGATAATTTGAGGTGCTCACTTGTCTCCTCTGCCTTCTCCTTTTCCCCTCTTCTTCTTCTCACGGTGAGACCCTGGAATTCTGAAGGATAACTGCCAAGATACAATTCCAGACTTGAGATAATCATGGCCTTATATAGGGGCCATGATGGACCCATTACACATTATATAGAGGCCCAATAAGGGACCCCTTTTATAACACTAAAAATGAAAAAAACATGGAGAAATATTAAGGACTCGAAATAAAATGATGGATGAAATGCAACGAGACGAACGCGTCATGTCGAGTACTGTGGACTCGTCATGACGAACATGAACATGAAATCAAACAACTGAAAACAGGTAATTAAAATGCAGTGATACGGATGGAGACGTGCTCTACCCAAGGTATTTAAACTAAGGCATCTTCACAGACGCTTTCACATGCCGGTCGGGCTAGACATAGACCTGCGGTGATGTTGATGATGGCGAGGATGGCTATGATGACGTTTTGTCGATCTTGTTTGGGCACGCTCCATCACCTACAAAGTAAAATATATCAACCGTTGCTCTAATGATCTTATGCGTGTGACCTATAGGCCCATGTATCATTCTAGTTAATAAATTTAGTGGCCCAATAACAATCATTGGCCAACCTTACTAATTAAAAATATCCACATACAGATTAATTAACGATCGATTTAACCCAATCAATAGGTTACATTTCCAACCCATTGGGTGCCAAGCTACACCTAGTTCTCTAGAAGAAACCGAGTAGTGTTTGAAATCTCTCATGGAAGCTTTACCATCATCGATTAACATTTATTTATAATCCATCATCCGCGCGAGACTCTCGAACAACTTAGGCTATGGTTTATCATCAAACCCTAATCCGTCTTTCGATTAGTACTAATGCGTAACAAAGATCATTGTAGAACGCTTTCTCCAATATCCTCACCACCCTGGCCAGGAATTTTCTACATCGCCTTCCTTGAGTCAATCTCCTCTTATACTGAGCACGGATGATCCCATCTCGACCACTCAATCATCTCTGTGAGCTTCTTACTAAATCCGAGCTATGACTTATTTGAATCCCATGATTAGAGGCTCGTAAGTCGTAGTCCAAATGTAGTCATCCATTCACGAGATGTCCTTGGTGTCTCAAGTTTGTGGATCACTTATACAACTGTGACATGAATCAACCTGATTGATGTTTAGGTATAATACCTTTAAGCGATTCATACAGATCAATTCACTGAACTCTTTCTCTAAAGAGCACCCACTATTTATCCGTAGTGTCGCCACACTAATAGTCACAGGATCAGCTATACTTATCATATAAGTAGTATCAGTTAGTGTTATTCTATCTAGATAATTTGATGTTTATCTCGACTATCCATTGAATATGAACATTTAGAATACATGTTTAAAGATGAGTGACAATTGTATTATGATCTCATCATAATTCACCAGGTCATTGCATTTATTCATGGACTTCATTATAAACATCACACGGGAAATATTGAACATAATATTTTATTTAATGAACTTAAATAAACATGGTGGTGTGATTGGCTTGATGGCCACATAATATCCATCAAGAGAAGGGTAGAGAAAGAAAGAATTGACTTACATGGCTGGTAGTCCTCTCCATCTACCTCCGCAAGCCCTGGACATTTCTCACTTCCTGGATCCTTTGGCAGCTCCAATGTAGATGGAGAACAATTTCTCTCTCCCACCTTCCACTTGGGCCTCACTAACTCTCAGAAATACAGAGATAGAGAGCAAGAAAAGAATCTTCTCGCTGTTTCATTAAAATTCCAAATGAAAGTTCAGGATGTCTTTTACGAAGAAGTCTAAAGCATTTATACGCCTGCCTTACATTATGGATCAATTTGATGGGTGATATTTGGGCCAAGCCCATAGACCCATTAGTGGCCTTTCCAGAAGATCTGAATCCTTATAAAGGGTTTTGGAGTTCCTTCTTAGGTCTTCTCTCAAGAGGAAGGCCCATTCGCCCAGTCAGATCTTCTTTGGCTTTATTAACAGTCCCTTGGTCCTTTAATGAGAAAAGTTTTCCTAGTCCTGAAAAAGGTCCTAAATTCCCCAAGGAAGAGGCTAACGTTAGCCCACTTGGCTGATTGGTCAAGTGGATCACATTAAATACAAAAAGTATACTTTTATACTATTCAAAAGATGAATATATGTGGAGAGTTCTATCATGATATTTCACTAAATGCACATGTTCCGAGTTAGGATTTACTATGAAATGTGAATAAGATATGCCTTAGTGAACTCTTATTTAATACCTTTATATTGACTTATCGGCTTTTACTGAATTGATGAATATATGGTCAATTCAGTCACTGTCACAATGCAAGTGGTATGGAGAGATGATGATGGATGTTATGTTGCTTTCGAACCAATCACTCATGCATGTTCTGTTTGAGTTCATTGAAAGTAATGTTTATTCATAGTGATTCTTGTGTGATGTTTATAATTATGTACTTAAATACATACAATGACTTACTGATTATGATATGATTGTACTACAATGATCACTAGTCTTTAAACATGTATTCAAAATATTTTTTGAAAAGGATATGGAAGAGTAGAACTCAAACTGTACATAATTGCGATATCTAATATGACTAATCCAATGACCATTTGTGTAGAGACACCAAGGACAGAAGCTATGGATATCATGTGGCCATCATTGAATTGATCTGAATGAATCTTGGAATGGTATTACATCTACAAGTCAATCAGGTTCATTCAGGTGACGGTTTTATTAATGGTCCTTAGACATGATACGCTAGAGACATCTTGGGGATGGACTTCTATGTTTTAAAAACAACTTATGATTCCCTAATATATAATTCAATATAGTATTCTCTCGAATATATCAATAAGTACATAAAGGTGATTGAGTGGTTAAAATGGGTTCGTCTACCTTTAATACAATATGAGATTTACTCGAGGAATAAGATGCATTAAATCCCTAGCCAGTGCTGAGGAGATATTGTAGATGATGTTTTACAATTTTCTCAATATGCATAATACTAATGGGAAGTGCAGATTAGGGGTTGATGGCTAACCATATTCCAAGTCATGTGGGAGTCTTATGCGAATTGAGCATTATACATATAAAATAACCAATGATGGTAAAGGTTCCATGAATAAGTTCAATAACTATTTTGTATCTTCTAGAGAATGAGCTGTAGTTTAGCACCCCATGGGTTGGAAACATAATCTATGAATCAGGTAACATGGAACCTTGATTAATTGATCTATATGTAAATAAAGTTAATAAATAGTTTGTCAATAAATGTTATTGGGCGGTTTGTATTATTTATCAGACAGATACATCCGCCTAGAGGGTCACACACATAAGATCTGTTGATTCTGGTGGATATAACTAAATTATTGGCACTTTATGAAAAATTTAGAATAAGTATAAATAAGGTAGAACCAAAATTAGATTCCCATGCCTGCAAGATATACAAAGCTCCCTTTTCTTGTTCCCTTCACAAACCATTTCTCTCACTAGTGAGACTTGATGGTTGGAAGATCTAAAGGTTCTTTAAGTAGGGTGAAGAATTTGAAGAGGGGAGACAACAATACATTGATGGCATAAAGTTACTTTTCCAAGAAGTTGGGCACCTGGTGGCTTGAAGTTTCTCTTCCAAGGAGAACATGAAGAATGAAAAAACTAATAAACCTAAAATTATGTGCAATTAATGTGAATTAGTTGTGTTGTTAAAGTTAATGTCTATGTGATAGTATTATTAAATTTACATTTTTAAAAATAATAATGGCGTCGATCCACAAGGAGGAATTAATCACAACTAAATGAATTTATAGTTTTAATTAAATATGTTAAAGAGCCAAATAATTATTTATATGACTTTTTTGAACTATTTTTAAAAGATAATATAAATTTTATATATTTTAATTTTTGTTAAAACATTTTCAGATAGTGATTTATGCCCAAGCATCACCTGAAAACAAAAGTAAAATGAAGAAAAAAATGAGATTACTGTTAATTTTGAACAATATATGTTCAAAATATTTTACTAAACTAAAATGTGAAGTCAAAGTGGAACATGGATTAGTTACTGTGGAACTTTGGGAAGAGATAATGTAGATGGAGAATTGTGAAAAAATAATATTCTATAACCTAGAGAGAGAAATTAGGGAAATGATTTGAGAGACAGAACATTGATAATTAATTTGGGTAAACTTATTTTTCAGGTTATTTACAAGCAGATCTTAATAAATATCAGGAACATCTGATATCATTCTTTATGTTTTGTCAATCTTGATTATGAATTGGAAGAAGTGGTCTTAACACTAAAATATCTTCCACTTGATTCAAGAACAAAAACTAAAATAGAAAACGTAGAAACTTATATTTTGACTCCGAAATACAATAAAATTATGAATGAATCAAAAGTTGTGTCCTTTATTGGCTTCCCAAATTAATAGCTAAATCATCTCATATATATATATTCATTAATTCTTGAATTGATTTTACCCATTCGATAGGTCGCACCTCTAGCTCATGGGATGCCAAGCTACACCTTGTGTTATACAAGATTCAAAGGAGTGTGTATTGACTTACTCATGGACCTTGTCTGTCATTGGTTACCTTGTAAGTATAGTCCCTCACCCACTTGATGCGCCTAAGATGACTTAAGGTATGGTCAGATGTCAAACCCTAATTGGTCAACTGAGTTAGTACTCATGTGTTCGGAAATCATTAGAGACCTCTTCTTCGATATTTCAATGCCTTGTCCATGGACCTCATTGCATTGTCTTCCTTGAGTTGTCTCCTATTCTACCAAGGGCAGATGATCCCATTTTGATCTTTCAATTGTCTTCATGAACTTCTTGATGTACCCAATTCAAGACTGTTTAGAACTCCATGATTAGGAACTCATGGATTCTAGTCAAAGCAAAACCATCCATTCACAAGACATATTCTATTTCTCAGATTTATGGACCACTTAAATAACCATGACATAAATCAACGTCATGGACAGTTTGGTATAATACCATTCAGGGGTTCATACAAATCAATTCAGTGAATTATTTTTACTAAAGAAGAGCCACTATCTATCCTAAGTTCCTCTACATTAATGGCTATGGGACTGTCCATCCTACATCATATGAGTATGATCTCTGTCTCATATATTCATGGAACTCATTATAAACATTAAATGAGCACTAAAATGAATACATTATATTAATGAACAAGGAACATGATGTGGAAGGTGCGATTGTCTTGCCGACCACATATATTTCCATCACAAAATCTGATATAGCCCTCCAAATTTGATCCCAGTCAAATGGATATTAAGATATTGCTGTTATGATTTTATGCAATAAACATAGTGAGATCTTCATTATCTCTTCTCCATATGCGTCAGCTGTATTGAAAAAGTGCAAGGGCATTTTCCTCATTTTCTTTGTTCATTAAGCCCTTAGCTCTGTCTATTGTAGAAAATAAAAAATCTTCAAAATGAATAATAGAAAATAAGGTATCAATAAAATCATTTAATTATGAATACCATTGCAACTTAATACATGCACATGCTCCAAGGGGTTTATCATTCATTCTTAGCTACACATCTTTTGCCATACGCAAGTGATTTTCAAAATAAACCATAAGATTATGTGCCAAATGATTATTGCAACACAATAAATTATATGACTTTAATTTTCTGAATACAACAAACACATCCTAACTTTTATTTTTAACCTAATGATTTAAGCTTTAGTATATAATGGAAAACACAAAAAATACAAAAAGAATTAACAAATTATTTCAGTAATTAACAAAACACTATCCAATTTTTTAAAAACATTTCCTTGTGAATAAAAGGTAAGTAAAATCTGAAAAAATTATAGAAGAGCTACAAAAATAAAAAAATGATCAGTATATGTCACTAAATGGTTTTATACCTACATTTTAAATCTAGTTGATTTGCGTCATGTTTAAGTGACCGTTATGCATGACAAACCAAAAAAATATTTTGGATGAATAGTTAATTTAATGACTCTGATCATGATGCCCTAATCACATAATATAGCTTGTCTTAGATCAGGTACAAAAATAAGTTTGCAAAGGTTTTGGGCAGTCAAGATGGTTTCTAAATGATCTTTATTAATTACATTCCTAAATGATTTTTGAGGGTCAACATATAAATTAAACTATAAGAGTTTAATGAAAAAATTTTAAGTATCAAAGAAGAAAACTCCCTTTTTTGAGAAATGCGCAAGTGAGTTTTCAAGGGTGCCCCCTTATTGTTTATTCTTGAGTACTGATGTAACACGACGTGCCGGCATCGAGCAAATTGTGTTACACCACAAAGGAGGGTAGCTAATTAATAGAGTGGCGAGCGTAGAGTGGCTGTGTTGGCAACAGTGGCTGGTTGAGGACCGGCTAAGGCTTGCTACATGCAAACAAAGATGGGCGTCGGCGGCTTTAGTGGCAGCTGTTCTTCCTACGGCAGAATGTACTTCATGGCGGTGAACTAACGGCAGCGGGTCATCCGGCGAATGTCTCCCTTGAAGCTGCTCGAGGAAATAGTAGCGGCCGGTCATGTGGCAGCGCTAAGGCGCGGCATGCATAGGGCGGCTGTGGTAGCGGGCGCATAGCGGCCGCATCGCTGATGCATCAGACTGCAGCGTTGAGGACGTCAGGCATCGATGCAGCAATGTCAGTTATGATTGACGGCTAAGGCTATAAAGGTGAACGGAAATAGGCATTGGCGGTGATGGCGGTGGCTGTTCTTCATGGGGCAAAATGTACTTCGCAGTGGTGAACTAGCGGCGATGGCTCGTCACGCAAAGGCCTCCCTAGAGGCTATTCTTATGAATAGTTGGTGCGGCCAGGCACGTCGGCGTAGGTAGGTGCGATGGCGCAGGTAGGCGCGATGGCGCGGGTAAGCGCGGAGGCACGGGTAGGCATGACGGTGCAGGTAGGCACGACGGCGTGGGTAGGCGTGGCAACAAGTTTTGGTGTAGCTGCGCAGGTAGGCGCGCCAACACGAGTAAGGGTGGCAATGGGCTTGGTAGCAAGCACGGTGGCTTGGGTGATGGCGAGCGCATGTAGGCACGGTGGCAGGCACGGGAAGGCAGCCGCAACAGCAGGCGCGACAATAGGACATGGCGGCTGTGGCTGCGGCTGTGGCTGCGGCTGTGGCTGCGGCTGTGGCTGCGGCTGTGGCTGTGGCTGTGGCTTCAAACTGTGACCGATGGCCCGGTGGCTATGGCTGCAACCGATGACCTAGTAGTTGTGGCCGCGACTGGCAGCTGCGGCTGTTGTGGGTGGCTGTGGTCGTAGCTAGCGGCTGCGGCCGTGGCTCGCAACTATGGGTGCGGATTGCGCCTACGAGCGCGGATCGCTCCTACGAGCGCGGATTGCGGCTGCAGACTGCTACGGGTGTGGTCGTGAAGCACTACGGCTGTGGCGGTGGCTCGCAGTTGCGCTGCGGCTGCAGCTCCGATCGTGACTTGCAGCTGCACCCGCAGCTTGCGCTTGCACCCGCGGTTTGTGGCTGGGCCAGCGGTTGGCGGCTACGGCCATGCTGGTGACTACGGCCGCAGCTAGCAGCCATGCGGGCTTGTGGCTGCAGCTAATGGTCGGGCAACTAGAAGAGCCATGAGCGCCGTCGATGGCGGCGGTGGTGCTCCAGCGATTGGGGGGTGAAAACTTAACTTTCCTTCCCTTTAAGAGGGGAAGTTTTGTAATTAACTCAAGCCCTAAAAAGGAAACTAAAAAACAACTAAAAAAACCTGGAAAACCAAAGGAATTACATTTTTCAACTCTTTTTTCTTCTCTCCTTTTTCTTATGATGGGTACCCACCCCCAGTCTTAGAGGGGCAAATATGGGTCTTCCCCCTAGAAATAAAGGGAAGAAGGCCAAAAACAGTGTCATAGAGGACCCTAGTAAGAGTGAGCTCCACATACATGCCCATACATGGGCTCGCACATGCACAAAATGTAGGACCATACTGGGGTCCAAACAGGTGCAAACAACCCAAAAAAACCTGGTTTGGGGCTAGATGGTCCCTCATCAAGTACCCTCCCCATACTGAGTGCTTATAGTATATTCCCAGATCTCTGGCAACATTATTTGAGAAGAAAATGATTTATCTAAACACCCCATAGAGAGATCTAGGAGCTTGAATATAATCACTAAGTACTACTCCGAAGGACCACATGGATGCATCTTGCTGCTGGAATATAATCATTTAGTATTAATCCCTCAAAGCCTTGAGTCCATGAAGGTGATTATATCATCATTTAGATTGTTTGAAATATGTTTTTCTAATTTTTTATTCCACAACATTAATCGGTTCAATTTTTTATTGGTAACACATTAATTATTAAGTTAAAATCATGGAATATACATTATTTCTTAATAAAAATAGACACATGTTATGAAACCTAAAGTGATTGAATCTACTTTTGAGTGATATAATATTTTTGGGAATTTATTGGAAATTTGAAGGATCTTTGAGACATTATAATCTTAAAGAAACTAATTTTGACATTATATTCATGGAGAAAGATTATTCTAGTATAGAGTCTATTTTTCTATTTATGACTTATAATTTACCTTCTGGAATTTTCTGAAGGATTTTGGAGCCTTATTACCTACCCTACCAAAAGTCGTCATTCGACTTCATTGAATAGCAATCAATCACCACTAAATACAATGATTAGTGAAACGAATAACAATCAATCATTTTAAAATTGTAAAACACTACACCATAGTAACCACTGATTAGGTGATGCATTTTTATTTTTTATGGTAGGGACTGATAGGAAAAGGACCTGATTTAAATCACAATAAATGTGATAGCCAAGAATTGATGGAGGACCATCCAATCGAGTGCATCTAGACTCATCACCAACCACTTCGCGGAGCCTGAACCGATGTAAAGAACCCACATTTTCGTTACCAGAATTGAGAAGCTGCATTTGTGTCATCTTGTTATGTGGTCCATTTGTGATTGTATGATGGCCCATTCCTCGTGTATGGGCCCCATCCTCGTGTCCTTTTAGTTCTATTTTGTCAACTCTTTAATGTAGGGAGGCCCACTCCTACGTGTGTACAGGCCTCCCCTGTGCATGTTTGGTGACCCAGTCTACACCTTTAGGGGGGTTTCCATGGTTAACTTCTCCCCCCTCCCCCCCTCCCCCCCCCCCCTTAAAGGACCCTTTTAGGGGGAAAGGCCCAATAAGCTTCCCCCCCCTTAAAAAGGGCCCACTAGGGCGCCCATAACCACCCCTCTCTACAATAAGATGAGAGGGGAGGGCGAACGTGGGAGTTATGCCTTGTTGTTTGGAGAATGAAGTTTTTGGTTTCATTGAGAGATCTTGTAGGGAGTAGAGTGCTATGTTCTTTTTTGATAACCTGTGTTGACCCTATACCCATCCCTTCACCTAGGGCAACATCTCCGATCATTGTCATTAGGGTTGGATTAGAACATCGTGTAACATTTTGGAAGGACCTCCACCTCGATTCAATAACCCCCTCTACTAGCAGGAAGTTTCTTCTGCTTTGTTGGTTATTTATTGGTCATGGAAGATCGCTAAAAGTCATCGTCGCTCAACCCACCTATCATGTATGCTGATCAACAACGACTTGCACCATACATCCTCCTCATGGAACGCAAGGTCAGAGTCGTTGCGGTTGTATCGTTGAGTCTTTGACCCTCCATCGTATCTGAACCCCTTGAAGAAAGATATGGGAAACGTCGAAAGCTACCGTTAACGGCCGTTGACTTGCCCACGAGGCTGTTCCTTTACATCGCCAACGACGAAGATTTTTCAGCCTTCTCGGACTTCACCTCCCCGTCAAGGGGTTCACCTCTCCTCGTACTATGTACTCAGTCTTTGCTCGCAGTTCCTACTTTCCCACCCTACGGCCAGCACTGTCAACCCTGGCCTGATCCTGCTTGGTGTGGAATGTTCACGCCTACCAAGTTGAGACTACGTGATCGACACTCCTTGGCTGAAGTCATCTGCCTTGTCAGTGCAGACAACGGCGATGATTGTCTTACCCTTGGGCGATCTGCAAGTATTTCCTCGACGAATCACTATTGTATTGCCAGTTGTGAATCGTCGCACCATACACGTCTCCAATATTGGGTAGTTCGTGCACGCCAAATTCTAATTGGCACCTGACTGCCGCGTCGGTATCTTTAGAGGTCGTGAACCACCTCAAACAATCAAATCCGGATCCGCAGGCCATATTCTCTCATCCTTTTTTAACAGTATATTATCTCTTTCAGTGTTGATCCCTAGTTGCTCATCGCTTCAAGAGAGTGTTTAAAATTGAGATAGAATTAGTCATTGCACTCATGTTAGGAAAGTTTCTTGATGGTGTTGGATCTGCTCATTCACGTTGACAGTGTGGTTGCTCTTGGACGAGTATCGTCCCCTACTCTGTCGGCTCACAATCTGATTACACGGATCATTAGAAGCTTGGCTGTGCCACAATTCTTCCTGTGTCATCATCTGGGTTAAGTCTCATATCACTCAGGTTTCGAAAACTTCTCGTTAATTTCTATAGTACTTCTCATTCCATTATGTTTTATCGCTTTCGTGTTCATTTTATTTTGTGGTGTAATACGAGTCGCTCTATCTTGGTCTCATGTTACATCATGTTGGTATCAGAGCCGATCGTGCTAACCTCTGCGCTTAACACTGTCGGCCCAAATTTTTCTCATTTCGCATTTGACTGCACGCATTCATATTTCAAAATTTATTGCATGTGCATACATACAAATATCTTCCCCTTGCATCATATTCGATAGGAAACCCTAGAATACGATATATCGGGCCATAGGATGGTTCAAACTTGCGGCCAATTACGATCTGCCATAGACGCTACAACATACTCGAAGGATCAGGTTGTTATCCTAAACTCCTGGATGTCCCCTTGAAGATCCCGCTTTGGCTCTTCCTCAAGTTGTATCGCACCAAGGCTGAGTCATCCACTTGAGCTAGTAGAGAGTCCTCTCCGACACACCCTACTCTCCCTAGTGCACCGCCGATGACCGTGGCTTCGTCTCGATCTAATGATCAAGGACAGACCGTACAACCACCGGCGCCTGCGCCGGTGCTGGGTTCCCACATCACTCCAGCACGAGAGGATGTTTTCGTCCAGCATCTTGGGGAAGCACCAGCCGGAGATAGCTTGGAGTTCCAGCCACCCCTAACGCGCCTCCTCAACAACTCCATTAGTCAACACACCCCTATCAGCCACATTAGATGCCATGGGGAAAACAACAACGTCAACCACCACAAGCTGGCCAATATTTTCCTTTGTGATGCAACGAGGACCGATACTACTACCAGGATTGGCCGTAACACTACCTAGAGTTGAGGTTTTCGCCACGAGAGGAGGCATCCGCCACGGCCAGATATCAGCCGGGAGGATCCAGTCACAATTACTAGGCCAACCTTACTAGTCGGCCCCGGCTCAGAACCTGACACATGACGCTATACCCGAATGGCCACCCATCGGCACAAGAGGACTTGTATTATTCGCCAGTTCCTTAGGCACCCAAGATGGCTCCGTATGGACTCGCAGTGACCCCTATGCCACTGTACGACACCCAAGATTACTACGGAGTGCCTTGTGCACCCACGACACCACTACAGTAGACTTATGCACTGGCATAGACCTACATGCTGCGTGGATCTTATGTCACACCGCCGGCTACGCCCGCACCCTTTGCACAATACGCACCTCCTAACCAATACGGCCTGTACACTCAGTCGGCGCCGCCCGCGCCAAGGATAGTCAATGTGCCATCCAGACCACTAGCATCACAGGATTTTTATCCAGCCCATTAGGTCCCGGTTTCCACACTGACACTAGATCCCTAAGATCCCTAGGGGCCCCAGGATGCCCAGCAACGCCATCCAGCCCGTCGTCACTATGACGATGACAATATGGGACCGTAGATGAGAGGCCCATTGAGCCATGATTCAGAAAAGTGTATGAATCAAAGTTTTCGTCTAGGAGGGCGCGCGGAATCCGAAAGACTAACTGACTGGGAGTCTGACCTAGAGAATTACTTCCAGTGGTACAGTATGGATGATGACCTATGCGTACCATACGCCAAGGCCATGCTCAGAGGCTAGGCCAAGATATTATGGAAGAACGAGAAGGATGTCGCAAGATGACGAGGAGATCCAGTGATTGCTTAGAAGTCATGTCGAGAAAGCTGAAGGATAAGTATATCCCTAAGTTCTATATGACACGACTCCTGAAGTGGATAGATCTCGTGCAGTGATGGAGGACCATGACATCGAGCACGCTCAGACTTGTTGTCAGTCAGGTCACGGAGCCCGAGCTGATGTGAAGAACCCGAGTTTTCATTACCAGGTTTGAAAATTATATCCGTGTCGTTTATCTCGTGTTCGGGTTGTTTTACGATTTTATTGAGGTCCTCTTCACGTCGTTCTGTTTTATTTTGTCACCCTTTGACTGTTGGGAGGCCCCCTCCTATGTGTGTATGGGCCTCCCCCCCCCCCCATGTGAGTTATGTGTTTTACACCTTTTGTTTACAACTTTTGGGGAAAAGGTGTTCACCTTTTGTTTTACAATTTTATTGAGGTCCTCTTCGCGTCATTCTGTTTTATTTCATCACCCTTTGACTGTTGGGAGGCCCCCTCCTATGTGTGTATGGGCCTCCCCCACCCCCTCCCCCCCTCTCTCTTTCACTGTAAAAGAAAGGGAGAGGCACCGCCATACGGTGGACTGGTTTTTTTTTTTGAAAAGAAACTTTTGAATGAAAAAGAAGGTATCAATATTGTTTTTTTAGGGTTATCTCTGCTCCCTCTTTCCTCTGGGAGGAGTCTAGCTCCGTTCTCCCTTGTTGCACCCTAGATCATCCCTGTTAAGACTTACCCGATCTAGGATTCTTGTTGGCGTCGAGCTGCACCACTTCAGTGCGATCCGGTCTCCTTGAGGATGGCCACGGATTTTTGTCATCTTCTGGCAGGTTCTAGGCTGACCTGACCATCATCTCCAGCCACGCGCTGACCTTTTTTTCCAACCGTTTGAGTAACGAGCCGGTATAGAGATCCACCGGGCCATCTGTCATTCATGCCATCTTCTGATGAGTCCCATGCTATCCAGATAGCCGCCTCCGTCAGTGCGCTGTTTTTTATTTCATTCATTGGAGTAGTCTGCTCATGTTGATGTCACCAAGCCAGGATGTTGACACCATCGGATCTTCAAGTTGTCTCTGCCTGTGTGGCGAGCTTCATCCTTTCACCGAGGAACATCTTGGCCAGACCGTCTCCACCGGAACTGCTCAAGCGCCTCTCATTGCACTGACGGCCATTTCGTTGATGACTCATCTCTATGACTGTGTGTGCTTCCTGGAGAGCCCGTCATCTAGTCAAAGCCTCTCCAATAACCCATGAACGCCACCCTTTATCTGATCTCATTGATTGTTCACTACTACAAAATCCCTTTAATTGACTCGCCCGAGATAATCACATTGATGTTCCTCTCCAATTCTTCCCGCTTCCATTAGTCACAACACCGGGGCCACCGTATGACAGCTCGTGACTTTGCTCTCGATAAAGCCCCCCCTCTCTTAGTGCCTGTGACTGCTGTCGGCGGCCTTTGCTCCACGCACCGACATTGTGCATGGTCTCTCCCAGCGCACGCACATCCGAGACTCCAACTGATGTCGCTGCCAACCCCGCATGCACCGGTTGATTGCTGAGCGGTGATATCGACTTGGGTTAACAGACTGCTTGCCGCGGCTTCTATTCCACCCTCCAGCCAAAACAAGCGGAGTGTGATTCCCCTTTGACCGGCTGACGTGTGATAAGCCGAAAATAGGGGTAAAAACTATGCAATTTTTAGCCCTTGTCGTTGTGGATTTTGGCTTATGCAATAAAATTTATAAGAACTCCACTTAAGACGTATAGTGATAAGTACGAGTGTCGTCCAAGGGAAGCTAGTAAGGAATTTGATTTGGTGATTGTATTGGTCGTTTCACTCTGATTAAGCTGAATTTGATCTTCAATGAGGATCAAGTCACCCTAATTAGATGAGAATTGAGAAAGGGGGGTAGAAGAGGTGAGAAGAATGGAAGAAATGTGGGCTCTAGATTGAATTAATTGATTCAATTGGATGGATCAAAGAATTCAATTAGAGAGGTTGGTAGGAATTTTTAATTTGGGTTTGGTTGATTTTTGCAAGTTGATAATTCAGAACTAAAATGGGGTAATTGCGTATCCTAAGAATTAAAACTAAATTTTTTTAGAGTTTTGTTTTGGAATGCAATTGAATGCCCAGGTGAATCCCTCAATTTCTCCTCTAAATCCTAATCAGGGCTTGTACATGCCGCTCAAGCCAAGCGATTTAGAAGTTCAGATCAGAATAGAGATGAAGAAACAAACAACTCAACCTATTTCATTCAAAATGCATAAAAGTTTAAATACAATGAAAGGAAAAAGTACCAAAACTATTGATCCAGGCTGGGGCTCCTCTCTATCTTGCAGCTGTGATAGAGAACCATCCAGAATGAGCCCCTCCTCTCAAAATTCAGCTTTTCTACCTAGGTTACATGGTGAAAATCACCATTTTACCCCCATTTAGTAATTAATATTTATCTATCAATGTAGGCTAGATCTGAATGATCCAACCATACAGATAGAAAGAGGGGATCAAGACAAGCAAATCCATAAAAAAATCATCTCAATCGGACTTCAGGATCAAAAGTTATTAATAAATCCATTTTAACCAATTTTAACCATTGGATTAAAATTGATTTATTTCTTAATTCACGCAATGACGTGTCGGCAGCCTATTGGTTGCCACATTTCAAATATATTTGGCGGGCTCTCTCTCATCGCGCCAATGCACTTCACTTATAAAAAGAAAACAAAAGAAAATCGGTGCCGGATTTGCATATGCATCGCCACGCACGCATCGCGCTTTCTTTATACCTTATCCATTAAACTGTCGCCACGCCACCACCCGCACGCCAAGATTGTAAGGCGCTGCACGGGCAGTGTACTTACCTCCTGCGTGTAGCGCACATCTCATATCCGTTGGAATTTAATCCAACGGCTATGATTTCGCCACGTCGACGTGGCGGAAGGCACCGGCACGCTTTTTCAATGAAGCCCTTCATAAAACAGATTATTGATATCTGACGCCGCCCAGAGGTATTTGTATATATGTCCTTTTGGCACTCTCTCTCCTCCGATTTTCTCTAAAATTAATAATGCAATTGCAAATAAACCCTGAATGATTTTAAATTGGATCTTTACGCCTGCCATGGCGACCGAGAGCTGTTTTCAGGGTCTTTTTGCAACGAAACGTTGCAAAAAGGCCCCGGAAAGTCTAGAAATTGCATAAATACATTTTTTTCTCTTATAAATATGCCCTTTTTTAATAGAATAAAATGCATTTCTTCTTGAAATAAATCCCAGAAAATTCCTAAAAATTCGTAAAAAATTCTAGAAAATTCTAGAAAATTTCCTGATTCATTCCCATGTTGATAAATGTCGAAATAAACTTTTTAATTTACCATTTTCATCCAAAAATAATTATTTCGAGCTTCAATAAATCCTTACAAATTCATATAATTAACAGAAAATTAGGGAAAAATCAGAAATTACTTGAAAACATTATTTTCGTGTAAATATATGATAACAACCCAATTTTAAGCCTTTTAAATGCATAAATCATGCTAATAACATGAAATAAAGACCGAAATTAGGGTGTTATCAATGTGTCCCTCCCTTTCGATCAGCAATGTTCGTCCTCGATTCTCGCCAGGTCATCCCTCCTTCCTTCTCCTTATAATATCATTATCTTCTTCATTGCTAAGTTTGGTTGCTTTGTTGCCTTGAGAGACTTATATGTGTTATAGGGCTAGCCACCAAATTCACATTACAAATTTTCTTCGCCGATGTCAGATTGGTGTCGCTTGCGGCGACGGGCGTGGACGCTCACGCATGGTGAACGTTCGCCACACCGTTGATTGTTGAGCTGAACACTCGAGTCATTGGGAGCTCATCCGTGACACGACCCCTCATGTTGTCCATCTGTCCCAATGCCCCAGATCTGTCGGTTTCCCCGTGCTTCTCGTTGGATCTAACACTATCACATCTTTTAATTCCATTGCATCCCATATCATCTTTTGTCCCCTATGGTGTGACATGAACCACTTGATTGCGGTATGTCATGTTACAACAAGTAGGGCAGGCACAAGGTAGGCTATTACATTGTGGATTACAAGGAGTACTATATGGGCTGCCACTTTGTCGATAGCCCACAAGTTCAGATCAGACTTTTTGTGCATGGCCTTTGTCCCGAGTTAGGAGCTAAGGCTTTAGAGTAGAACCCAACGATAGTGAACCAGTTTTATAGTACAATGGAGAGAAATGAACCCAATGATAATGAACCAGAACCCGAGTTAGTCCATCGAGTATACAACTTCGGCGGCAGCCTCAACTTCCCGTACCCCATCCGCCACCATGGCCACAACTACCAGATCATCCCCGACTATAGGACTAATGAGAGGGGTTCCTACTTCCTCTAGGAGCACAGCTCCTCTGTTGATGACGACCACTACGCCCCCCCCTCTTTCATCGTCTCAATTGCTCGCGTCCCGACGGTGACCAGCAAGTAATTACAATGCTTCAAGCTCAAGGGATTTGGGCATCGATGGTCTGACTGCCCATCCCTACTTTTATGGACGTTAGCGGGGACCCGATCGAACCACCACTAGAGGATGATATCAAAGTTGATGTCTACCCAGGCAAGTGCCCCAAAGAAGAGTTCTATGAGAAGTCGTTAGGGTATATTCAGATAACTCCCATCTCTTCGGCGCCCAATTCACCAGTAGTGAACCTCAGAATCCAGAAAAAACACTACATATCATGACGTCCCTCGCGTTGAGCAACCTACCTCGATTGCGACACCCGCATCACCAGCTAGGACTCCGACAGTTCTCGTATCGACGTCACAAGAACCCTAGGCACGTGCGCCTCTAGTGACACCCAGGGTCGCATCGTCATGAACTCCTACTCTAGCGTCATACTACTGCCTCTAAGGACATAGTCGGCACCTAACTCCGATGAACTTGTGCAGCACACTTCGATCTTCTACATCTACGTCAAGATCGAGGGACGCACGTGTAAATTGATCATAGATAGTGGGAGATGTATCAATGTAGTCTCAAGGACACTGCGGCCAAGCTTGCCCTTATTTTGACACCGCACATGGCTCCCTATAGTGTATCATGGATTGATGCCTCTACTCTTACGATACGATCATAGTGCCACGTGCCGCTGAAGATGAGACCCTATGACGAGTGTGTACCATGGGACGTCCTCCCATGAAGATCGGCAATATCATACTCGGACGTCCATGGCTGTATGACAACGACATCCAACTATCAGGCTGAGTGAGCATGTGTTCATTCATGTGTGGCGAACGACAATTGATATGGTACCTTATGGTACGACCATCCACTCAGTTAGTGCCGACCTTCAAGATGCTGGATCCCCAGCCGAAGGCACCATTGATTACCAATGGGTGCATATTTCGATGAGAGCTTGACCAGGAATGGGATCTGCTCGTTTGCTTCGCTCTCACCCTAGATGTTCCCTCGCAAGAACCACCTCACGCACCTGATGCTCCTGAGCTGATCGAGCTCGTGGCTGATTTCGGGGATGTCTTCCCTGAAGAGCTCCTCGATAAGCTCCCACCTATGCGTAGCATCCAGCACACCATCGACTTTGTTCTTGACGCATCACTCACGAATCTAGCACTTTACCAGATGGACCCAGTATAGTATGAGGAGTTATATTACCAGGTAAAGGAACTCTTAGCCAAGGGCCTCATACAAGAGAGTCTCAATTCGTATGTCATATACGCACTAATCACATAGAAGAAAGATGGAATGTGGTGCCTGTGTTGCGACTCCCGTGCCATCAACAAGATAACGGTGAAGTACCATTTCCTATCCCTAGAGTGCGGGATCTGTTTGATTAGACGGCCGAAGTGACCATCTTTTTGAAGATTGACTTATGTAGTGGGTACCACCAGGTCTGCATCGACCAGGGGACGAGTAGAAGACAGCCTTCAAGATCAAGGATGGCCTTTTCAAGTGGAACGCCATCCCATTTGGGCTTTCCAATACCCCGAGCACGTTCAATTGTTTGATGAGAGGTCTTACGCTCATTCATTATTCGATTTGAAGTCGTTTATTGCAACGATATACTGATCTTTAGTGGGTCCTGCACAGACCACCTAAAGCACCTTCGAGAGGTGTGTGTCACACTGTAATGGGAGAAGCTCTACGCCCACCCGAAGAAATGTAGTTTCATCATCGCCAACATTTCCTTCCTTGGTTTCATCATACCAGCTCACAGAGTTTCCGTCAACCCAACCAAGATCGAGGCCATCACGTCATGGCCCAAGCCCAAGGATGTTCATGACGTACGTATCTGATGGAGACCACGACAATGCACCCATACCGGGCATGCTTCCACCTTCTCATGAGATGTCCTGCATCATGACACGTCACCAACGCCAACTTTAGAACTGTCCTTTGACATGACACGTTGACACGCCGCCAACGTCGATTAATATTAGGTTTTTAAATTTACGGTTATCTTATTTTCTCTTTCCTCTAAGGCCTATAAATAGAACAATGTTGTAAGAAAGACTGGGCTGAATTTTCTTTTAAAATTTAAGTTTCTTCTTCTAAGAAGGAAGTTTGCCCTAGCCGTCGTCCCTCCCGAGCCACCGCCGCTGTCTCTTGTCACCACCGCCACCGTCAAGGGAAGACCATTAGGCTCTTGCGGCCGCCGTGCACACGGTCATCTACACGCGCCCATCGTGCATACATTCTCCTGCCTGCACCCTCCGCACGCCAAGCTGCTTGTCCGCCTCCGTCGTGTGCAGGCTACCCGCAACAAGCAGGCCGTCTACTCGCGCCCTCCGCGCGCAGAACCACTGCCCGCGCACGTAGCGCGCAGGCTGCCTGCCCGCGCCTGTCCGCGCACATAGAGCCACTGCCTGCACCCGCAACGCACAGGCCGCCCACCCACGCCCACAACGCGCAAGCTGTCTGCTTGCGCCCACTGCAAGCATGTTGCCAGCCTGCGCCCGCCGCACACAGGCCACCCACCCGTGCCCTCAGCACGCAGGTCCACCCGCCCGCACCCGTAGCGCGTAGAGCCACCCACCCACGTCCACCGTGCACAGGCCGCCCACCCGTGCCGCCTGTGCTCGTAGTGTGCACCGCAGCTCGTCCACGCCCGCCGTGCACAGGACCGCCATCCCCCTGCTCTACCAACTCCATAGCTATTCCTGTTCCGACAGTGACCACCGCGACCCACCCTCTTCCTGCTCTGCCAACTCCACACTCGTCCCTGCTTACTGTCGCCACGTCAAGAATTACCCGCATCGCCACGTCACACTGCTCTAGTGCCGAGGTAAATTCTATCCTCTTTGGTGTCGGTGTTCTTCCTCTAGTGTTCCTCGATTATTTTTCCACTATCGTCAGATTAGCTGATTTGGTTTTTGAATCTTCTCGTGATCGATTGTTCGATTTATTGAAATTTTCACTTGTTTTAACCAAGGTAGTTGAAAGACAGTACTCACGCCCTCGATTGAGGATAGGGGTTACACCACCAGTATTTACACTGGATTTAAAATCTTCGAATTCGATCGTGTGAATTGTGGTCTGATTTATCCTACCCTAGTCAAGCTAGCCTACACTACCCAGTCAGTCCAATCATCCCGCATCTCCTATCATCCTGAATCACCTAGTCATCCTGCATCAATAGCTTTACGGGCTTGGCAACTTTCTACCGGAGGTTTGTACTGGGATTTAGCGGCGTTACTGCTCCCACCAATAATCTTATCAGACTCAACAAGTTTGAGTTAACGAAGGCGATTGATAGAGCCTTCAAGGAAATCAAGTGTCGCATGAATGAGGCACATGTGCTATGATTGCATGACTTCAACGAGGTGTTTGAAGTCACCTATGATGCCTCAGGCGTAGGAATTAGTGGTGTCCTTAGCCAGGACGGACGCCCATTTGAATATTTTCGCAAGAACCTTAATGACATGATGCCTGATATGACAATTATGATCGCGAGTTCTACACCCTCATCTAGTCTCTCCGCCATTGGCGTCACTATCTCCTACCCAAGGAGTTCGTTTCTTTCTTAGATCATAGTACCTTGTGGCACCTGCACAACCAGAAGAAGGTCAATGACCAACACACCGCTGGATTGCCTATCTACAAAACTACAAGTTCATCATCCAGCACAATAAGGGGAAGGATAATGCTGTCATTGACGCTCTGAGCCAGAGGCCAGTTGTCCTCAGTCAGATGAGGACTCGAGTTTGGGATTTGATCAACACCCACAGGATTACACCGACTATCCCAATTTCAAGAAGATTGTTAGTGCTATACGTGACGGTCCGAAGTACGAATATCAAGATTATTACATCTCCGATGGCCATCTATTCCACAGGAAGAGTTTATACATACCTCACACCTCACTACAAGATTTCTTTATATGGGAGACACATGCGGGTTGTCTGAGAGGATATTTTGGTGTCAACAAGATCATCCAATCCTTAGAGTACAAATTCTACTGCTCGTCATTGAAGAGGGACGTGAGGAAGATTGTCCCCCGTTGCTTGACTTGCTCAAGGCCAAGATGATGATGCAGAATGCAGGGCTTCATATGCCCTTACCTGTACCAACACATCATTGGGACGACGGTAGCATCGATTTTGTTCTCCATCTATTGAAGACCGCCCGACAACAAGATTCCATGATAGTCATAGTCGACAGATTTTCTAAGATGACACAATTTATACCATGCTCGAAGATAGCGGACGCATCGCAAGTAGAGCACCTTTTTTTAATGAGATCGTCCGCTTGCATGGTGTACGATAGTTGATCGTGTTAGATTGTGATGCACAATTCTCCAGTTATTTCAGAAAGACCCTATGGGTCCTAATGGGGATGAAGCCCAAGTTTTCTGTAGTCTATCACCTTCAGACGGAGGTCGTCAACCATAGTTTAGGAAACTTACTCCATTCCATCGTGAGGGATAACCTCACCACTTGGGACCGTGTTATTCCCTGCGTCGAGTTTGCTTTCAACTCCTTCATGGACCGTACCACTGGTCGCATGCCATTTTAGATTGTATATGGCCACGTACCTCGTAGGCTTTTAGACCTCATTCCAGTAGAACCGCATTCTAGAGCCTCTATGGATGGCAGTGCATTCGCACAACATATTAGGGACATGCATCATGACATTCATACTCGCATCATCATGCAAAACGTGAAATACAAGGTCGCCACTGATGTGTGTCGTAGGTCAATTAGCTACACTGAGGGAGATCTTGTCATGGTCAGGTCGAGGCGAGAGAGATACTCTCTTGGGGTTGCTACGAAGCTTCATGCTCATAGTGTCGGGCCTTTCCCGCTAGTCCATGTGATTGGCAAGAACACCTATGTTGTGGGTATCCCACCAGATGGGGGGATCTGTCCCACCCTCAGCGTTAGCGATCTGGTCCTGTACCATCATCCTATGCAACCCATCACGAAGCCTCATAGGCCCTCAAGCCTTAGTAGTGATGTGAGTGAGAGACACCCCCTCCTGTCTTGTCCCCAGTGCAGCATGAGCATGTCGAGTCTGTACTGGAGGAGATAATTAATCTTGTAGGGGAGCGGATGGACCGCAAGTTCCTTGTGCATTGGCAGGCTCGACCGTCTTCCAAGGACACATGGATTTTAGAGGCAAAACCCCTTCGGCGGTGATCAGAGCTCATCCAATCCCTTGAAGATATCATTGGCTCTAACTCGTTACCACCCCAAGAGGATGATGGAGAACCATCCAGTCGAGCGCGTCAAGATTCATCACTAGCCACTTCGTGGAGCCCGAGCCGATGTGAAGAACCCACATTTTCGTTACCAGGTTTGAGAAGCTGCATTTGTGCCGTCTTGTTACGTGTCGTATCCATTTGTGATTGTATGATGGCCCATTCCTCGTGTACGGGCCCCATCCTCGTGTCCTTTTAGTTATATTTTGTCGACTCTTTACTGTAGGGAGGCCCACTCCTTGGATATTACTATCTAGTTGAGTCAAAATGTTTTACTGAGTAAATTTCTCATAAAAATATTTAGATTGCCTAGATACCTGTTTAGATTAATGAATAGGCACAGTATGTAACCTTGACAATACGAATGATATGGAAGAAATATTCCATCATAGGCCATTTAACCAATCAAGATAGATTTTTCACATGAATCACTAGAATGAAGGGCTATTATACGTTTATTTCATTGTCACTTGAAAAAAAACTAGCAATAATTCAAGCAGCGAGAATGATACCCTTCATTCAAATTATTCATTTACTGAAAAATGATCATCAATTTTTTGTTTGAATTAATGAATAAAAAGTTATATTAAGTATCTTTTGAAGTGTGATTTTGTATTGAAGTCAAGAGATATGTGCAATGATATGTGAATTATGATGAGATCATACTATGGCGATTATTTAAGTTTAAACACATATCCCACGAGACCCCATTCATATGAATTTAATTTAATTTCAGATATCACTATCTACTCATGCCTGTAAAATGAGATTGTTGATTTTTATGTATTTGTATTATAGAGGAAGTAGGTGTTATTTAGGGAAAGCCTTCAATGAATTAATGTATATGGATTCATGATACCGAGATTCCAAAATTTTGCATCATAAATTCAGAAAAATATAAAATGTGATTGTATGGTCAAGAATGAAATCGTGTTCCCTCATAATGAGAGAGGACATATAGAAAGAAGACGACGCACCAAAGTCCTTGGCTAACTTAGCCAATAAATTTATATGTTAAATTAATTCATTAACTATACTAATACATAGTCTGGGAGGTCATAGGTAAAACAATTATTAGAGATAAAATGATGAAATTAAAGTGCAAGTATTTTATGAAAGAAATATTGAAATTTTCTATGTAGCTAGGTTAATTTTCAAAGTTGATTATGCCAAGTGAAACCTCAACCAATGGTTTTGACATCACATCATTTACATTTATTTATATTTGAAAGCAGGTATTTGAAGAAAACCAACTTTAGATGGTTCAAATTATGTAACTCACACATCCATGACTGACTATCTTTATCTATATGAAAAAATCTAAAGTTTGATCATCCGATTAATGGACCAGATCATTTTACAACACTTTAATTACCAAGTTTAGTCTAATTGGTCAAATATTTATTTTGATCAAACACTTATATGAAAGGCGATGACCAATGAGGACTTATATCCAAACTAATGAATTATTTTATAGTGCTTAAATACAAATGAATAATTTCCAAAATTTTCCATATTTTGAACAAGATGATTTCAGATATCTATCATGATTTTTTAGAAATTAAATTCATGGAAGCATTGAAATTATTGATTTGAACTTCTATGAAAAGAATGCAAAGTTCTACTTATTTCAGTTCATGGTTTGTTGTTGTCATCTCTTATATTAAATACATTTTGACTTTTTATACGTTTAAAACTTACGTATTTTCCATTTTCACTTTTAATGCCTCTAAAAATATTTAACCCTAATTCAGGTTACATCTTCAAACTCTATTATTAAAATAATTATAAAAAAATATTAACCAAAATATATCACTTTTAGAAGAAATTGACAGTCTGGTTTTGAGATTTTTTACAATACCATATTTTATTGTAACATCATCCCAGTCAAATAGGATTTATAACTGTTTTCTTTGGTGAAAGTTACAGAAAGTTACAAGGGGAACAACATTTCGCACTTAGAATTTGAGATGTCCATGATGTTGTCCTAAAGATCATCTAAATAAGCTTTTTTCTATCCCTTTTTATTTTTATTGCATATTAATATTATTTAAAAAAATTATAAATACATAGCATCTCAAATAATTTCATTTGATGAAAGATTGAATAATTTATACAGAAAAAAAGAGAACACTAGAAAATCTTTGAGAAAAGAAAATTAATAAGTTAGGGGCAATTCGGGGGATCTATACTCAACTATTCAGGTTCTCTAGAGTCTGTGGATTGTTTTTGCGTAACCTTGATTTATACACATCTTAACCTTGTGACTTTGACAATGAGGAGTAAAAATGCATGAACATAGGATAGGACATAGAGATGGCTTAAAGAGAAGAAAATAACACAAGATTTGTAAAAGGAAGGTATATGAACCATCTTGCGGTACTTAGTCTAATAGTTGAAATATTTTCCTCTGAAGTATATGATAAAACCCTAAAAGTTTTTTTAATAGTTCAAGTAATTATCACATTTTATCCATTTAAATAGTTTAAAATAGGGTTGTTATAATATATTTACATGTTAATTGCTATTCCAAGTGAATTCTGATTTTATCCTAATTCTTTGTTAATATATGAATTTTATGAAATTTATTTAAGCTTGGAATAACTTTATTTAAATGGAAATGGCAGGTTTATAAACTAAATTTAATTTTAATTATTGTGGGATGAATTGATGAATTTTATAGATTTTTCTAGCATTTTATTGAAGTTCTGGGAATTTATTTGAGAAAGAAAAGAATTTTTAAATAGAAAAGGATATAATTATAAGGAAAATATTATTTTTAAGAAATTTCTAAAGTAATAGGGACTTTTTTGATAATTTGGTTACAAATTTACCCTTAAAACAGCCAATTAAACATCCAATTAAAAATAATCCAATTAAAACTCCAATTAAAAATGCTAGAACAAAATAATCTTGAAATTTGAAATTTAGTAAATTGAAATTTAATTAAACAAATGAAATATGGATCCAACAGCTAGAATTGGTCAATATTCATTTTTTAATTACTCTTTATCCTGAAGTCAGATTGAGCTCATATGATATAGACTTGCTAGTCTTGACCTCCTCTTTCTATCTATCGATAAGATCAAGCCTACATTGATGGATAAAAATTAACCAAGTATTAAAAACAAAAGTCGAGTTGAGGAGGTCATTTTGGAGGAAGCTCTTTCACAGCTGCAAGACAGAGAGGAGACACAGCCTGGATACTCTGAATTTGTTATTTTGGCTTCATTGTATTTGAATTCTAATGCATTTTGAATTATGTTTATTGAAATTATTGATTTTTCTTCCTGGTCTTAATCTGAAATTCTAATTGCTTGTCTTGAGCGGCATATATAAGCCCTTACTAGGAGTAATAGGAGTGAAAATCGAATGGAGCTAACAGCTCCAATTGCATATTGAGAACAAAAAAACTAAAAAAAAAGGTTTAATTTCTAGCCAAGAACAGATTTAACTTCATGAGATAGTGGTGAGCTAGTTTCGATACCCAGTACCCCCAAAAACAAATCAAAACTAAAATTTCTTCTTAACCCCTCTACTTGACTCCTTTGATCGTTTTTTTATTTGATCAAAGAAGTCAATTTACAGAATTATTAATTCTTCTATTTTTCCCACCTCCTCTACCTACCTCCTTTCCAAATTCTTCATATAATTAGGGTAATTTGATCTTAAATGAAGATTAAATTAACCCTAATTAGGGCCAAATCACTCAATTGGATCAATAATTGAATTGCCTTGCTAGCCTTCCTTGGACAACCACTATACTCGTTATCACACATCTTAAGTTAGGGAGTTAAAAATTTTATTGCATAAGCTGAAATTGACAACAATAAGGGATTAAAATGGGATAACTCAGCCCTTATTTCTGGTTTATCAGTATATATGGGATATCATTAGGGATACCAGTTATTGTTCGCCAGTCCCAACCCCAGTATTGGATAATGACATTAGACCAGATGCTGTACCGAATATCAGAAATCTGATATGCATCTATACCAATATCCAAACGCAGATGACCATGTTGGATATCGGTTGCCACAGTACCAATATCCGGTAATGTTATTAGATATCAGCATCCATCTTTGTCTGAGGGTTTGGATGATGATATTAGATATTGGTGTAGGATTGCGGCTTTTTTAAATAATTTAAAATTATAAATCTAAATCAAATTTACATAATTTATCATTTTACTTCGAAACATATAGATATATTATTATGCTATTGGACTTACATTTCTTCTCTGTTTGAATAATATTAAATATATTTAAATTAATTTAAGAGTATTCAATCAAGTTTAACTGGTTGAAATAAGAGTAATGTCAAATTTGGAATGGGGTTTTATACGGTTCTAAGACCAAAATTCATCCGACTCAGGAAAGTTAGTCAACATCTTGGACCAAGATATTCCATGAGCCAGTTGTTTTATCTGACTTCATTTGAAAGGATTTATAGTGTTATCTTTTTTTCCATATGGGACAATACATCTTTAGAAAAGTACACCGTTGATATCTACTTACCTATCTGATATCTGGTACTGGCATCCACAACATTCCAAACTCTACAATATCCATTTATTGGATATCCAATATCTGGCAGACATTCGATATCTGTTCCACAGCTGGTAACTGAAACAATCTCGATTCATCTGGATATTAGATATGTGTTGTCCGTTAGCGGAGATCCGATGGATACCATATGGGCAGACACTATCGACGATATCTTTAATGGAAGTCATAATTTGAGTATTCTAATGATGTATCTTGGAATCGAATTCAACAACATATTTGTACAATGCACCTCATAAGTGGACTATGCAACAAGAATGACAGAGTCAGATATTCTAGGATTTAAATATTTCTATCTTCTAAAGTAAGACTCGAACCAGTGGATGATGTTTTCCATTTTCAGGCTGGTCATCTCGTGATAGCCATATGCAAGATTCAGCTCTTCTTGAACGTGGTCTGCACACTCATGATCTTCCACAGAAGGTTCCACATCTTTAAGAGCTTCCTTCCACTTCATTGCACGCCCATCTCTCTTCAAATAATTGTTCTCATCAATAAACCCTCTTTCACGAAAGATCCCAAACAATTTCACAGAAACTGTCTCATCCAGACAGGGGACTCTGTCAGATAAAAATTTTGGAGTTAAGGGGAAATCCTCGCACTCAACTTCATCCACAACAACACCAACCTTCCTAAGAGACTCCATGTTAAGCTTAATCCTCAAGTTCCTGACCCGGTCCTTTGGCATGTGAACAAAGAGAGTGGGAGGATACTCCTTCAGTACAGACATAGAATCAAAAACCCCTTCAGAAATCATAAGCACAATACTACTAAATTTCATGTCCTTGGCCAGAGATGAAACAAAATACCCTCCAGAAGAAGCTCCAAGAGCCAGCAGAGGAAGCTCCTGCAGTTTATTTTCTGCCACCCACCATTGTATAATGTTTTGAACTCTTCTTTCCTCTTTTCCAAATGACCAGCATCTCCCAGAGCTGGAGATGGTCAAAATTGCGTACTTTTGATGAAGTGCTTGAAGGGCAATCAGTCTTTCCTCTGGCAAGCCAACACAGTTCTGGCATGAAGGGGACCTGTCCCAGAAGTTGGCAGCACGTCCATTACAACCGTGAGCCAGGAAGAGCACTGCCCTGGCTGAGTCTGGTATCTGCCATATAATTTCAGTTTTATTTATAATCTCCACTGTAGGATGGAACTGTACAGAAGACCAGAAGCTATTCCACTTCAGACGTTGTGTATCAGAATGATAGACAGATCTTGCTTTATGCTTGAAGGAGAACAGAGCGAGTGTACCCAGTAATGCAACCACAAGTATGAGGGGATAACCGGCAAGACAAACTCTTGGCATGCGGAAGGAAGCCGCATGCCTTCGCCCTTTCCAGTTTTCCAATGTCATGTTTCAAGAGTGAAATCCGATCGTTAAATTCCAGAATTTTGACAACAGAAGACAGAAAAGATCAGTTCAGCCACCGATAAAAACCCTGAAAAAGAATTTTTCGGAGGGAGAATTTCAGCATCAAAGATGCAAGCAACCGAAAATACTGCTTCAGCACATGATTTCCACACCGAGAAGCGGATGAAACAAAAGAGGGCAGGCAAAGAGTGCGAGACTAAAGCAAGGTGTCGACTCACCGATGCAGACGAGGGGAAGCCTACTCCGTCAAGAACCAAGCGAACATCAAGATCCGTCTAGTCTTTCGATCTCTAAGAGGGAGAAAAAACCTTGCCGAGGGTGATTTATTTGTCAGTGTTGAACAGGGTTGTGGACGGAAATAGACGACGGAATAGGACGGCACGGGACGGAACAGCTTTTCAGTCAGACATGCACTCATCCTTCACGTAGTCTGCGGATCCGTTCCGGCCCATCGATCGACGACGACTTTATAGATAACGGTCCGTTCCGCCCCCCTTGTGACTATAGTGCAGGCCGCAGGGACGCGGACGGGAAGATTTTTTCGTCCTAATACGAAAAAAACGTTTCGTCCAAGGGTATGTACAAATTCCGGGACGAAAATTCGTCCCGGGCGACCGGACTGAATGGTTTTCGTCCCATGGGAAGAAAAAACCGTCCATCTGGAGGTCTCGGACGGTGGACGGACGAATGCTGGACGAAAAAATAATTGAATTCCTCAACTAAATTGCCAAAAAATCTATGGATTTCCAAAAAAACATGGAAAAGTCAATATTTAATCCCTCATTAATTAGGAATATAAATTATTTTTATACATGCCATTATCATCTTATTATAGTATTTTCATGCTTAAATCAATTGTGTGAAATGAATACTTTAACAGATAATTAGGGTATATAAGATTTTCATATCCCCTTTTATCCTTTGATTAAATTCCCAAAAAATACAATAAAAATCTAGAGAAATGTAGAAATTTCATTATTTAATCCCCAGCATTATACTATTATTTTTATTGCAATTGTGTCCTTTTGTGATTTAATGATCAAATCTTCGTCAAATTAAATTCCGAAAAATTCAATAGATCTGTACTTCAATGTACAAAACTTACTAATCAATCCCCACATTAAAGAATACTAAAATATGTTTTGTAGACATGCCATTATCATATAACTATAGTAATTTGAAGCTCAGATTGATTGCGTAAAACGAAGATTTTAAGAGATAATTAGGGAAAAACAGATAATTGAATTAACTAATTCCTTGATTAAATTGCCAAAGAATTCTATGGATTTCCGAGAGAACATGGAAATGTCAATATTTAATCCCTCATTATTTAAAAGTACAATTTACTTTTATACCTGCCCTTATCATCTTATTATAGTATTTTCGTGTTTAAATTAATTTCATGAAATGAATAATTTAACAGGTAATTAGGGTAAAAAAGATCTTTGTATCCCATTTATCCTTTAGTTAAATACCCAAAAAATGAGATTAAATTCCAGATAAATGTAGAAATTTCATTATTTAATCCCCAGTTTTAACAATTTTAGAAATAGTGTTTGAAGAAGCCATTTCAACTTTACAAATAGGGGTATTCCATGATTAAATAAATCACATGACATGCATAAATTAACATATACTTATCTACTTTTGTCTCCATCTAAAATTGAAATGGCCAAATATGTTGTAATGGAAAGTTGCAGATATTTGTTTCGTCGACCGTTTGAAATGTCCATACAACTTAAAAGGAAAGCACACAGATGCAGATTTAAAAATTGTTTTTCACAGTAGCGCTAGACATGTCATTCATCCATCACATCAAAGGTGAACGAGAAAATAGGCAGTGTTCAGTCAGAATCTGAGACATAATAATGATGTAGAGTTTACTCAGCCGTCCATCTAGCTCGCTCAAAATCATCTTCACTGTGGTGTAGAATGGCAGTGTTGAAATGGTCTTGTCATCTCTCTCGGTTTTAGAGATTGAGGTATTGAGAGGGGATGGAGAGTGAGAGAAGGACATATTGAGGAAATTCAGGGACGTAGAAAGAAAGGGAATGAAAGATTAAGCTATTGAGAGAGGTGGAGAGTGGGATAAGAAACATTAAGAAAATTAGGTGGGATAGAGAAATTCAGAGAGAACATGAAATATTGAGAAATTCAGAGAGGTAGCAAGCAAGATAATAAGATATTAAGTGGTATAGATAAATTCAGTGAGAACATGAAATATTGAGAAATTCAGAGAGGTAGCAAGCAAGATAATGAGATATTGAGGAAATTCAGGGACGTAGAAAGAAAGGGAATGAGAGATTAAGATATCGAGATAGGTGGAGATTGGGATAAAGAAAGATTAAGAAAATTAAGTGGGATAGAAATTAAGAGAACTGAAGATTGGAAGACGGGGACATATGGGGAGTGAGTTCAGGAGCTTCTGATAAAATTTGGAGAGAAAACAAGCAAGAGAATGGGAGTTTGGAATCAAGTGAGAGTGAGATAATAAAAGATTGAGAGATAGAGAAAGATATAGATCAAGAGAAAGAGAGATTGAGAAATATAGAAGTCAAGAGAAAGAGAGGTTGAGAGAGATGGAGAGTGAGAGAAGGGAAGAATAAGAAAACTCAGAGAGATAACAAGCGAGAGAAATAGAGATTGGAATAAATTGAGAGTGTGATAAGGAAAGATTGAGAGATTGAGAGATTGAGAAATAAAGAAAGCAAGAGACATAGATTGAGCAATTGAGAGATATAGAGAAGGAGACTGAGCGATGGAGAGGGAAAAAATTGAGAGATTGCGAAAGATAGAAATCAATAGAATGAGAGATTGAACGAGGAATGCACATACCTCGACCGTCTTTGAGGCGTCCATTGGGTAAGCGATCTCTGACAATGAGGACAGGCGCGGAGGACGTCTGGGAAACAAATGCCACCGACGGCCTCCTGTGGTAAGCTGGTTGCACCGGAGGGGGTGGAGGAGGGTGGCTGCAGCTGCCGTCACCGTGGTCGGCCTTGTTTTTCCTTCAAAAATGAAGAAACAACTAGGGCGGGCCGATGGGCCCTTGTTATTTCAAAAGAAAATTTATTAAATTAGTAAAATATAACTTATCTTTTTTGTCCGGGACGAGGGAGGGGACGGTTTCTTTCCCCGACAGATAAAAAATCGTTCTGGGATGATTGGATGTGACGGTTTTGAATCGTAGGACAAAACAACTGTCCCGTCCATCGTCCCTGAACTGACTCCGGATGTTGGATGGGACAAAATTTGTCCCGTCCCGGGAGGACCATCGCGACGACACCGCCACGGGACGCGCTCGACCTCTCCGAGCCGCTCGCGCCGACGCCCGCGATCCCGACTTTAAATACTCGTCATAAGTCTTTTATTATTTTCTGATTTTGTTGTTCGTGATAAATATTCGGACCCGGCCAGGTGTTAGGCCTCGTCCCGGTTTCTTTTTCGTTTGGTCTCGTCGTTATGTGTAACGAGGAGGGCCACGTCATGTGACGGACCCCTCCTCGTCCTTTGGCTCTTGGCACCGTTCCCCCCCCCTATATAAAGGGAAGGCATGCCCCAAGAGCAAAGGGCGTCTTTTGAAAAACTGAAATTTTCCTATGTTTTCTTCACGCTCTTCTTTGAGTTAAAAAATAGCAAGGGTCCTTCTTCCACCTCTGACCTGAGCCAGTAGTCTGCTCAGCTTCCCGTGTGATCTTTGGAACCCCGAGCTCATCCACCACCAGACTTGGCCATCATCGTGGGGTTCTTGAGGTCGACGGCCTGCCCTAGCCACCTCCGGTTAGATTCCCGTGCTCGGGTACCATCAGAAATCCAGCTTAGCTGGCTTTTTCTCCCTCGGAAACCTCTCGCCGACCTGTTCTTTTCCTCGCCCTTCGAGACCCGAGGAGTCCTCTGCCGCTGCCTGTCGGACGATCAAACTTGCGCCTGCCCGAGGTCTTCCGCTCGCTGCCCTCTTCCGCTCCCCCACAGGCTCCTCTGCTGTTGGTTCTTTCTCCGCCGGCCTCTTAATTCACCGCGGGTGATCTTCGTCGGACATCGGCTGGTTGAAAATCTTGCTAATTTACAAGGGGACGGGTTGATCTTTGGCGGACACCGGCTGCCACCAGTCTTCTCAGCCAGGGGGTCGCCGTCGCAGTTCCATCTCTCGTCGCCGGGTGGTTGCTCGTGAAGTGCGACGACGATCGCCCCCCACACCTTTCTAAGACCGCTCGGGTCTATGTGCGACTATCGCCCATCCCTTGGTCGAGGATTCCCCTCCCCCGACCGACGATCCTCAGCCTCTGGACGCAACGGCGACCTGCTTGTGCGACTCCGCCGGCTCGGACCGTTTATCGTTGCCGCCTGCGACGGGTTTGACCGATCAGCAGACCCGGGTGCCGACCCCCCCCCCCCTCGCGGCTAGATTCGCGGATGGCTACCAGGCCGATTGTTGCTAGACAACTGCCGCCGTTTGAGTACTGTGGCCCCAGTGTGCGCACTATATTGCACGCCTCTTGGTTGTCTTCCGCCGGCCACGTTTGCTCGACCACGCGATCTTTGACGCCTACTTGTGACCGGGTTGTGCTATAGTCTTCTCAACGCAACGCTGGTCTGCACTTGGATCTGCCGAGGAACTCCTCTTGATTGCCCTACGTCGACGGAAGCGCTTAGCCCGGGTACCCCTCTCCTTAACTCTTTCTCCCCTGAATTTTACAGTACGGTTACTTTCTTCAGTGCTGTCATACCCTATCGTCCCTGCCGCTTAGCTTATTATCTGAATAGGTTAGCCACCCTTTGTCGAGTGTTAGGACCTCCTTGAGATAGACGAACAGACCGTAGTCATCGAAGGTGAACTCCACCGGGCCATCACACGCCTCTCTCGTCGTGCTAGATCGTATAGTTATCGCGGGTCATTTGGAGTCGACTCGGACCTAGTCGTCCCTCTGGGAACTATTGAATCGTCGCCCCTCCATCGGCCCGTACTCGTCGCTCTAAGAGGAAACTTGACTTGCATTCATCCACTTAATTGTCTCGCATCGCGCATCGCTGTGACATAATACGAGCCGTCAATCCCGGTCGTTCCGTATTACATCAGATGGGCCCTTGTTGTTTCAAAAGAAAATTTATTAAATTAGTAAAATATAACTTATCTTTTTTGTCCGGGACGAGGGAGGGGACGGTTTCTTTCCCCGACAGATAAAAAATCGTTCTGGGATGATTGGATGTGACGGTTTTGAATCGTAGGACAAAACAACTTTCCCGTCCATCGTCCCTGAACTGACTCCGGACGTTGGATGGGACAAAATTTGTCCCGTCCCGTCCATCATCTACGTCAGGGACAATCCAGAACTATAATAACTCATGACTATCAGATGACGGACGGATGAAGAAACGGATGATGGGCACTGGACCTCAAAGAGTCATAGACTACGTTAAAAATCCTCTTGCATGTCTTGTACACCAGCAGAAGCGTTGGATGGATTCCTACCTCTCCATTGTGGACTCTCACTGACCCTCCATTGTATCTCTTTACTTTGCATTGTGGGCGTTGGCGAGTAGAGTTTGTGTGTAATTGCTTTATTTACGCTCATATGACGCACCAAACATTTACAAATATTAAACTTCTGCTGACCCCTAGTCTTAGCCGACATCATTGTTTTAACGAAAGCTGTCATTGCCATTATGTACAAAAATCCAACGCCCATGATAGTAGTTGTCCTCACCAATGACAATTGATGTCTTTGTTGACAACATATGTCGTTCTTGTTGGGAAGGCTTCCATCGATGCATTTTCCTATGAACATCAAATCCATCATATTCCATCATCCACATAAATTCCCATCATAATCAACAACAGTCATAGTCATTGCCAACAAGCGTCATCATCCTCGTCCATGACAACCGTCGCTGAAAGCAATTGTCATCTACGGTGATAGTTGTCCTCCTCGTCAACAACAGTTGTCCTCATCAACGACTGACATTTTTCTCATCATCCCGAGTCATCGTCCTCATCAACGACAATATTCGCCATATATAGTAGTCATAATCATCGTTAACAACAGCTGTCATCCTCCGCGATGACGTTTATGTAGAGGTCGTTAGTGGTGGATGATGCTTCCGTCGAAATCCGTCATCATCATCATCGCATTGACACTGGTTGCCATCGTATTAATCAAAGATAATATAACTCTTAATTTCAAATATATTAACTACAATATATTATATATATTTCTATTAAAACATTATTAATCCAACTTAATTAAAAAAAATATTTTTCCCCACTTTTCCGTCCTAACCGTCCTCATCCCGTCCGTAATTTTTGTCATCAGTCATCACCCGTCTTATATTGGATGACGGATCTTCAGTCTTCATCCGTCCCCGAAGCTTAGTTTCAAAGTAAGAGACTGATTTTTTTCCCTTTATGTTTCTCTTTCTTTCTCATGTGGTCCATTAGCCCATTAAGTAAAAATCTACTGGTTCAGCGATAGACGCGGATCGGACGGTTCGAGATTTTGTCGGTCTGCCGCCACCGTCCTCCCACCGACCATTTCTACAACAACAAATCCAAAATACAGCAAAATGAACAAACCGAGAAAAATAAATGCAGAAAAAACCGGCATAAACGAGGCACCGCTGTTTATGGCGCCCCGGCAGTTTGGATCTGAGATTTTCTTGAAAATACTATTAAAACTCCGAAAATTATAAATGTACTCCTTCCAATGGCGTGGCCGACGATTTTTCTTGACGTGGTCAGAGAACGGAGGGGGGCCCACATGCGTGGCTCTTACCCCATCAGTGTTTGACGGGCATCCCCATATTTTTTAATCGGAAAAAGTATTTTTTCGTTTAGTTATTTGTATTAATAAATATAGGACGATGACGATAAGCGGGACCCTTCATTCCGAGGGGAACTTTCGTGGCAGTACATAAATACGTTAGGACCCCCCCCCCTTTCCTCTGTTCTCACGCAGTGTTCGAGCAAGATCGCCCGCGCCTTGGCGCCGAACTACGCCCCGGCTTTGTCGATTTTCGGCGAGGGGAGCTACGCTTGAGTAATTCCAACGGATCCTACCGAAGTTGGGGTACTACAATCGCATTTTCTGCCATTCTTTTGTTTTTGCCTGCTTGTTTGTCTTTGATTATGTTTTTCCCGTTGTCTTTTGCCGTTGCGGCCAGATCTGAATGCGGATCTATCTTATTTGTCTTCAAAATGATCTGGATGGTGTGTCGCCGATCATCTTTGAAATGTGGAAATAAGCCCCCGTCCGCAATTATCCTTCGGCTTACGGTCTTAACAGATCACGGCATTTTGCGGAACCAGGTCATGTTTGATTTTGATTGTCGGCTGGGTTAGGCGTTTCATTTTTCGAGATCTGCTGTAGTAACCGTGAGATTGCTCTGCCGTTCTGGTTACCCGCCGATTTGGCTTGTGTTGATCCATCTATGCCTCTCTTTGTTTTGGCGTTTGCAGTTAGCTGGATGCTTTTACTTTGGGCGATTATTTTCGGGGATTACCGGATGCCTTTAATCTGATGTAGGCGTTCGGCGTTTTGATATATATTTTTTCTTTTCCGGATCATTTCGAAGATCTGAATCTGGCCCATGTTCCCTGCTGTTATCCCCTCCAATTTCCGTAACATATGTTCCTGGAAATGCATTTAAATTTATTGGACATTTCCTTCGATTAAGCTGTCGCCCGTTAATTCCTTTCTTCATTCTTTTTTACGTGTTATTAGTCGCATTAATCTCAAATAACCATTCTATTTAATCAGTTATTGTCATCATCTTAGTTTTCTGATCTTAATTTTGCGATGTATGTCGTTCGACTACTTGAAAAGGCATCGGATCATCATCTATCTCTGAATTGGGCTATGGGGAGTGATAGACAATTAAAACTTTTCCTTGGGAACGAAATTTCCGGATTTTCTATATCTCTGCGCCAGAGCCCCCTCCAATATTTTCCTTTACCAGCTAGCTTTAATAGGAAAAACATGTTTTTAATTTTGTTTGATCAGGTTAAGATGGCGTATACCCCAAAGAACATACTAATCACCGGCGCGGCGGGGTTTATTGCATCTCACGTGGCCAATCGCCTGGTGCGCAAGTACCCAGATTACAAGATCGTGGTCTTGGACAAGCTCGACTACTGCTCAAATCTCAAGAACCTTGAGCCCTCTCGCGCCTCCCCAAACTTCAAGTTCGTCAAGGGAGACATCGCCAGCGCTGACCTGGTCAACTACCTCCTCATCACCGAGTCCATCGACACCATCATGCACTTCGCGGCGCAGACCCACGTGGACAACTCCTTCGGCAACTCCTTCGAGTTCACCAAGAACAACATCTACGGCACCCACGTTCTTCTAGAAGCATGCAAAGTCACGGGCCAGATCAAGCGATTCATCCACGTCAGCACGGACGAGGTCTACGGGGAGACGGACGAGGACGCGATCGTGGGCAACCACGAGGCCTCGCAGCTGCTCCCCACCAACCCTTATTCAGCGACCAAGGCCGGGGCGGAGATGCTGGTCATGGCCTACGGGAGGTCCTACGGGCTGCCCGTTATAACCACCCGCGGGAACAATGTATACGGCCCGAATCAATTCCCGGAGAAGCTGATTCCCAAGTTCATTCTCTTGGCCATGAGGGGCAGCCCGCTGCCCATCCACGGCGACGGCTGCAACGTCCGGAGCTATCTCTACTGCGAGGACGTGGCCGAGGCCTTCGAGGTCGTCCTCCACCGGGGAGAAGTCGGCCACGTGTACAACATCGGGACGAAGAAGGAGCGGAGGGTGATCGACGTGGCCAAGGACATCTGCAAGCTCTTCGACCGGGACCCCGAGTCCGTGATCAAGTTCGTGGAGAACCGTCCGTTCAACGATCAACGGTACTTCTTGGACGACCAGAAGCTGAAGTATCTGGGCTGGGCGGAGCGGACGCCCTGGGAAGAAGGCCTCAGGCTGACCATGGACTGGTACACCAATAACCCGGACTGGTGGGGGGACGTCTCCGGAGCGCTTCTCCCGCACCCGAGGATGCTGATGATGCCGGGCCTCGCCGAGGCCGACCAGAAGGGCGCCGGTCTCGCCTTCACCGCCGCGGCGGTGCAGAGCAAGATGGTGGTTCCCACGATCAGGGCCAACAGCTACTCCCGCGGTCAGCCGGGGCTCAAGTTCTTGATCTACGGCCGCACGGGGTGGATCGGAGGGCTGCTGGGCGACATCTGCGGGAAGCAGGGGATCCCCTTCGAGTACGGGCAGGGCCGGCTCGAGGACCGCGCCTCGCTCCTGACCGACATCCACGCGGTCCGGCCCACCCACGTCTTCAACGCCGCCGGGGTCACCGGCCGGCCCAACGTGGACTGGTGCGAGACCCACCGGCCCGAGACCATCCGCGCCAACGTGGCCGGCACGCTGACCCTGGCCGACGTTTGCCGCACCCAAGGCCTGCTCATGGTCAACTTCGCCACCGGCTGCATCTTCGAGTACGACGCCGCGCACCCGCTCGGCTCCGGGAAGGGCTTCAAGGAAGAAGACACCCCCAACTTCGCCGGCTCCTTCTACTCCAAGACCAAGGCCATGGTATTGACCGAAACTCTTCTCCGGCCTCGCTTGGCTACGGCCTACGGGGCTGAGACGACGCGGGGGGTTTTTCTTTTTCTTCTCAGGTGGAGGAGCTGCTCAAGGAGTACGAGAACGTGTGCACGCTGCGGGTGCGCATGCCGATATCGTCGGACCTGACGAACCCGAGGAACTTCATCACGAAGATCGCGCGGTACAGCAAGGTGGTGAACATACCGAACAGCATGACGGTGCTGGACGAGCTGCTGCCCATTTCGGTGGAGATGGCGAAGAGGAATCTGACGGGGATCTGGAACTTCACCAACCCGGGCGTGGTCAGCCACAACGAGATTCTGGAGATGTACCGAGCCCACATCGACCCGGGGTTCACGTGGACCAACTTCACGCTCGAGGAGCAGGCCAAGGTCATCGTCGCCGCGCGCAGCAACAACGAGATGGACGCGTCCAAGCTCAAGAAAGAGTTCCCCGAGCTGCTGCCCATCAAGGAGTCGCTCCTTCGCTACGTGTTTGGGCCTAACAGTAATAAGAAGCCCAATTAGAGAAGTCGGCCCTATATACCCCCCAAGATTTCTCGTTTTGTTCCCACACCCTGGAACTTTTTTTTATTGTATTGCCCCTTTTGGCCTTGATTCTCTTTCTCCACTTGGGTTGGGAGTATAAGAGGTCATCACGAATATCTGCTGGCTCGATCCACCCATTAATTCATAAAAAACAGGGGTACTCCTTCGTGCCAATTGCAGGGAGAAATTATGCATTCGTCTCCTCAGCCCCTGCCTTTTTTTGAATCATGGTCAAGAGGGATGACCTACCACTGTCTTGCTTGGGGATTAAAGAGTGGTGTAACTTCCAGGACAGAAAGAGGGGGGAATGTTCATTTGGTTGATGGGGACCTGAGTCCTACTTTGTTTGCTGCCTGTACAGTCTGCCAGGGAAAACACCCTAGGCCCACGATATGAAGAGATGCCACCACCTCTAGAGGAGATGACCCAGGTTATGAAAATTCATCATGGTCAACCCCTGATCGACCCTAGCACTGAATTTTCTTTAAGAAGAACGATTTGAAGTTGTTTTTCTCTTATCTGAGGCCCCATAAATAGGCAAATGCCGTAATAGATCATTTGGTAATATTCAGAATGGAGTATTTTCTCTAAAATTTCCCTAGACTCTCCTCTCTGCCGCCACTGCTGCTATGAAGGGGACATTCTTCTTGAGTTGTGCCCTCGTGCATAGTCACATAGTATCCCAGCAACGATGTTTGCTACTTCTTGTGCACATTGCCTGCCAGATCTGCATCTGACTTGTCAAAGAATAGGTCATCCACCCCTCTATCAAATGCCACCAAGACTGGAAGGTCCACTCTTCACCCTTTGGTGATTCATATTATTACTCTTGTGTTCTGAGTGTATTTTTACATCACCATCGGTTTTTTTGGAATAGGTTAGTGAAATACTTTGGCAGCTCATGTGGCCAGTTATTTGTATTTGTAACTTTGTTTTTACCTTCGTGGTTGTAACAGTACTCCTGCCTTTGATTGAGGAATCAGTTGTAAGGGTTTGCACCATCATTGTTTTCTCCGGATTTTGAAGGTGCAGATCGACCATGGGGATATGTGGGTTATTTTATCTTAGCCTAGGTTTCCATTAGTTATCCCATCACTTATTTGTCTTAGTCATCATGCGTCAAAATTGGCCAAAGGATCTTCCTCTATCATTGCAAATGTGATTTTGTCTTCTCTTGAGTTGAGAATCCACAAGAAATTGTCACTTTTTCTTTTGAGTTTGGCATGCATAAGTTTTTTATGAATAAAATATTTTCAACTGTTACTCAAGAATTATAATCAAGGTTAACTCTAGGAATGCAAATCCAATGGTTACTACACATTAACCAACACAAATGAAAGCATATATGTTGTATGATTAGACCTTGCTAGACAAGAACTTCAAGTTTTGGACCACAAAAACTATCTCTTAACATATTTTTTATTTGACTAGTTTTAACTTAAATTTTGTTTCAAAGTGAATATTTTTTTATAAGTTATTGTTGAATTTTTTATATGAGATATTTCATCATTTATTAAAAAGATTGGTATTGGACACTATATCATAGATGCGATGAGTTTAATATAGAATATCAAGATAAATATCAAATAAACGTTGACACATATTCCAATGTGTTTTAGACTCCACTGAAGTTCTTGAGTAATTCATCAGTCGAGTTTAAGTTTAATTTTATCTTAATTATAGTAAATAGTCTTTTTTCTGTCTGCTTCAAATAATTTTTAATTCGGGATCTTCAAAGGTTGGATATTTTATATATAACAATTGAAATTAGGAGATAATTACCATTGAGAAGCCGATAATGAGAAGACAATGGATAATATTAACACAACTGATATAAATATAATAAGTAATAATTATAAATGTGATGTAAGGATCTTCGAAAATAATATGTTCTGAATCACATTGTTGTATTGAGTAAGATTACCAAGATTTTGGTTGTGATTGATTCATGAATATTGTACTAGATCATTGAGAATTAGGATGCGACTCCTGAAGAGTTTGAAATTAAATTTGATGCAGTAAAATGACTTTGAAATTGATTAATCAATTTATTTTGAGTTAATGACTGTTTACCATGGATGGAGGCATATTAAGGTATGATGGCATCCTTAGATGAGGTATGTTGGTGTCAAGTAAGGAATAACATCTGATATGAAGATCAACATAAAGTGGGTAAGGATAATCAAGTTGATGATTTATTGAAGTTTAAGTATAGGAATGTATTAGTCTCCAATGGTGATATCTTGAGTAAACTTGATGTCCGACGTCGTTGAAGATGTCGTCCGACGGGTAAATCACTAAGTGAATGTAACTATGTGATGTGAGTGTCCTAGGTGAAATGCACGTGCAGGGGCCGACGAGTGGGGATTCGCCGAGTTCTGAGCTCCAGAACAAGCGACCGATGACGATGACGGTGACCTTCTGACCCTCGTCGGAGCGACGATGGCGACTACGGCGCCAAATGGAATAGTCCATAGGGGCTTGCACGTAACGGGTGAGCTCAAATTGTAGCTTTCTCGAGAATTTTCTCTCAACTAATCTAACCCGAGCGCGGTGGAGTGCAATCGAAAATATACTATAGAAAGTAATGTAGCTGACAAGCAATAGGGGGACGATGTACCTCGTCGGTGGCGACGTTCGTTGTAAGAGAATCTGTCAGTGCACGCACCGGAGCTTGTAGAGAAGCAGTGGAAGGCGTGCCGGAGAGGATCAGCGTGCTCAACTGGTGGCGTAGCAGAGGATCAACGGTGAGGAGAGCGATGCAACAATGTATCGATGCGGCGGGCACGTCGAGTGTGTTACACCAGTTTGTTGCAGTAGAGGTAATGGCTCGGTATGACAGTCTTGGTTCTGGCGTCGCAAGGCAGCACAGCCCACAACCACACATCATGCTGTGCATCTCCCAAGCACGATCTCAGTCGCCAGTTTCGGCGTGTAGCGGGTGTGACGAATAGTCGTCGTGCTCAGGTAATGTCTGGCTGATAGGCGAATCAACGACTCCGGAAATGGTTGCCTCGAGCAAGATGACCAGGAATGCCACACGGGCACGGAATCATTGCAACACCGTGGCTGGGCTGGTCAACACATCGATAACGTGCGTTGTCGGTGGACCGGCGTGCAGGTGACTCAGCAACCAGGAGGGCAACACAACACGGGGATGGAGGCACACATTCTGGACTTTCAGAACGATCTCGCAGATCGTTCCGACGGCTGAGTCGGATCGCAAGGGAAGGGGTCAGCATCTTCAGTGCAATTGACAACCCTTGCGGAAGTCATCTGAATCATTGGTATGGCGTCCTGCGAACCCGCTCATTTGCGGGAGGGCCCACGGTTGAACGACGTGCGTTGATCAGTCAACGCACAGCGAGAAGCCTACGTCCATTGAGATATAACACGCCTCCACGTGCATGGGCTACTAGCGAGCGTGCGAGATGCCGGGATGGTGCCCGGTAGGATGTTGCAACTGGCGAGCGTGCGGAAGGGCGACCGACAGTGCAACCAGTGGGGCGATGGATGGTACCCGGAGGCCCTTTGTTGGCGACGGAGGGCTTGGCGATGGCGGACATTTTCTATTGGGTTTCCGACGGGTTTTGACAGTGAATTTTTGGTGTAACGAAGGAACAACTGGGCGTCACACTCTTTCCTTCAGCTACCTCTCTATCACTTCTTTTTCCCCTTCTTTCTTCCTCCACTACCTTCCTCCTCCTTTTCCCCTCATCTCCTTGGGTGAGATCTGAAGCGGTGTGTAGCTGCAACCAACTTGAAATTCCAGATCTAAACATGAACGTGGTCGCATCATGGCCTTATATAGGGCCATGATGGGCCCTTACAAGGAGTCCAGAAAGGGGAGTCTAATACGAACCTCCCCCTCCCATTTACGACATAATTAAGAAAATAACAAAATAAAATGATGTGAAAATGAAAACGATACAAACGGATACAAAAACACGGTGATATGGAAGTGTGACAACGAGTAGGAGCACTCGTCGTGAAGAACACAAAACAGAGATTAAACCAACGAAAACAGATAACGGAAAATGCGAACACGTGCTCTAACTGGGGTATTTAAACCCGGGCATCTTCATTGATGCTTAGGCATGCCGGTTGGGTTGGACATGGACTGGAGGTGATGCTGTTGTTGACGATGATGGCTCAGCTGATGATTCCTGTCATTGTCTGGACGCACTCCATCAAAACTGATGTAGTTAACATATCTGAAATTTCTAGAGTTTTTAAACTTGAGGTTTTTGGCATAGCGAATAGTTTTTATTCATGAGAATCGAGAGGTGTTTGAACTAATGATAAATAGAAGTAAAATTATCTAATCAAAATCAGTACATACGGCTGTTCGAATCTTCAAAATCAGTACATACTTGTACATATTACAAGTATAACCTTTTGGATTTCTAAGAGCACCTATACAGTTTTGAGCTCTAATTTCAAAGTCTCCTTCCTGTGCTCTCTGAAAATCAAAATCCAAAAGCAAGATAGATCTTTAACTCCATGAAACAATTTTCAAGCATTTTTTTCAGTATAGCTTCAAGATTATATTTTTCGCTAACATCAACTCGAGTCCAAATGATTTGGTATTGTTTTTTTATGCAAGGTGGTTTGAGATTCGAAGAAAGGAAAGCTGGACTCTCAATTTTGCACATTCTCGACCCTTGTGATGCATTTGATACCTTTAATATAATTTTTAGGTTGATTTTGATATTTTTTTCAAATGATAACTATATTTAATTCAGAAAAATCCATAGATCTTGGAAACTCATATGTTGGTTGAGTTTTGAAAAATTTACTTGGGTTTGAACTTGGATGTAGATGAATTACGCATTGACTAAGAATGTGAAAATATTGACATTTGGAGACAGATTCAATTTTATTTTGAATATTTTGTGTGACATAACATATGTTGGTAATTGTGTTTGTGTTATAAATTCATACGTGTTGGAATCATTCCATTTGGTGAAGGAATGGAAAAGATATTTTAGTTTAAGCACCAAAGGTCAAACACAAATTAGTGGATTTCATCCAAAGAGAAAAGTGGAGGAGAAGAGCACTAGAGAAAGGAATGACAGAAAACAATCAGGTATTGCTACAAGGAAGCCATAATTGGATTGAATAATTGTTATCTCTCAATTAACAAAATCTGATATGAAAGAATATTCCTGTTAAAATACATGAAATTATGACTTGTCTTGAATAGTACTTAATGAGACTCATTATATACTGTGTGAATGAGGATAAAAATTATATTCTTGTTAAATCTTTGTGCTCAGTCAGGTTAACACTTTGGGAGCCAAAGTTGAGAAGGCTTCAGGGGCCAAGTTGAAGTAGGTCAAGAGCTGTTTGCTCCATGGAAGACAATATGGGTCGATGACGACATATTTTCCTCGACTTTCTCCTTTTTTAGTATCCTATTTCAGCCATATTTCCAAATGTTTTGAGTGGGGGCCATTCAAACAAACACGGTTAGGGTACATCATCACCTCGGGATGGATAACCCCAAAAAGGATTAAGTATTAGCCTAAGCTGGCTAAAAATGTCTCCCACATTTCCTATAGATAAAAATTCTAGGTTATTTAACAAAGAAAGCGATAATATAGTTGGACAACCTAATTCACCCCCTCTAAGGTTATTCTTTACCCACTTAAACTAACAATCATTTTTTAATGTGTGACCCTCTAGTTCTATTTTCCACTCAAGTTAATGACTCCATTAACCATGTAAATTAACCATATCTAACACATATAATAATCAATCATCAACTTAATTTACAATGTCTGAGGTGACAAGCTACACCACATGTTAAAAAAGGTACAAAGTGTAAAATGATAAGAGGGAGGGTGAATTAGTATTATATCTTAATATTTAGAAAATTATAATTTTGCATTCATTGTTTAGACTCTCCTCTCATGTCTCTCTCCAAGAGATGACTCTTGCCCTTCGTAGGAGACACCAGACCAATCTGGTGTGTCCCTTAATGTAGTCAGAATGAGTCAGTATGACTTCTGAATAATTCTTAAAGAATTGCTGCTCAATCGTCTACTTGAGACGAACACTATGAAGTATTTACAAACAACACTTTTCTTCTAGCTTCACTCACAACACACATTCTGAACACACCTGTGGTCTTGATTTACTTCCTCACCTCCGTCACTTACTTCCCTTGAAGTAAGCTTACGTTAAACTTGATGCTCCTCCCTGAAACACTCTAGATAGGTTTATACTAGATTGAACTTCTGGTCAGTTCACATTATTTGTTTAAATAAACCTCGTTTATTTCTAATAATCAACACACACCACTTTGAACAACATAAATACGTAATTATTAAAATAAAATCAACTTGATAATCCAGTTTTTGGGAAAAATAAGTTAATACAAGATCCTTTGACCCGAAGCAAAATATGTATACTATATATATCACACACTATAATAAACAAGGGTAGACATTTTGAGCAAGATCATCCATGGGCCTGTGAGGTTTAATTGAATAGTCAATAATAATATCTCAGAGAAGCAGTTATGGAACCGAGTAAATCTGAGGGAGTACAAAAACAATAATATATTTACGTAGTGCAAGGATTCAAACTTTTAACCCATAAGTTTGATACATCATTCACAAAAGTTAACATTCAAATGATGTCAAGAATGATGGCTTGATTACAAGAAGTCTGCATAGTTGAAATTCTAATTTTGTATCATTATGTGCTCTGTAAACAAAAACTTTTGGTCCATATGGATTAACCACAACATAAAAGTATTTTTGTTCATTTAGAAAGATGATTTTTTTTTGGGATGCTTTTTTAATGTTTAAAATTAGCCAAAGAGAATTTAAATTTTATCTTGGATTAATTGCCTTTTGGGTCTATTTAATCATATTAAAATTTAGAGTAATTTTAATAAATATATAAAAAATAAATATATTGAATTGTTTGATGCAATGCCAACAGTTCAATATTAAGAACCTGGAAGTGGAAAGTTAAAAATAATTAAGATTGTGAATTCTATGGAAATTTTGATGTATAAATATGATAGACAGTAAAATTTATTGATCATCCAATTAATAAAAATAAAATAACTAAATGACATAAACAGATTCACATTAACTCAATATTTTGTTTAGAAAAAAAATCAGCCAGTGAAAAAAATCAATAAAAGTTACTGTACCAAAAAATTCAATAATAGAATGAATTAAAAAATGACATGGAATTTGTTTGAATTGAATAGAGTATAAATTTATAGATTCTAAATTCAGGACCAAGCAAGAAAGATAAAAACAGATGTATGTATTCAATATCCATTGTGTTGTGTCAAAATTTTCTAAATTGTGGGTAAACTGTTGAAAGAAAAAGACTTCACTCATAAGTAGAATCAAGAATAAAAGGAACTATTTCTTGGAGTTTTATTTTATCAATCAAGTATAAACGAAAGAGAAACATCAGCTTATTTCCTCTTTGAATCAGCAGGAGTCAATAATTCATTTGGGGATCTGCTATCATTTTGTACCCAACATGTTCATAGCATGGAAATTTTAACATTCCTTTTGTCTTAATGACAGAATATGGCACCTCTTGGTTCATTTATGGTAAAAATGGATGAACTTATTTTTATAAATTTATTGATATCTTTTTGTATTAGGTACATAATTATAAAATAACCTCAATTTATGAAAATATCCAGAGGAATTCATAAATTATTTTATGGAAAACTAATTTATAATCCTTCATCCGTATCGTTAACACCCTAAATTTGGTGTTTAATGCAAGTAATTAGCACATTTTATCTATTTAAAGGGTTTAAAATAGGGTTGTTATCATATATTTACACATTAATTTTAATTCCAAGTGAATAATGTTTTTTTCTACTTTTCTGTTAATTCATGACTTTTATGGAATTTAATTAAGCTTGGATTAACTCTATTTAAATGGAAATGGCAGGTTTAAGAATTAATTTTAATGTTAATTAATGTAGGGAAGAATTACTGAATTTTCTAGATTTTTATGGAAATTTAATGGATTTTGTGGGAATTTATTCAAGGAATAACTGAATTTTTAAATAGAAAAATATAATTATAATAAAAATAGGAGATTATTTTAAATGTGGTTGAAAAAATGCCCTTAACAGCTCTCGATCGCGCATTGCAGATGTAAAAATCGAATGAAAACATATGCAGGGTTTCTATGGTTTTTTAGAGAAATATGATTTTTTCATGGTTTTTTAGAGAAATATGGAGAGTGAAAGCATAGGGGTATATCTCTAATTTGGGCAGCGCCCGTTTTGCGGGTGCTAAACAGTGATTTTTGCAGAAAAATTCAAGAAATTGATTTCTAGGGCCATGTGGTTAATTCTCGGCTGACAGAGGAGAAGCCGATAGCTTAAATAGGACCGATAGAGGCGTCATTGGAGGGCGGTAAGTGCACCGCCCGTGCTGTGCATACGAAGATGCACGAACGAGAGGTGACGTGGTGACCTCTGATTGGGGGACGGTAGTATAAATGTACAGGTAAGTGTAAATCGTCAGGTATTACATTTTATTCTCTTATATCCAGGATTGGGTATGTGACACGCCGAGAATGAACCCCCCCAAAACGGTTACAATCTCGCCAGCCAATCATCAATCGACGTGCAGTGTGGGTGTTTCAATATTCATTTATTAATAACTTTTTATCTTGAAGTCAGATTAAGCTCAAATTTTATGGGTTTTCTCGTCTCAACCTCCTTTTTCTATCTTATGTTGGATCATTCAGATCAAGCCTATACTTACCAATAAATTTAATTATTTATCGGGGGTAAAATGGTAAATTTACTATTTAACCTTAGTATAAAATCAGAATTTCAAGTTGAACCCTCATCGGCCATACTAGACAAAAGTGATTAATATAGCTTTCTTACATAACTGTGACATGAACTGAGCTGGCTAATAGTTGAATAAAGCCATCCTGGGATTTTTACAAACCAATTTGCATAAATGTTTCTCTACATCTCAATAAATATACATCCCTAATGGCTCTAGAAAAATGGTTATGATATCAACCTTATTCACCATTTGATCATGAATAAATAGTCAAAATCTTTCAAGATATTTTGCTTACTTTATCAAATATCCTATGAAAGAGAATCCTTAGGACACACATTTAAATACTATTGATCATTCCAGAATGATAGTTAATGTATATTATGTGACTGCAAAACCAATCACACTTCCATGATTTATTTAAGTTGGTTGAAATAAATATTTACTCGCCACTATTCATGTATGAGGGTTATAATGAAGTCCTTGAATGTGAGCAGTGACTTAGTAAATTATGATGTGATCACGAGCCTTCAAGCATTCATTCCAAGTGTTCCTATTTATTCAGTACTCCAAACATATATCAAGTTATCCAGGTAGAATAACACTATCAAATCCTTCTTATGAGTTAGGTATTGCTGATGCTGTGGCGCTTAGTGTGGAATCTGTTTATGAAATTACGCCTTAACATTAATGATGTTGATTCCTGTCATGGTTGTTAACTTGAGAAATTTTGGTCATCTTATGTAAAAACGACCATGGTGTGATTTAGATGCATAATCCCCAAACCATCAGATTCAAATGTCTCTGATCAGACATAACAATAAATACACAAAGGGGATTGAGTGGTTAAGACATGATCCTTTGCCCTCAATATAAGAGGAGATTGCCTCAAGGAAGAAGATGCACGAAGTCCCTGGCAAGCATAGTAGGGATATTGGAGAAGGTTTTCTCTAATGATCCCTAGATACACATTATTACTTACTAAAATACATATTAATGTTTGATGACTAACCATAGCATATGTCTCACGTGGATGAAAGATTAACATGATCAGTAAATGATGGTGGTAAATATTCCATGAGAGAGTCAAATGCTGTTGTGTATCTTCTAGAGAATAAGATGTATCTTGGCACCCCTTCATTAATGAATCTTTATAGTTATATAATTAATTATACGGTTGTTCAGTAAATGTTATTAAACCATTAAAGTTACAATCCATATGAATACCTAGGTCTAGAGGGTCACACATGTAAGATTAAAAGACATAATGAGATATATTTTATTCATAAGGATGTTGGTAGATATATTTTTATTTTTAAGGAATACAATCAGATTTCACCTATCATTTAACATCTCCTAGAACTTCTTTAGGAATATAAAAATGAATAATAATTAAATTTATTTCTATAATAAAATTCAATGATACATATTTGTGACTAGCAAGAAATCCACATAAATGCATCAATATTGTACTTAAATAAAAGTGAATTTCTCTCCCAAAAAAACCTTCCAGATTTAATTGATGTTGAAATATTGTTAATGTTGTACCTTTGTTAGTGGCTATAGTTGGGTTCTATTACCTTGATTGAAACAACTTATTTGTGAAATGGAAGATATGAAAATGAATTGTAATAGACCTTTCAAAACTGATGATCAAATTGTCGGTGCATCGATCAGATCCATAATTTCATTCTATGGGACCCCTGACTTGTCTAATATCCTTCATCTAAAGGAACATCATTATCTCTTACCCGTTGTCATTACACTGCTTCAATCATATTGGGAGTAGAGAGTGATGGAAATATATGTGGCTGGCAAGCCAATCACATATTACATATCTCATTCCATGTTCGTTAATATAACATATTCATAATAGTGCACATATGCTGCTTATAATGAAGTCTATGAATACATGATCAGACTTAGTGAACTATGATGAGATTGTAATAAAGAGATCACTCTTCTTTAAGCATCTATTTTAAATATTTATATTTGAAGGATACTTGAGAAAGACATCAAAGTATTCATATAAAATATCACTATCTAACCTCACTCAAATGATGAATATGGTCGGTCCTGTAGGCATTAGTTAGAGACAGTAAGGGTACATAGTGGGTGCTCTTTAGTGGAAAGAGTTCACGGAATTGGTCCGTATGAATTCTTGAACGGTTGTATACCAAACTAGCAATCAAGTTGACTCATGTCACAGATGTGTAAGTGGTCCGTAGACCTAAGACACCAAAGACATGTTATGGATGGAGAGCTGTACTTCAACTATGACCTAGGAGTATCTAATCATGGAGTTGTAAACAGTCTTAGTTCGGTGCATCAACAAGTTCACTAAGACGATTAAGCGATCAAGGTAGGATCATCAACCCTTGATATGAGAGGAGACAGCTCAAGGAAGACAATGCGATGAAGTCCTTGGCCAAGGTAGTGAAACATCAAAGAATAGTCATCCTCCAAGGATTTCCAAACGCATCAGCACTAACTCAGATGACCGATTAGGATTTGGCATTTAACCATACATTAAGTCATCCTAGAAGCATCAAGTGGATGAGGGATTATACATTCACGGTAACAGATGATGAAGATATCCCGTGAGTGAGTTCATACACACTCTTTTGTATCTTATGGATCCGGAGGTGTAGCTTGGCACCCCATGAGTTGGATACTCAACCTTTCAGATGGGTTAAATTGATCCGACATTAATTTATCTATATAATTATATAATTAATCAATTTAGAAGTCTAATAAATATTTGGGCCACTCGAGTCATTAACTAGACTGATACGTGGGCCTAGAGGGTTAGACACAAATGGTCTTTTAGACATTGGAAGATATTCTTATGTTTTGGGGTTTTTTATGAAAAATTCTCACTTAATATAAAATGGCGTAGGACATGAACAAAATTCACTGAAGCCAGAACTGTTCAGGGGGTTTTCCCATTTTTTTGCTTCTCCCTCTGTCTCCTCTCTATTCCCGATGCGATTGGGATGACTATTGATGATGACAGAGATTGAACAGAATTGGCCAAGGTGATGGAGGAGATTCAATGTGTCGAGGATTGCGTGGATACGTCGTGAGGCTTCAGACATGAGCAGCTTGACTTGTCTCACTCAAGGATCCTAGAAATCACAAGCGCACTCCGTGCACTGGTGCTTCGTTTCATGTTTTTGTGGATGCCATTACGATTCGTTAAAGTATTCCAGATCAATTTGAGTTGTTCATCTTAATCAAGGCCTATAACCCTAACACAAAGGAGCCAAGGGGAGAAGGGACAAGAAGGGTGGGCGTTCCAAGTTAAGTATACATAACCTCATATAGGTTAATTAAACATAGATTATTTAACCCAATGACAGCTTGAGTTTCTGGCCTATGGGGTGCCAAGCTACATCTCATGCTCTAGAGAAGGTATAATGCAATGTACTAACTCTTGTCCACCTGATGCTCTTATGATGACTAAGGGTACAATAAATTTTTTAACCTTACTCCATCGTCCAAGTTAATATTAGTGCCATTGGGAATCATAACATATTTATTTTCAGGTATTATAATTTCTTGGTAAGTGTCTTTTTCACATTAGCTTCCATAATATTTCTTCTCTTATATGACCAATCAATCACACATACTGACCACTTAATTATATTCATGAACCTCTTTCTACTCCCACTCTTACATAGCTTGGAATTCAATGAATTTGAACTCACAATTTATAGTTAAAGCATTACAATACATCTTGGTGTCCTTTTTATAAGAACCACTTACACAACCAATATGTGAATTGTTAGTTAAGAATGGCTAGGTAATGACAAAGAGGGGGGTGAATAAGGCCTCTTCAAATTTTCTGGTTTAAATTATTCCTAACTCTAAAATTTTATACATGTCTGTGAAGTATGACTGAAAGATATCAAACACAAATTTTTCTACAAGTTAGGATATCAGAATCATAGTTTTTGAAATCCCTATATATGCTATAAATTTTTTTGGTGAAGAGTTCAACATCCTTAGCCCCCTTAGCTATGTTGGATTTGGGACTCCTCCACCCTTTCAGAAACCATAGAGGTTTCTCTTTCCTTGGCCCACAACTTAGTCTAGAGGATGTTGATAATACTTGAAACTCAAAAATAAATATCAATGATTTTCAAGTGTTAAGGACAAGTGTTCAAGATGTAATATATGTTCAAGATAATAAGTATGAAAGATTATATATATTCAGGAAACATGCTCTTAAGAAGATATGTATTCAAGATGTATAATACAGTTCACTATATTTCAAGTTTATCATTATCTCTCTCTAACATCTCTCTTTATTCTCTTTCATTCCTCAAATCCCTCTCTTTCAAATCTTTGTTACTCAATTGTTTCTCCCTCTCATACACCTTTTCTCAATTTAATCCAACCTATCAATCTATTGATAACAATGAAATTTCCCATCTCTTTAAGACCTTTGAAAAATGAATAGAAATATGCACCTCTTGATGATTCGAGCCTCAGATCTTTGCCTCTTCTCGTTTCCCTTTAGTGTCCATTGTTTCTCATCTTCTTTCCAGGTCCAACTTCCTCTTGATTAACCTGAAATTAGTATGCAAAGAGAAAATACACCTATATGTACTAGGAATTGAGAAAGAATCCTTGATTCCTCCTCTTCTCTTGGTTGCCTTTTGAGAGATGAACCCAATGGAGGAAAAAGCTTGAAGTCCATCTGTTTCATTCTCGGAGAGATGCTGCTTGCAGGGAGAATGCTTGATAGAGAAAAACACACTTGATTAGTGACCTTTAATATTCGGAAAATAGGGGGAAAAGGACATTCTTCCACTTTAAGAGAGATTATGTGGCAGCACTAAATGCACATAAATTTTGAATTACAATGAGAAGACTTACATTTCTTGATTTTCTTTCTCTTAGCAGATACACCTTCATGGAAGGCCATTTCTGAAACTTCTACAGAACCCCTGAGATCCATAAAGTGACATCACATTGTCCAGGTGAGCAACAAAATAGATATTATAAAATGATGAAAAGGTTGCATAGAAAACCATCAACTGAAGGACTCCCATCTAGTGTGCAGAACAACATTCTCGAATAGATGTCATAAAATTAGAAAATAAAATTATTAAATGTTTTTTCAAATTATCACTAGTTTCATTATTTAACCCTAATTTTGCAATGTTTTTGATTGACCAAAAAAATCTAATTGATATAAAAATCTGGGATTTAGTTATACAAGATGTATGATGAGCGAGAAATTAGGGTTAAACATATCATTTATGTTTTTGATTCATACACCAATATCTTTAATTTTTTTACGAGCATAGAACTAGTAAGGGATCAAATACATAGGGATAAAGTATTGAATATGCAAATTTTATCTTTGACTTTTATTTTTTATTTATTTTAAGAATTCAATTTAATTTCAGCAAACCAAACTATGGAAAAGTAATTAAAATATTTATAGGAAGCTGAAAATTTATTAATTCTATTTCACATAGTTTATTCAAATTTCATAGAATATTTTTGAGAATTTTAGTATGACTTTTTAACAGAAAAGTACTGGTTAATTCTAATTTAAAATACCTTAGAAGACACGTTGCAAGCACTGGGTTGTGCTAGGAGGAGATGGGCGAAAGTAGAGTGGAGCGGATGAAAGAGATATCATGCTGTTTGCAACGGAGCGGATGAAAGAGATATCATGGTGTTTGCAATGGAGATGATGGCAAGTAATGAAAATTTTATTGCCCCTAGCGCAGTCGAAATGGAGGCGGATATGCGTTGATAAATGGTGGAGTTGAAGGTGGTAAACATGAGAATGGAAACCTAAGTTTGGGTGATGATAACCTAGGGAAAAAGGACAAAGGCATGAGTTAGAAAAGGAAAGGGTCAAGATCAGACTACCCTCACCGCCATGTGCCCATTGGGCCGAGTGGAGCTTTTTCTTCATGTGTCTTGATATGACTATCGCTCCTTCAATCCTTTGCTATTGGATTACAAGAATATACCCAAATGAGATTTGATTGAGCAAATCAGTTCACTAATCATAATTATGAAAAAACCAAAGGGTGTCTTTTCGCAATGATGGGGGTTCCTACTTATAGATCCAAAATGTTGGATGGATAGAGGAGGAATATGTGGAACTACCCTCCCAATTTAAGCCTGAAACTCATTCGTGATCATTAGATATGTTGGTTTCAATTTGGAGCAATGTGAGCCATATTATTATTCAATGTATATAAGTCACCACCTGAACTTGGAGTCAAGATGTTTTGGTCTTAACCATTGACTTTACTAGCTAGGATCAGTATGTAAAATGCCATGTAGAGTTCATAAGGTAATATCATCAAAATCCATATATTGACTCGAGGTGAATGACTTTCAATCTTCATGAATTGATCTGATTAATATTGTGGTAGATTACCATTCAGGGATTCATATGTATCAATCTAGCGATCTATTTCGACTTATTAGCACTTGATACCTGTTCATGTTGTCTCCACACATGGCTATAGGATCAACCAAACTCAACATTAGGGGGGGTAAATAGTGGTATTGTATTTGCATACTTTTGATGTACTTATTGAGTGTCATTCAAATAGGAATGTTTATAACACATGCCTAAATATCTCTAATGTTTACAGTATGGTCTCATGACAATTCCCTTTACTGATATCAAGGTGTGATTGGCTAGCTGGCCACATATACTTCCATCAGATCTGGTATGTCACATATTGGTGGAACTCATTCCATCATGAGATCTATTCAGGCATTGTTATGCCTAATCAAATAAAGTCACCTTAGAGTGTTTTTTAACTTCAGATGAGACTGTAACATCAAATGAATAATTATAACTGTGTTTAAAAAATTAGTAATTCATTCTGAATGCATGTTATTTTTCATTTATTTTTATGATATGAAAATTATGCATTACTTAATTCATTCTAAAGTATTTGGATGGAAACATATAATTTTTGTGGATATTAATTGATATGAAGGACTAAGGTAAGTTAAAATAGTTTTCTAGATGAAGAGGAGAGGGCAAAAACAGTTCCATCTTTGCCCAATCCCACAGAAACTAGGAGGAGGCAAGGTGATGTCGGACGTCATCTAGGACGTCGTCCGGTCGGCACCGAATATGATGGTTCGGTGCCGATAAGTGATGATGGTATCAAACGTTGACAGTGTCGTCGTCTAACGGATGAAACCCTAACGGGTTATGTAACTACGATGTGATGAGATGCGTCCTATGTATCGTAAGTGCAGGCTCCGACTCGAGGGAGGCGCCGAACTCCAAGCTTGGACGAGGGTCACCTGTTGACGGCGACAGTGGCCTCTCAAACCTCGTCAGAGTGACAAAGACGTCTACGGCTGAACAGAATCTATCCGTAGGGCTCGCAAGTAACGGATGTACTCGTCCGTACCGGTAAGACACTTAATGATCGTAGTTCTCTCAATTCGTCCTCTCTCACCTACCTAGCCCAAGCATGGTGGAGTCAAGATGAAAATACACTGCAAGTAGTAAATAAACGAGCGACGGGAGAGGACGGCGTACCTCGTCGGTGGTGGCTAGTAGTGCAGTGTTGTCGACGGTCAGCGGTGATTCGGAGCAAATGGGGGGGAGAGTTGCAAGAGAGATCACGGCAGCTTGACAGGTGGAGTAGCGCTGGAGCCCTTCGTAAAGGTTGGCTGAAGACTTGTTGAGGACGTCCTGGGCTTGGAGCGATGCCCTCTTTGGGGCGGTGAGGAATGGCACCCCGGGGCATCGTTCATCGAGACGTCGCGGGTCGACGACGATCTGCAGGGTGCAGGGCGCGAGGAGGAGTCTGGTGATGGCGTCCAATGAGTTGGCGGCCTGGGGCAATGGCATGCCGAGTGGCGGTTTCTGGCGCCAACGCTTGTAGCCGCCCTGGGGGTTGCGGCTGCTCTAGTGGCTGCGGCGACGCCCGACGTCTTGGATCAGTTGGGGCAGTTGCGACCGCTCCGGCGATTACGGCAGGTCCGATGGCTGCGGCGTCGCCCGCGGCTCTATAGGTGGCGACGCCCACCTCTGGCCGCATAGGCGCCGCTTCGGGCGGTGCCCGCGGCTGGGGGCGGCGCCGCTAGTTGCAGTGGTGCCCGCTTGGGCGACGGCACCTGCCTTTGGCAGTGTAGGCGCCCCTTCGGGTGGCACCCGCGGCTGGGGGCGGTGCCGCTAGTTGCGGCGGTGCCCGCGTGGGCGGCGACGCTTATGTGGGCAGTGATGCCTGCGTGGGCGGCGGTGCCCGCGTTGGCGGCGATGCCCACCTCTAGCGGCATAGGCTGGGGTGGCACCGCTGGTCGCGGTGGCGCCCGCGTGGGCGGCGACGCCTGCCTTTGGCGGGGTAGGCGCTGCTTTGGGCAGCACCCATGGCTGGGGCGGCGGCGCTCGCTGGTCTGGGGCGGCCCGACGGCGGCCACAAGGCGGTGCAGTGGCGGCGCAGTGGCGGCGCAGTGGCGGCGCGCCCGCGGCGGCAACTACCTAGGGCTCCAAACGGAGCCCTAGAACGGGCGCACGGATGGGACGGAATGGGCGTGAACCCAACCTTGTTCTGTTCTGCCCATTCTCTCTCCTTGTTTTTTTCCTTCTTTTTTCTTCCTTTTCTCTCCTTTTTTTTGTATTTTCTAAACGTGAGACCAAAGATAGGCTAAAAAACAACTCTTCTATTCCTTGGTCTAAGTTTTTAGGGTGCCCATCTCCTCCCTCATATAGGGGGGGAAAATGGGCCCCTAATTTGGCCTTAAAAGGGTCCACTTGGGGAGCCCTTATAAATGGGCTCCCCTTACAAACAAGAAGAACACAAGAAGATAAAGGGGAAATTAAAGGGGAAATAAGAAGAGAGAAAGGGAAGAGGCAAGGGGGGAATGGTTAGAGAAAGGCCCATCCCCCTCGACGACAAAACGATGGACGGACAAAAGACATTGCGAAAGCGATGAAACACGATGAAAACGGGACGGGCGAGAATGGAAAAGAGACAAAAATGTGAGATAGAGAGATGAGAAAATGAAAAGGATAACTCGAGCAACTTCACCCGGTCTTCAACGTCGAGGGTGCGTGGCGTGGATGATGTCGATGACGACTTTTGATGGTGTGCGACATCACAAGGCTCCCCTCTTTAAACATCTCTTCCTCCATGTTGTATTTCATCTTTCAAAATTTACCTCAATCGTGTTAGGAGAGTGATTGAACTAAACATTTCTCATGTGGTCCATTCTTGCACAACACGAGTAAATGTTTCAGATTTTCAGGAATGAAAAATAAGAATAAAGAGGGAAAAAGCCATTCACCCTTTAAGGGTATTTGCCAAAATGTTTGTGTGATCATTCAAGATTTTCATATTTTTCTCATATTTTTATCTAGGGTGTTATTAAATGGTTAGACTGGACCTCGTGCTCTACAACACTACCAAACACATACCCAAATTCCGTTTCTAACTTTACCAAGGTCCTCCCAAATCCATCAGAAGTCATTGTCATTCACTCCTGCTAGTTGGTGCACTGCCGACATAAATTCTATAATAGTCATTCCTAATGCTCGTAATTTGCATAAAATTCCCACCCTAGACTGTATGAATTGGGTTTCCTTGGTGATTCTGAGTTGACCTCATCGATCAAGTTGGACCCAATTGACTATGTCAATGAATATTTTACCTGGATGACCAGTCATTATTAATCCCAGCTGGCAGGGGCAGAGTTGGCTCTATTGATCAATTCAAGGGTGATCATTGATTCGAATCACTAGGTCAGAGTTGACTCAATTTATTGAGTTAAGTGTTCATCATTGGACCCAGCGGACCGTGTCAACCAAACTTTGATTATAAGACTCACTTTCCTACCATTTTGTCTGCGCATGCCTACACTCATGCCTTTCTTTACCACTATTGAACATTGCATGGTGCCTCTAGTATTGATGGAGATTACTTTTATTTGGTTTAAAATCACTTTATGAGGTAGATAATTCCCAAAAAATACCAAGCCTTATAAGTTTTATGTTATTTTTAAAAATAAATCATATTTCTAGGCCATTATTTATGATTTAGTAATTTTTACGATTTTTAGTAGAATTAATCCTTAAAACAATAAATCACAAAGATATATTACAAATACAAAATCGAACCTTTTGAATACTTTATCTCTATGATTCTAGAATAATTAACCTTGAAATTATCATGGTTTTTTAAATTTTTTAACGTAATATTCATGCATCACTTTTGGATTTCAATTATCACATGTCATGAAGATTCGAGAGTAACCATGATTGGGTTCTATGAAATGGACAACATTTAGTAGAAATAAGTAACTTCCCCGTTACTTGTGTGTCGGATACTACATGACTTAAGTGGGAAATGTATTGAGTTCTTCAAGTTGGTTTATGAAGGTGCAATTGAAAAAGGAGACATCATAGTGAAATTTTATATTTTCTATGGATTTAAAGGATAAAAAAGAGAAGTTATGCCATAAACTGGCCATTCAAACCTCCCTCATATTCACACTGTAAGTAGGTAATTCAAATTTACAATGAGAAGCCAACAACCCATGACAAAATGAAGAAAAATGTCAAAAAAGAGAAAAATAAAATGGTTAAGGGACATTTTACTTATGAAACTTATTTATAAATACTCTGTTTTTGACTTTAGATGTGCTCTAGCAAGTGGGTAGCAAAAACTATAAGGCATTCTTGAGGGTCCAGGTTGTTTAGCGTGCTTAACGTAAGTTTTCTTTCAATCACTTATCTTGTTTGAATTGAAAAATGACTGATCCTCGTAGAAGACAAAAATCCAGATATGAGAGGATGAATTGGGGTACATGGTATTATCCTTAACATTGTAGGAATTTACAACCCTGTTTTAATTTATTTGTGGTTTTTTTCTCCCTCGATTCCTGCAGTTTCTCTGCCTAAATGTATCTTTGACCCTCTTTCTCTCTCTATAATCATGCCTTTCTTTCTCTAGACCTTTATTCATACTTCAATTTTATTAGTCTAAAATTAAATGAAAAATTAAACATTTCGGCATCAAGTTCCATTCACATCATCTCCTACACCAATTCTCCACTCTCTTTACATCCCATTTTGATTACTTTCTCTATGATCTGACCTTTCACACTAGAGTTCCTCCATATCTCTAATTTTCATCTTTACAATGACTAGAATTCTGCTAGCTACCCCTTCATAACTAGGGTACTTTATCATTTATCAGTGCTCGTGCTTGGGTGGGCTATAGGAATAACAGACCAGCGACAAGGAACGCAATGCTTGTTGTTCCATGTAGGGGTTAGCAGTGTGAGAATTCATTGATGAATCCACTTTGATACATGTAAACATACATATGTTAAGTTGGTTTTGACATCATTTCATTGATATTATTTTCATTTTCAAGTGAATTTACGATTCATGCATTAATAGGACTATTATGTTAAAACTACATAGTTTATTGGCATTTCATGTATATTCCAAGCCCGATTAATTTCATGCAAAATGTATTTTAACATTATTTATTTATTGGGCTTCAATTTGTCCCTCTAGTGGATATTATATCTTTTTTAAGGGTGTAGGAAATGGTTTAGGGAAGCATCAATAGTCCAACCAAGTGTCGAAGCAAGTACTCACACAGAATCAGTCGATGGAAAGGCCACCACGATCTGAGTCCTCAGCGTGCTTGCCCACAGAAGGTTCATCTCAAAGAGCCATGTCAAAAAAGTGCAGCCCACACGTGCATGGTGGAGTAAGTATTATTAGTTCGGAAAGTATCATCAAATGACATATATAGAGCAAACTTTTTTTTCTGGAATTTCCAGTACAGTATTGCTAAAGAAATGTTTCTTTTAGATTCGCACCAGGCCAGGCCAACAACAAGAGAAAAGGAATGCAAAGGACAGTAATCATAATAAAATAAAATAAAAATCAATGTCCAAGATTTGATATGAACTAGTCCAAAACCCACATCATAACATGAAGAATCAAAAGTGATGATCAAATTGTGACCCTCCCATTTTCCTAAGGATGATGGGAAATGACATATATCTAATATTTTATTATTATTATTTTTTATTTTGCAAGATCATGATTGATCCATGGTGTTCACCTGGATGGTAGGGCTCTTCAACAAAGGAACCAAGAAAGAGGGCAGATGACAGAGCCTATTCATGTGGGTGCTGATGTGGTAGCGTGTACTTAACTTAACAGGGCCCAAGGCTGTTTTTGTTATCCTGACCATTAACCCCTACTAAAACAAGATCCAATGCTACTATGTCAACACAGCAGTTAACCAATAGGATGCCTTAGTGTATACTCAACCATCAAATCCTAATTGGTCATCCAATTAGAACTACAACATTAAAAATCATCAGAGAAGTCTTCTTTGATAGTCACTACGTTATGCAAGAACTTCATCACATCATCTTCCTCGAGCTATCTGATATTATATAGAGGTTAGACAATCCCATTAGGTAACTCAATCTTATTCGTGAACTTTTTGATGCACCCAAACTGAGATTGTTCAAAATTATATGATTAGGAACTAATAGGGCATAGTCAAAGTACATTTATCCATAATATGTCTTTATTGTCTCAAATCTAAGGATCACTTACAAAACCTTGATGCAAATCAACTTGATTCATAGTTAAGTATGCTACCATTTAAGGATTCATACAAAATAATTCAATGGAGCCTTTCTCCACACAAATGGCTACGCAACCAGCCATACTCATCATACGAAGGAGGCTGGATAGTGTATTCTATTCATATACGTTGATGTCCTTCTTGACTATCATTTCAATACGAATATTTAGAACACATGCACAAATACTAGTGATCTCTTTATTTTAATCTCATAATTATTCACTAAGTCCAATCATTTATTCATGGAGTTTATTACAAGAATCAGACACGCACTACAATGAATACATTATACTAATGAACATGAATGAAATATGAAATGTGTGATTGGATTGCTAGCCAAATATATGTCCATCATTCTCTCACTTGGACAAAATCCAACCACTCCTAGTAAATGAACCCTTTGTTTTCTATTTATACTCAAAGTGCATTGAGCTAATGTCTTTGTGTATGGATCTGTGATATTGTTGGTCAACATAACACTTGCACTATGAAATCTCTTTCCATGGATGATCTACCTAATCAAGTAAAGTGTCTTAGAAAGTTATTTAACATCTAATGAGACCTAGATACCTTCACTTGTGAAATTTCACTATTGGTGTCACACAACATCTTAACTCTAATGAAAAAAATAAATTTTTTTTTTTAATTGGGCCAAACCCTGACTCAGTTGGGCCAAGCCCGATTGGGCTAACCCTTAAGCCCATTTAGTGGACCCGATTTGAGCTGCCAACCTTAAGGCCCAAACGAGGCAGCGCTGCCATCCACCACCGCCTCGGTCGCCGGGGATCTACGGAGCATGTAATTTTTGTGTTTTTGGAATTTCAAAATTCCAAAAAAATCAGGAAAAGTCATGTGAATTAAAAAAATATTTTTGCATTTAAAAATAATAAAAATAGGAAAATCCTAAAAATTCATACAATCAATTTCCAATGATTTGAACATCTAAAAAAATTCTAAAAAACTTTAACTCTCGTTATTAATAGTTAAAGTGGCTTTTGGAGTAAATTAAATTATATAAATGTCTAAATATATTTATTTTTTATTTCTGGTGCTAATTGAAATCAGGATAATTTGTAAAAATATTTTTATGATTTTTTATTTCTGATTTAATTGTTACCATAGGAACTTATATGAATCAACTTAAAATCCATAAAAATTCCAGAAATTTTACTTCTCACTTTTAAACTTATTTCCTTCATTCCAAGCTTGAGAAAATATTGATGGGCATGATGCTGATGGGGCGCCTATAGCTGCTAGACCCGTCAAAGGGAGATCAAATGGTCGGGGATAAACCCTTTGTTCTCTTTGGTCGGTTGACTAATGTTGACCACAAGGGGGCCATAGGCCAATGCAATGTCTTGGGAGATTCGTTGAATCAGAACAGCAAGGGAGCTTCTCTCTTCGCTCTTTTATTTCAACTTGGATGTCTAATAGGCATGTCTTAGTGCAGGAAGAAGGAATAACAGCGGAGACCCTTTTTGGACTTTGATAAGTTGAAATTCAAGTTTATAACCTGGTTGTTACTTAGGTTCCAAACTTACGCAATAAATTTCTAATCACATCTATTCACTTACTAGTAATATAGATGGTAAGCAGGCTGTTGAACCACAAAGAGGGATTTTTTATTAGATTGATTGATAATGCACGTCAGTCATGAAGATATAAATTGACTTAGCTGTGGGACATAGAGGATGATGAAATAAGTTTTACTATAACTTAATTTGACTAAATTATATGCATAAACTCTCAATTCTTATTTCTAAGAAGTAATACCTTATAAGACAACGTAGTTAAATATTCACACAAATGCAAAAGATTAGAATATGGGATGGATGATAATAACAGTCTACATAAGTGTATTAACATTTACCTCTTTCTTCAGTGATGCTCCCCAAATCAATATCTTTTCACGACTCCATACACATCAACTGGAGTTTGGGGAGTTTCAATAACATGAGTGTTGATTCAAGAAGGGGAAGGGTTCACAGAAAAAAGGACAAAATAAATGCTAAAACCTTGTTTCCCCCGTGTTTGTTATTGTCTTCTTTTCTTCCTTAGCCACCAAGAGGTACCCCCCAAAAGAACACAAAAGTTTCTCTTATCCTGCTATTGGTCATCTGCAGTAAAACTTCTCATCTCCCGCTCCCCCTTTGACTCTCCTGCTTCTTTTCCTTTCTTTCTTGAGCGTTTGATTCCCTTTAGCACCATCCATAGCCGTCCAATTTGATCGAGGCTGAGTCCATCACCTCGAATTAAGCCACATCATTTGCATCCTTTTTCTCTGCACAAAAAAGACAAACAAGAAATCCGGTAAGTTCACCTCTTTGATGCTCTTGATCGTATGGTCTGGATAACGCCACATTGCGCTCGTTTGCAGTGAGGATTTTAGTCCCGTATGGACTAATTTCTGATTGAGTGCTTGTATAAAGTCAAAGCTGGCATTAGATGTCTGAATACGTGCATACGTGCCCCTATGCATGTATTCTCACACGACTGTTGGTGCCTGATTCCATTCCACCTGTGTACCCTGTCAACGCTTCTTTGGTGTGCCACGTAGGCATTTCTGCCTAGCGAGCGTGCCAAAATGGCCCCACAGACATGGGATCCTTTTTTGGCCCTGAAGATTTCACTAAAAAAACAATATTCAGTACATTCTTAGAACTCCAGAGAAATAATTTTTAGTTCCTTTTTAAATATATGGCTCTCGCGAGGGCAAAATTCTCAGATCTATTACAATACTACATTCATAGAACTTCAGAATACAATCATTTTAATGCAAATGACGATCATTTATTAGACTTAGCTAGTTTTGTTAATATTATAAAAATTCCTGACAACATACACAAAAGTAGCCTAATTATCCTCTTCTACCCATTAATAATTATCAATTATCATGATTATTTTGCTGTTACCAGACTTGGAGCAGTCGTTTCATATTTGTGGTAGCTCTGCCATGGCTCAAATGGCTCAAAGAGGGATCAAAGAAGGACCAGGAAGAGAAGAAACTATGCTAGCAGGGAGAAGAAGGTGAGGAAAACCATAAACAAAAGCTATTGGCTGCAATCGATGTTCCCACCCCCTATTCTTTGATTCAGGGAAGATTTAGTAGTTTCCCTAGTTTTATCTGATTGAATATTAGTCTATGAATGTCTTTGATTGAATAAAGTTTGATTTGATTCTAGGAGAAACTCAAGTTCATCTTGGTCTATTGTCAAAGCCTCTTTGAGGCATTCTGTCGATAACCTACAAGGTGTCCACAGAGTTATCTAGTTTTTCTTTGTTTTTCCTTCACTGAAAATGTTAATAAATGCCTCTTAAATATATTCACCTATATAAAACATATTTATATAATTCTAAGATAATAATAAATATAAATTAATAAGATACATACTTATATGCCTCCTAATAATGTTCTTAATCCTTTTAACATTTTCTTAACTTCTATCTCTCTCGCTATCTATTTAGTAAATTAATTTTTTAAATTTATTAATTATTATAAAATTATACAACACCTATTTTCTCATCTATCTCCGTTAAGAAATCAGTATGTATATATCTGTTTGTCTTTTCTAATTCATAACCTATTGTTAATTAAATAACTTGCTCTTCTATTGTCTACACATAATATTTTATTTTTATTCTCTCTAGCTTATTCATATATATAACTCTTCAACTACCTTTCTTAATACATCCCTTTATTTTAAACGTATAATTTCATTTCATTGTATTACTTGCTTGCTATTTTGAATATCTACAAAAATATTATTCACAAGAGGGTTATTGTTGTCTTAACTTATCACTATCTCAACTCTGTGTTTTCGAGTTTCTTTGCTTCCCTAGCTACCTATTTATACTTAGTTATCTACACCTTTTCACTGTTACTATCATTAACACTTCTACTCATCCTCTAACTAATCTCTTAAGCTACTGTTATTATCATTATAAATTCTCATTCTTCCTGACTCAACTATTAGCTCAATTTCTAAAGGTCAGTCCCTGCGAAAAAGACCTCACTCTATCATAAAAACCCTTAGTGAGTTTTCCATTTCAACAAATTTATTTGATTTAGGCAAATTAAAAATCAAAATGATAGTGAATTAATAACAGAATTTGGTCCCATCAGAGAACCCCTTGAGAAGGGAGAGGGGTGAAGCTGGAAAGCTATCAAATCTATCACGAAAAAATTTATTGGCATCTCATTTAAGAATACATGGCGAGTTAGTGTCTGACTGTCTCTAGCATCTAATTGATGAACATGACCGATCAAATCATATGATCCTATTCTTGATTCATTGATTCTCACCCAGTACTCTTCAGCTGACAGTAAATATCTTGTTCCATGCCCTAGCTTATCATACATATATATCTTGATCCTACAATATTTGATGTCCAAATACATAACAAATATGAAGTCTATGATAGTCTATTGCAAAAACTGGGATTGGGAGCAAGGGCCAGATATCTTTTGGGACTAGCGCTGACAAATGGTGTGAATTATGATATTTTTTGTCACTTCGATGAAGCCATTGCATATTGATTTTTCTTATAAACTGGCTTGCTGTTGTCATCTAGAGTCAACACTAATTCAAAATATGGAATTACCTTTTAAGTTTAAATCATGTCACCTATTTTTTATTTCATTTCCTAATTGTTTTAAACTACAGTAGTGAGATTTATTTTGTCTTTTATATTGCCAAATGTTTATTCTTTCTACTTTTACTTTAACTAACTTCAATTTTTATTCAGATTTTTCGTGGTAGTAATATAGTTTCTGTCCCACAGTATAAAGGGGAGAATTACAATGTGCCACATTTAAATTGTTTGGAATCTAAAGGGGGGCTTTTGACTCAGGGTAAGTGTCCTACAAATACAGGTTAGATTCAGTATTGGTATGAGAATTGTTTGCAAAGTTTGCTGATTTTGAAATGAGGTATTATCCTCTATCTCAATTCTTTGCCTTTTAACTTTACCATCTCTGGCTTGTGGTCAGTCTATTTTAGGGCTAAGAATATGTCATTGATGTAAAATATCCTTATGAAATAATTATAAAATATAGCTTAATCATTAAATGAGATCTACTAGAGAATCTATCTGATTTTTAGTTTCAAAAAATTTCAAACAAAACTAGGTAAAAGTACTGTAAGATTTCAAAATGATTCATTTAGTATTTTCATGGCATAGAATTTAATCATATGATGATCTTGATTAAACATTAAAAAAAACTCTATACATTTTAGCCAATCAAGGAAATTTACATCAGACAAGAAACAAATAAGAAGAACACATAATGATCTCTGGCAAGCTAAGCTGAAGTTAAGTCTCAAATATGATTACCATAAGGTTTTGGTACTCCTATTGTAAATTCTGGGGCCTAGATGGATAAAGAGGAGAAATCAGAAAGTTTGCATAAATTTTAGCCCCTAGATTCCTATAGATTTCTGAATAATGCATCTGAAAGTTAGATGAATCATAGCTTTTGATTTCTCCATTTTTCTTGTCATCCATAGCATCAGATCATCCTGAATTATTGGGTGCGCATAATCCAGAAATTCTGGATCCTTGCCTATTACAAATGCACCCTTTAACTAGGATGGAAAACGTTGTATGGATATTGAAATACATTTATTAAAATTTAAATCCATGGGCTTTGTAGTGTTGTTAAACTAAAAATCTAATTTGGTGTCTTCTAGGAATCCCGTGGATGCTCCTCTATCTTATTGGAAATGACATAGTTTTGACAGCTAGGGACTGAAAAACTTAAAAAATCTATTCCTTCTTGCTGCTTAGATAACAGCTAGTAACGTAAGTTGGTGGAACCCACTGACCAATGTATCTTATCTCTAGAGGAGGTCACATGATACACAGATAGATGTGCCAGTTATAACTGTGGTCCTCATACAACCATTTTGATAAATATAAAGAAAAATGGGTCAGGTATAATATGTGACCATTTTAAAAACTAAGAACAAAAACCATATTCAATAAAGATAAAAGATGGATACATCTCTACTCAATAACTCTGACCACATTCATAAAACAGTTTAAATCTTCTATTCATTTATATATTTGGTCCCATTCTTGTGTAAATAGAGTGAAGGAAAACGATTCTAAAACAAAAAAGCACCACATGACTCATTAGGCTAGTAACACTAAGGTTTGAGTGATCCTTCATCTTTTGAAGCTTGAATATATGAATCATTTTGGTAGGTTATTTGTCTGATGTATTGTCTAGGTACGAAGATTTATAACACAAATAACCATGTCAACATATTTTATAAGCAGCAAATCTTACATTCAAATGATCAATAGCATGCTGTCTGATAATATCAATTTTAGGAGTTTTAATTTTGTCATTGGTAATTGGAGATTATTCAATAAAAAATATTTTTAACCGTACTTAAGCATATTTAGTCAGTGATGGATACGGATCCTCTCCATAGGGAATGATGATAAAGGATTTAATTTTGTTACTATAGTTATTATCTGTACGAGAAGAGATAGATACGAGAGTAGAATAGGCGAGATAGTGATATTAAGGAAATATATGTAGAATTATGCAAAATGTTATGAGAATAAGGTAGATGGCATGACGCTCGCGATAGTGATCGAATGCATGAATGGTATGATGGCAAAGATAGAGACGGGATAACGGGGAAGTAAGAAAGTGAAATGATAAATGAAAAGATGATTAAAAACTATAATTATGATAACGATGATGTCAAGAGAGAAACAACGTAAGCCAAAGACACTTACCTTAGACCCTTATATTCAGCCAGGATCACGGTGATTTGCGAGTGCTGTTAAGCTCCCGCTCTTCTCTTATGCTTCTTCCCACACACCCAAGACGCCAAGAACACACTTAATAAATCTCAAAACTCACTATCTTTCAATCAGTTCACACAAGTTGGAAGCAAGTTCAAGATGAATTTCACAATGATACAGGCTCTATTTATATATCAAAGGATATGGATGGAAAGATGAGGAGAAGATGAAGCAATGCTGAAAATTTCAGCTTAATCAGAGTCGCAGATCAAAAGTTATGGCCGTTTTAAGTTGAGCTAATCCTAGCCCTTGATTTCTTTCTCTCTCGTCGTCACTGTCCTCGTTTTCCACGTCCGTTAAGAAGTCAAAGTGCTTGAGATTCTGCATTTTTTGTATTCCACATGGGCGCTTTTCGTATTCCGTGCCACATGTACCTGAAAAAAGGACAAATAAAACAAAGGAAAAAGCTTTAAAAAACTCTTTCTCGAGGCTGATGTGGCGGCACATCAGCAGGCCACATCACCCTCTTTCTTCTTTCTTCTTTCTTCTTTCTTCTTTTTCCCCCCTTTTTTTAAATGAGTGGACACGAGCGTGCCACATCACCCTGTGCCAAAAAAACATGCAACATGTGTTAGTCGTTAGTGCAATTATCACTTCACAAATGACAAAGCGATGATTGCCTGGTGAATGATTAGCTGATGCCAATCATTAATTTAGCTAATGATTGGTTGGCGCCATTCATCATCGGGCGCTATGATTTGTCGCTGTTCAACGAATCAAAATGGCGACACATGGCGACACAAATAAAAAACCAAAAATACTTTAAAAATTCATATTAAATAAAATAGAATCCTAAAAAATATGTACAAATATATATTTCAACTTAGAAATATCATATATTTTTAAATTAAATGTCAAAATATCCAAAAAAATCATGTTCTATCTCAAAAACTTTAGAATCTATTGTCAGAAAATTCCCCAAAAATACGCAAAAATACGGAAAATTCTGAAATTCATTCTAAAAATATATTTAATCATTTTAAGCTTGATAACAGGCAAATATGAGCGATCTAATGCCAATAAGCATGTAAAATATGATCACATTAATGTACTCAATATGTATGATATCGGACCCCCCAACTTAAATCATTGCTAGTCCCTTAGGAATGGCATTAAACATACATGATTAAATCTATGTTGATCCCTTCACCATATAGTCTTAGCAACATGAGCTTGAAGTAATTATGATATCAACTACACCTCTAAGTACGATTATACCCATGTAACGTTAGAATGCATATGATACTCCATTGTGATTCTGGAAAGAGCTAGTGATCATGAGGAGTGAAGCCTACATATCGCCGGGTATGATACTATAATCTAGGTAATGCTTTCCCTCACTTTCTCTCATCACTCACTCACATATTACGGCTTCCCTTTAAGTTTTCTCCTTCATGAGAGTAAGAGATAGTCATTATTCACTTATTACATAAACACAAAATATCAATTGTGTATCAAGGAATCACGTGTGACGAGGCTCCTATCTAACTAGGTGTAAAGAGAGAAGAGAATGAGGGATGGCTCAAAAGAATGGGTGAAAGGTATGTGAAGGATGAATGGTGGGCTTAGAATAATTAGATAACTTACTCCCATGAAAGAAGAAAAGAGTAGATGACACCTCAATGGCACGAGAAAATAGGTGAAGATGGAATACATCGACTAAGAATGGATGATAAATTGATCAACATTCATAAAGAGCAAAAATAAATGCTTCCAAAATAATAAGAAACCCCACAAAATATTTTTTCTTTTCTTCTTTTTTTCACTCTTTATTTATTTATTATATATATATTATATTTTTATTTCTTTTTTTTCGACATGGGTGAACATAAATCGAAGCTTAATATGAAAATAGATAATGGTTGATCAAATAAAAATCATTATATGCATCCCATGCTAGTACAAGGAACATGAACTCAGATGAGAGGACGTAGACATAAACAGAGAGAGGAATAGGAAGGAAAAGATATCTAAGAGGGTGATATCACACAGGGAAGAGGAGAAGAAACTTGGGAATAAGCATATCATAAACATTTAGGACTAGCGGGGAATAGATGGGCACCTATAAGAATGCGTGAAATTGGGTTAATGGTAAAGGGTAAGCTAGGTAAAATGGGTGAAGGGGATACACATATGTGTTTCAAAACGTATTTCAAGGTGGCTCAAGTAAAGGTGATTCTGTGCTTAAGAATTGAGGTGGATCAAGTAAAGGTGATTCTGAAACTATGACAATTTTTATCTCATGAGAGATTCACTCAGTGAAGATTAAAAACTCTAAAAATGATTCACTCATTAGCAGGTTGATGATGAGTGGCTCACTTGGCATTCCCCTAAGACGATAGTACTTCAACCCTTTGGTTTTCATGTCTGCTCCTCACCCTACCATATATCCTAACCATTCGAAAGAAATACACATGCATCTAGACCATGGCTCATACGATTAGGAAATGTATTTCATTTGCTACACGAGCCAAACTTCTGTACTGAATTTGCAATGGACAAGAGGTGAGTGATTTTCTGAGATGGGCATGATTAAATTCATACAATTATTTGCTACCCCCCAACATGAAAGGACGTAAGGAATAAAATATTTTGGAACCAAATTTGTTTCCTGCCCCCCACTTGAAGTATGCATTGTCCCTAATGCAAGTAATTAAGGTGAAAGATAAAATGATTTCCAAGCCATGGTTCTTGTCCGACTGATGTTACTGTCTTGCCGTGGATACTTTTACTCAGTATATTTGCATCGTCCATATGAATCTTGTGGTAAAAGGAACAAAACAATTAGAAAGAGAGTTGATGAGATCATATTGGCTATGTGATAGACAAATATTTAAATCAACAAGACAAGAGTATTATTTAAAGAAAAGTAGTTAAAGAGATTATTAGATTGAAAATAAAGATGCTAGAAGCTCCATTAAAACAAAAGCTATCATGGCCATGATACCATTAATCATGTCTATGAGATTATCAACATCCATGTGCATACATTTCTACTTCAAGTTTGAGTTTTTTGCTAATTCAGATGAGAAATTGTGATGTAGCAAATAATTCAAGTGCAATCCTAACAAAATATTTTTGAAATTCATGGAATGATAATCACAATACGTAAAACATTTTTTTCTTAAGCTCCAAATTGTAACGGTTTCCATTGAATATAATAAATATTTAAATAAACCATTTATGAAATTAAATAAATGGTCATGCCAATCAGTAAAAAATATTTTCTTTAAACGTCTTCTATTTACTCCTGCTTGAGACATTTTCTCTAAAATTATTTTTCTTTTTATTGTCAATGTTTGAACATCATGATCCTGAACTCCATCAAAAAACTGATTAGAAACTTTGTTACTTTCTATTATAGTTGGATGTGGAACTGAATATTCACCTCTAGAATCATTACTTTGAACATTTAAAAACCACATCTGAATATTATAAGTATCACCAAAATGACACAAAATATCTTCATCAAAATATTCTTTTGTAGAACATATATAATTTTCATAACTTTTATCCATAGAAAAAACATCTGAAAGTAGAATTTGAATGTTAAAAGTTTCAAAAAAAGGATATGAAATAGTTTCATCTTTATGTTCAAAAATGTCATTTTCTTCATTTGGGATTATATCGCATGTGATAGAAATTTCATTATCAACCACATGATTATAAATCTCACCACATTTTCTTGTATTACATTCAACCAAATCTTCTTCAAAGTAGTTCTCATCTGATTCTTCATAATTATGTGATGGATAATCAAGAACAACATCAAAGTATTCTGATAGAATAACACTATCTAGCCTCACTAATACGGTGAGTATGGTAGGTCCCATAGCCCTCACTGAGGATACATTTAACACAAATAGTGGGTGCTCTTTAAGAAATGAGTTTACCGAATTGATCCATGATAAGCCAAAAATAGGGGTAAATTTTACAAAATTTTAATCCCTTGTCGTTGTCGATTTCAGCTTATACAAAAAAATTTATAAGAACCCTACTTAAGATGTGTAGTGATAAGTAAAGGGTATCGTCCAAGGGAAGCTAGTAAGTTAATTCAGTTGATGATCTAATTGAATAAATTGACACTAATTAAAGTTAATTCGATCTTCAATGAAGATCAAATCACCCTAATCAAATGAGAAATTTTGAAAGGGAGGTAGGAGAGATGAGAGAAGTAGAAGAATATGGGGCTCTACATTGGCTTCTTTGATCCAAAGAAAAGGGTCAAAGGGGTCAATTAAAGAGGTTGAGAGGAGAAAATTTTGATTTTTTTTGGTTGGTTCTATAGGCTGGATAATTCAAAAATAGCTACTCTATTGGATAATAAAAATGGAAATTTAATCTCCTAGAAATCTAAGTTTTTTTATAGTTTTGTTTTAATGTGCACTTGGAATAGGTAGGCAAATCTCTCAATTTCTCCTCTCAATCCTAGTAAGGGCTTGTACATGCCGCTCAAGCCAATCAATTTAGAAGTTCAGACCAGAATCAAGAAGAACAATCAAGAAATTAAACTAACATCATCCAAAATACACCAACAATTCAAATACAAATAAGGAAAAAGTATCAAATAGGTTGATCCAAGCTGGAGCTCCTCTCTGTCTTGCAGTTGTGTTAGAGCACCATCGAGAATGAGCTCCCCCTCTCAAAATTCAGCTTTTATACTTCGGTTACATGGTGAAAATTACCATTTTACCCCCATTTAGTAATTAATTTTTATCTATCAATATATGTCTGATCTGAATAATCAAACCACACATATAGAAATAGGGGGTCAAGATGAGCAAAACCATAAAAAAATCATCTCAATCGGACTTCAGGACCAAAAGTTATTAATAAATGAAAATCGACCAATCATAGCCATTGGATCAATTTTCATTTATTAATTTAAAATTTATTTTACACGCCATGATGTGTCGACCGCTCATTGGCTGGCGAAATTTGAAATGTAAATGTAAATGTCGGGTTCATTCTCGCTGCGCCACGTACCCCTTTCCTGAAATCAGAATAAAGAGAAAAACAAAAAAACAAACAATCTACAAAGTGCATTGCATGTATGTGTGCGCTTGTATTGGCGCGTCCCAATGAAAAGGAGCCACATCATCAATTATGCCTGCGCTGTGTATACACTGCACGGGAGAGATAAATCCATGGCAATTTGCAGAAACATCCCTCATTAAATGTGCGCATGCAAAAGGACGCCGCCCTGAAAATATTTATGTATATGTCTTTTTCTCTTTCTCTCTCTCCTCTTTTTCCTCAAAAAAACCATTAAACAAAATACTGCGTAATTGCAATAAAACCCTGCAACTCTTTAAATAACATCTTTACGCCTACACACATGATCGAGAGCTATTTTAACGACATAATTGAAACTACAATTTAAGAAAAGACTTTTGAAATTGCTCTAAAACTCATATTTTTCATATAAATATATCCTTTCCCTATTTTAAAATCTATTTCTTCGTCAAATAAATCCAGAAAAATCCAATAAAATCCTAAAAAATCCTATAAAATTCATTAATTCATCCCCACACTGATTAACCTGAAAATTAAATTTTAAACCTGCCATTTTCATTAAACAATGATTATTTCCAGGTTAAATAAATCCTTTAAAATTCATAAAATTAACACAAAATTAGAGAAAAATCAGAAATCACTTGTAAACAGTATTTTCATGTAAATGTATGATAACAAACGCTTTTAATCTCATTAAATGCATAAAATTGTGCTAAATTACTTGAAATAAAGACCGAAATTAGAGTTTTATCAATCCATATGAATCCATGATTGGAATCATGCAAAACTGTCAATTAGGTTGATTCATATATGGGCTGTGTAAGTGGTCCTTAGGCTTGTGAGACCAAGGAGGTCTTTTGGTTGGACAATTTTACTTTGACCTACGAGTATCTAATCATGGGATTCTTTACAGTCTTAGTTTGGGTGCATCAAGAAGGTCACAAAGATGATTGAGTGGTCAAGATGGGATCATCCACCCTAGGTATAAGAGCACAGAACTGATGGAGGATTATTTGATGCACTCCTTGGAAAGGTAGTGAAATATCATAGAGGATTATCTGATCATTCTTAAATTCATCAATACTAACTCATATGACTGCTTAGGTTTTGTCACTTGATGGTACTCTATGTTCTTCTCAGAGCATTAAGAAGACAAGGGACTATATGTTCATGGTAATCAATGATGAACAAGTTCCATGAGTGAGTGAATACACACTCCTCTGTATCTTCGAGAGCACATGGTGTAGCTTCGCTCCCCACAGGTTTGAGACTCAACCTATTGATTGGGTTAGATCGATCCGACATAAATTATGTTATACGATGAAAAAGTTAGTGAATTTTGAAGGTCAATAAAGGTTATTAGGCCAGTGGAGTCATTGGCTAGAATGATACATGGGCCTAGAGGGACACATGCAAACGGTCTTTTGGAAGTCGAAAGATATACTGAAAGTTTGTAGTCTTTATGAAAAATACCAAACTAGCATAAATAGGAGACGGTCTTTAACTCAATTCACCTAAGCAAGAAATATGTTGCGGTCTTCTGCTTCTTGGCCCTTTCACAGAGTTCCTCTCCATTTTTGATGCAATTGAGAAGGCATAATGATGATGGCAAAGTGGGAATGGAACTCATTTTGGGGAAGGAGGAGATTCCACATGCCATGGAGCATGTGGATATGTCTACAGGCTGCACACACGAGCAGCTTGACTCACCTTGTTCGAGGATCCAAAAAGTTACTAATGTAATCTGTGCCGACTTGATGTGTTTCATGTTTTTCTTGAACATATTATGATTCCGTTGTAACTCTTCTGCTGCAAGGAATCATTATGTTCATCTAGATCAAGGACTTAGGACTGAACAGTTTTTACATGCCCATGATTAAATAGCTTAATTTTTAAATTCTAAAAAACTCTAGAAAATTCCTATAAATTTGTTTAAATAATATAAATAATAGCAAATCAATTTTAAGTTTGTATTCATAGATTTGTTTCTAAGTAATTTCAAAAAATAATAAGTTAAAAAATATACATTTTTGGAAAATTTTGATATCTTACTTTTGAGTCTCTAAGGATTTGAAACTTAATTGCCACCTAATAATTATACAAGAACTTCATAAAAATTATTTGTAATCATATTTATCATGATTCTATTATTCTTTATGGGTTACTTTGTAATGGATTCATGAATTTAATACACATATTTTCATTGAAATGATGATAAATACATGTTCTTAATGGTTAAAGTCATTTATTTCACTTTTAAAATAAATTTAAAATTTTCTTGATTTTGTTGTATTCTAACATAAATTTGTGACACTAATTTCATTAATAACATAATTTTACATGTTAAACAATATTATTTAACCCTAATTTTTGGCTCATCATTAATTACTGCATACTTTAGAATTATAGTTAAATATTTTTTTTATTCTGTTATATTGAATCATATTATGTTATATTACGCTACAATGCCCCTTATCAACAATGGTACAGACATGCAATCATGGAAAAAAATGGAGAGTGTGATTGTGACATTTGACAAATCACCTCAACACACTCGTAAATCTATCAAAGTGAAGACATATATTTTTAGTTTAAAATGAAACAAATCAGATAAATTATTAAATTAGTAAATTTAAGGTTACATAATTCTGCATAAAACAGAAATTTTAAATGCAATTTATTTGATTTTTCTATAATTTATTTCACGCCAAAAATAATTTATATTGATATTATTTTAGTTAGAATAAACATTCTACTTTTTACAAAAATAAATATTTTTGAACAATATATTTAGTGAATAACGAGTTGGTGGTCTAGTGCTAATGGGTCTTCCTCGCTGAATAGAGAGACGCGACTTTGAATCCCACTAGGTGCGAAATTCTTATTCCATTTTTGGACCCAACTGGTGTGCGCCCCACTGACTGCTTGCCTATGTGGCACCTACAACGCGGGATGCCCACCTAGCAGGCATTTGCCACACAGGATGCTTGCCTACATGGCGTTCATTACGCAGGCCACTTGCCTAGGTGGCACCCACCACACGGGGGGGGGGGGGGGGGGCTTGAGCTACGTAGTGCCTGGCATCTAGGCCCATGATTGAATGGGCGGGCCCGCATATATTGGATTGAGTCTGAACCAGTTTGGGCCAGATGCCGCCCCTCAGCCATGGCTGGGGCACCCTCGGCCAGCCTGGTCTGTTTTAGGACACTTCTATTTAATGTCTTCCCCTCTCTCTTTGTATCTCATCTTGGATTTTGGCTCCCAACTTGTTTTGGGAGGCCTAGTGCATCAGAGATTTTTCATACATTTTTGTTATACAAGAGTGAGGGTGGGAGAGTTTAAGAATGATTAAGATTGTTGAAGAAAAAACACCATTTGGCCATTGCAGTAAGTAACAACAAGGTTTGTGTGATCTCCAGAATGTTCGATTTGAATTTTCTTACCTTTTTCTCTAAAGTGGATATCCTAGATTTGAAGCTTTTTAACATACCAAATGGTACCTATTGTTATCCAATTCTACCCCCCGGTGGTGCGCCACCAACCACAAGTTGCACGCCGGCAAATGCAGCCATATGCAGATTTGGCTGAGGGAAGGGCATACAAGAGTTTCTTTTTAATCGTAAAATGTATTCCTTTCCTAAAAAGATCCCCATAATTTATGAAGAATCATAACAAATTATTATAGCGTATCCAAAACAAAATAAAGTTTTATTTCATTTTTATGATTAATTTTGAGTAGATTAATTCCTTTCCTTAATTTTTATCTTTAGAAATTAGTTAAAAGTTCAGAAAAATGAAAATAAAATAAAAATGTTATTTCAATATCTATTAGAAGGAAAATTTATGTACTAATTGTATAAAAGTTTATAAATATTGTTGGATACATCAGATCCTTAAGAGGAATTATTTAACATAAATTCTGGTTTATCACAAGACAATCACAAATTCCATATCTGGCTCAAGATTAATTGATGCCATCTATTGATTATTGTGTATGTGTGATACTCATAACTATGTAACTGTATACATGGAATGGTTAAGTCTATTATGATGAGGTTAGAATATATTCATATTCTTTAGGTATGTGGGCCAAACATTTCTATTAAATGATACTCTAGAAAGACATCAAAGAATATGGATGTCCAGTCAAATTCATATGATAAATATGGCTGATCCTATAGCCAATGTGTTGGTTAATAGTACAATATCAAACTTAATAGTTGATTGAAATGGGGATCATTTTTGCTCTATGTAAGAGGTGACAGCTTAGCGAAGATAATGAATAGGAGTCCCTTGTCAAGTTGAATATTGGAGAAGAGTTCTGTATTAACATCCCAACACATTGGTAGTAACAGAGATGATGTCGGACGTCGTCTCAACGGCGTCCGACCGTCACCGAGGGTAGGAACTTGGTGTCGGATCACTAACTAGTCGGTTCACGTCCGCGACGTCAACCGATGGGTATGCGGAAAACAGGAATGTATGTATGACGATAACGAGAATGATGGCCCTAATCTGGTACGTGCAATGCGCCGACAAGCGATGGTATGCCAACCCGGGGCAGGGACGGAGTCGCCAAGTGGGGCCGAACCGGTCTTCCAAGTCGCCCAAGAGGGGTCGAGGGCGGGCACGCCGTCGAATGGGGGGTAGTCCCCACTGGGTTGCTCACACGCGTCGGGGTGTCCCGACTCGTACCGGACGGGAAAGATGCTCATTTTGTTTTCGTCGTTCGCTCAACCTGTTTCACTCATCTATCTAACCCGAGCGTGGTGGAGGCAATACGAAAGAATACTGAAGGAAATAAATGACATAAAGAAGCGAGGGAAGCAGAGTACCTTCGTCGCGAGGCGACGGTTGACTCGTGTATGAGCTTCCACGAGAAGGACCAGAGGTGTGGGTGTACGCCAGTCGCAAATCGCAAACATCGGGCAGGGAAGGCAGTCAGGCACGGCGATGCCGGTCGTTAAGGCAGCAGCACAGAGGCAGGTCGGCGGCGGCTAGTCGCGATGGCGGCTCGGGCTGGCGGCGCGGTGTGGCGGCTGCGTGGCGGCGGCAATCGGCGCGCGCGGCGGCTGGCCACGCGGTCGGCTCGGGATGGCCGCGCGAGCAGAGGCGCGAATGGCCTGCGTGGCGGTGCAATCCGGGCATCTGGTCGCGCGTCGGCGGCTCAGGCTGGCGCGCAGCGCGGCGCGAAGGCTGCGCAGCGGCGGTGCAACCGGTCGGCGGGCGGTGCAACCCGGTCGCGCGACGGCGCGGCTCGAACGGCGGCCGCGTGGGCTCGGTTGGCGTCCGTGCGATCTCGACCGGGGTGGCACGGCAGTGGTTCCCTTCCCGTCCCCTCTTTCCCCTTCCTTCTCCTCCCTCTCCTTCTTCTTCCTTCTTCTTCTTTCTTCTCCTCTTCTCCCCACGACCTGACGCTTTTCTTTCAACGTACGATTCTTCAAATTAGGTTAAGCGTGAGGGGAAGCGCCCACCTCTTCCCCTTATATATGGGTGAAGATGGGCCCTTCCTTAAGTCCAAAAACAAAAAACGAAAAAAGGAAAGGAAAAAAGGAAAGGAAAAAAGGAAACCAGGCTGGCCAGGCCCAACATAGAAAGGGGGGGGGGGGAAGAGTTCCTCATATGGGCCCTTCCCCCGCTACACGACAACACGATAAAAGCGAAAAGCTATAGAATAAAGTAACCGAAGGTGTCGGTGTGCTCCGGTGGTCGGCGTCCGCGTCATGCCGTATAACGGAATCCGGGATCCCGTGTTGCTGCGGCGGCTCGTCGTGGTGGCTGGATCCGTCTCGGTGGCGAGCTGGGTAGTGACGGCTCCTCGTGTGCTGGGTCGGTGACGTCCTGCTGCTCCTCTGCTGCTGGCTCAATGACGATCGGTGGCGACGCGCCATCAACCTATCGGGTAACAGGATTATTAGGTTTGATAGTTGACTATATCCTAAGTAATTTTAAGAGTATCAGGTAACAGGATTATTATAACTACATAGTAGTATCTGAAAAAATGATGGCGCATGCCATCGTGAACCATTGACGACATTGTCCGCACCGCTTGCTACCGTCGTCGACAGCCAGGTGAAGATGCTCGTTTATCGCATTTTGATTTTCATCGTCTTCTTTAGTCATATTTTTTGTTTTTGTACTCATCGGTTTGTTTTTGTCGCATTGCGACGCGTCCCCTATGTCTGTGTTTTTGTTGTCATGGGGAGGGGTCCTTAGTCATTACTCCCTCCCTTGTCTTTTCCCCCTTTTCTTTTTATGTTTTAATTTCTCCTTTGTAATGGGGGGCGCATCATATAAAGGCCCCCTAATGGACCCCAATTTCCCCCTTTTTGTTGACCCATTAGGGGGCCCAATTGACCTCCACTTTATAAGGGAAGAGGGGGGCGCCCTAAGAATCAGACCAGGTAGTTTGTTGATTTGCGAGTTGTTTTTCACATTTTACTTGGTCTCACCCGCATTCAGGAAGGAGGAAGAAGACACGAGAAGAACGAGAATTGGAAGGGAGAACGAGAAGGCAATCGTTGCTCGGGGAACCGCAAAGACTACCACCGCCCCTCGCCATGACCAGCCTGATCGGTTCGCCGGAATTCACCAGAGCCAATGCTCATGCCCGACAGATCCGTTGCCATCTCTCTCAACTAACCAGACGGGACAGAGTCCCCTTTTGTGGTCGATGATCGCGCAATCCATTGGACGAGTGGTACCCACCCATAGGATCCAAGAAGAACGATCCGTGTGACGGGTCGTGAGGCGCCCACCCCGCGGAGAATCGCGAGCACTTGCCTACGACTCTCCACCGCCGGGTTGTCCAACTCCCCGTACATCGATCCATGATCGAGATGAGAATTGACTAGGTCGTGCCACGGTCGATTGGCCAATGCATGATGACGGCCCAGCGGTTCCTATTTCTGACCACGGCATCTACGGACCAGACCGTCTCCCGACGTCGGACGACATTAAGTGACAATCGGTCGACAGGGAAGTTAACTGACCATCGCAATCTACTGGGTACCCGCCAAGCGATTGGGGAGGGGAGGAAAGAGGGGACACCGATGGGAATACAAGATGCCTGGTGATGTAACATGATGAGCGGGGGATCAGACAGCTCGTCTTACAACACAGGAGTAAACGGGTGTGCACAATGATGCGAGAATAATATGATGCGATCTTTAGAATTCAACGACAAGTATGAGGGAATTACTGTTCAATTCGTACAATCAGTTAAGTTGACGAAGTTTGATTGGATCACAATGGGACTTCCCAACGTCCCTTTGGACCAATTAGACGCATCAAAAGTGAGGGGTAAATTTAATTACCCAACAGCGTCAATCCTTCGCAGTAATTGACTAGAGATTTATCAAGAAGAAAATCCTATCCCTCACAAATGATGGATATCTTCTAATCAACAACAATACTCTCAGAGGCAATGGTAAAGCACTTCAACAATACATTAGAAAGTAAACAAACTGCAAATGTAGGGAAAGAGGTAGAACCTGAGGGCAAAGCCCATCGTTCGGAGAGTCAATGGCGGTAGCGGCAATGGAGGTGGAGGCGGCAACAAGGGAACTCACAAGCTCTGACCAAGAAGTTGCTTCCTTGGTGCGTTCTTGGACTCAAACAACCCAAGAAGAGGGTTTCTTGAAGATCGGCTTCAAGAAAGTGGTGACAACAGCGGCGACGGCGGCGGCGGTAGTGGCGGTGACGGCGGCAACGAGGGAACTCACAAGATGTGGCCAAGAAGTTGTTTTCTTGGACTCAAACAACCGAAGAAGAGGGTTTCTTGAAGATCAGCTTCAAGAAAGCGGTGACGGCGGCGACATCGGCAATGGCGGCGGCGGCAGCGGTGACGCTTGAGTCACAGGAATGAATCCAAGAAGAGGATTCTTGGAGCTTTCTTGAACCCAAAACAACCCGATAATGGGTTTCTTGAAGAACGGCTTCAAGAACGTCTAAGGGGCATCGGCAACGATTCCTCCACGGAGATTCGACATGGCTTGGATGCGCAGTGGACGTACTCCACGATCTACTCTAGGAAAGCGATAAAATCTTCCAAAGGGAGGATAGGTGGGAGCCAAAAATGAAGAAACCTTTCAAATTAAAATTCAACACCAAAGTGTCCTCTTGGGCATGCTGGCCTTTATATAGGGTGGAAGGCATGCCCGATCGGCCATAACGGGAAGGAACCGTCTCTTGACGAGCGGCCTTCCCAAAAACATGAAATGATGAATGGTTCAAAAGGACGACGCCCAGAACACAGATAGGCCTGTCCATAATTCGAAAAGACATTACATTTAAAATAACGAGAAAATAAAAGATGCTCTTTTATGTGTCGTTAAGCAGAATACTTAAATGACGTGTCATGGGCATCGGCTCGTGCTGCTCGATGAGATTGCTGACATCTTCCCGTGTTGGTGGCGAGATGGTCCCCCATCACCTGGGTATATTTGCCCCCCTCTGTGACCCTTCCCCTCCGATTTTCCAATGGAATAGGACGGCAAATGTCCCCTACCTCTTGATGAGATCCAACTCCACCGCACACGCATCCTGCTACCGAGCCGAGCTGACCTACACAGGATTATACATTATGCCCAAGCGATCGCCGACCAGGTAGCATACACCCACCTGAGGTTGCTTGCACTTGCTCGAGCAGTGCCCACTTGTCTCCTCTACTCTTTGCCTTCGATTCGCTCCTATGCCTACAGCCAGTGGAGCCGCCAAAGCTCTCCGGCGCATCTCCACCACACCCGCTCCAACCGCCGTAGTTGTCGACGACTCTGCACGACAAGCCACGCGTCGACGAGGTACGCTGTTCTCCTGCTTGCTCGTTACATTACGTGTGGCAGTATATTTTCGTCTTGACTCCACCATTTTCGGGCTAGGTAGGTGAGAGAGGTTATTGAGAGAAAACTACAAATATAATTGAACGTCTTATTGATACGGACAAGTGTGTCCGTTACGTGCGAGCCCTACGGTTTGATTCTGTTCGGCCGTAGACGTCTTCATCCCTTTGACGAGGTTCAAGAGGCCACTATCGCCGTCACCCAAAGACCCCATCCAAGCTCGGAGCTTGGCGCCTCCCTCGAGTCGAAGCTTGCACGTACGACACATAGGACGCATTGCATCGTAGTTACACATCAACCCGTTAGGGTTTTATCCATCAGACGACGACACCGTTGACGTTCAATACCACTATGTAAGTACCAAGCCATCATACTCGATATCGACCGGACGACGTCCTCGACGACTACTTTATATCTTCTAGAGCATAAGAAATAGTTTGATTCCCTACTAGATAGAAACTGCAGTTATCTATTGAGTTAAATCAATCCTTGAGCAATTGAGTTAAATAAATCCTTAAGGTGCTAATATCATTTAAATTAAAACACAAAAATATGCATTACAGATAAAAATGCACATTAAACTAATTGCGATTTCATCCTATCATGCTTTCATCTAGTGAAAACAATTGAGTTAAATCAATCCTTGAGTAATTGAGTTAAATAAATGCTTAAGGTGATAATATCACTTAAATTAAAACACAAAAATATGTATTATAGATAAAAGGCACATTAAACTAATTACGATTTCATCCTATCATGCTTTCATCTTGTGAAAACAACCTGTTTGTGTGATTTTATGAAGTTCCATTCATTTTGTTTATTTTTTGCTATTTATTTTCATTGAATTCGTGCCATAACCAACTCTATGAATTATGAAATTTAGGATATTTTGAATTACATAAGGTAACTATAGATTTTTGTGAAATTTAATATATATATTTAGAGTTACAAGTGGGGCTGTGTGTTAGTGATTCATTTCCTATATTATATTTGCAATGAATGTGATGTCGGACGTCGTCAAGACGTCGTCCGAGAATGCTGATGGGCAGGTATAAATGATGACGATGATGCGTGAAAGCCCTACTTTGGTACGTGCGTGCGCCGAAATGCGGTGTTGCCGTTCCAGAGAATGACGGGATCACTTTTGGTGAGGTCAAACGGACCTCCCGAACCTCGCCCGAGAGGGTCGAGGGCGAGTACGTCGTCGAATGGAGATACCCCGCTGATATGCTTACACGCGTCAGGAGAACCCGACTCGTACCCGGCAGGTAAGACTCTCGTATAAATTCGTCATTTTTCTTAACCTGTCTCACTCACCTAAATCTAACCTGAGCGCGGAGGAGGCAAATCGAAAGTGCACTGAAGTAAGTAAGAGACATAAAGAGCAGTTGAGTAGGGGTACCTTCGTCGCGCTGGCGATAGATATTTCGTATCAGGGGCTTTGGAGAAAACAGTAAGGGGGGCGCGGGCGTCGGTTGGAGATGCAGATTGTGGCGAGGGGTCAGGGGGGCAGCCGGGATGATGGACCGGTGCCAGGTGGAGGGCGAGCATCGAGGTCGGTGCGCGTGTGGACCGGGCGCGGCCGAGGGTGGTTGGCGGGGGAGGCGCGGCGATGGGCTAGCACAGGCGTGACGCGGCCCTCAGTCGCTGCGCGGGAATTGGGTGCGGGCCAGCCTGGCAGCACGGCGCAAGGCAGCAGGCACCGGGCGCGGCTACAGCGGGCGAGCGCGGGGTTGCGGCGCTCCCGATGGAGGTCGCGTACGACTGCGCTGGCAGCAGGGCGACGACCGGGGGTGGTGTCGCACGGCCAACGGCGTTGGCGCGCGCGTACGACACGCACGCGGCGCGCGCGGTCGTCAGCCCACGCGGGCACGGTAGCGGCGGTCGCGACGTGAGGAAACAACGGGCGACCGGCAAGAAGTCGCCGAGTGGCGACGAGCGTAGAGTAGACCGTGGGAGATGAGCGGGCGCCGGGTGACGGCGCGAGGCCGGCAGCTGAGGTGTGTGAGCGGCGAGCGGAGGCAGAGAATGGCGAGCGGTGGGGCGAGAGGGCGAGCGGCGGCAGGACACGGCGAGCGGCGGCGGGTGATGGCGAGCGGGCGGCGGGACACAGCGAGCGGCGGTCGGATCTCCCTCTCCTCCTTCCTTCCTTTTCCTTCTTCTTCCTCCCTCTGTTCTTCCTTCTTCTTCTTCTTCTTCTTCTTCTTCTTCTTTCTTCTTCTTCTTCTTCTTCTTCTTCTTCTTTCTTCTTCTTCTTCTTTCTTCTTCCTCTCCCGTACGTGACTCTTCAACTTCTAAACGTTATGATTCATAGAAAAATTCAAGAGTGCCTTTGGGGAGGGCACCCTCCCCTCCCTTATATAGGAAGTGTGAAATGGCCCCCCCTTAAACAACAGAAGGAAAAAAAGAAAAGAAAAGGGAAGAAAATAAAGGGGCTTGTAAGGCCCACTAAGGTAGGTGGGGGGGAAGATATCCTCATTTGGGTTCTTCCCCTCGCTACAATGACAAAACGATAAAGATGAAAAGCGATGACGAGAAAATAAGAAACAGGTAAAACGATCTGAAGGTGGCGTGTCTTCATGCCGTATATCTGAACCCAGGGTTGCGCGTCGATGCTGCGGCTCATCGTGTCGGCTGGACACGTGTCGGTGGCGGGCTCGTTGACGGTGCTGGCTCCTCGCGTGACGATCCTGCGGTGTGGGACGGTGCCGCGCCGTCAGAATGGCTTAATGAATAATTGAGTGCCATATCATTCACAACCAAGAATTTTTAAATTTAAAATGAGCAATTAATGGATAATTCTGCGTTGGTCTAAAGTGTGCCAGTAGACATGGCACAAATAAAGTTAAGCTGCATTTACTTCAGAAAGTGCACTATGAGACAAGGCCAAACAGAAGAACTAGGCTTTTCACAATATTTGCATGCGGAAATGCGGTGGCATGATGAAATTATTGTTTTTGGAATGTCCTCTATGTATCAAATTCCCTCTGACATTCAAATAAATTGAGACACATGATGCATTTCCAGTAAAAAATCAGGTATATTCTCTTTTTGCTTATTGAAAGTTGATTTTTCTAAAATTCTTAGTAGGCATATGCAGATTTCCATTGCTTAAACCAAAAAAATGCAGGATTTTTTCTATCAATCACTGTGTATTTTTTGGGGAAAATGACATGCATAAAACCCTATGGTGCTTGCCATAGTTTGGAGCCGAAAGAGAAGATTAATCATGCACCTAGGGTTCATCCATTTAAACATTGGGCTTTCAAGATCCGACCGTCGAATCAATCTGAGTTTTCCACAGGTGTATTGTATTTTCTTGCCCTTTACATCAATATGGCTTCATTGATAAAAAGTGGTCATCCCAAGTTTTCTATTGGGTGATCTTTCCCTTTCGCTTGTTTTCTCTTTCTCTCACCTTTGGCTCTCTCTCTCGTTCTCTCTCTCCCTAGTTTTTTCTCCCTCTGTCTCTTTCTCTCATTCTCTCTCTCTCTCACTCATTCTATCTCTCCCTGTGGGTCTCTCGGTCTCTCTCTCTTGTGCTCTCACTCTCTCTCCTTGCCTCTCTCTATCGTCCTCTCGTTCTCTCACTTTCTCACTCTCGCCTGCACTCTTTAACATTCTCTCTCATTTTTTTCTCTCTCTCTCTTACCAATTCAGTCTCTCTCTAGGTCTCTCTCTCTCTCATTCTCGTGGTCTCTCTCTTGTGCTCTTGTTATGTCTCTCTCTCTATCTCTCCCTCTCTCTCTCGTGCGCTCTTTCACGTTATCTCTTGTCTCTCTTCCTCTGGCCTCTGTCATTATCTCTCTTCCTCTGGCTCTTGCCTCTCTCTCTCTCTCCTAGGTGCTCTATCCGTCCCTGGCTCTCTCTCTTCCTCTCTAGTTCTCTCTCTCCCCCTATGGTTCTCTTCTCTCACGTTCTCTCTCTCTCTGTGTCTCTCTATTCTGGTTCTCTCTCACTCTGTATATTTTCTTCTCCATCGATCTCACATTCTCCCCCTCACACTCACAGGCTTTCTTTCTATCACACTCTTATTTCTCTCTCTCACAAATTGTGGTCCCCTTTCTCTTTATTTCTCTCCTTTCATCTATTATATATATATATTTCAATAATTTTTTGTTAATTCAAATATTAATAAAAAGAGAAAGAAATTATTTGATCCAAATTGATCCATACTGACCTGATCTGAACTGAGCTGATCCAAACTGTTACTTGGAATCTAATCGGATCACATTATTTGATCCGAACATTGGGCTGGATCAATAAATAAGATCCAACCCGATCCTAATATTATGTAAGAATCAAATGTAACGAGGGTCTGATTGAGGTTCAGATTCAATCGTTCAAATGCTATATCCAATCAAACATTCGAACGATCAGGTTACATCCCGGTTGCTACATCCAAGCTACGACTTGCTTGAATCCCAAGGTCACATGAACAAACATCATTGACCTTTAGATATAGTTCCATTCAGGGATTAATATGGATCGATTCAATGAACCCTTTTCCCAAAGATTACCCATTGTCTGTCCTTTGTATTTCCTCTCTAACGCCCATATTTATCTTTAAAATACATTTTTAAATACTATTCATCATTGTAATATGATATCATCAGAACTTTAGTCATTCTATTATATATTTTAATCATTTTATCTACGTAATAGTTTACCTTGTGATTTATCTTTTATTATATGTTTCTTTGAATCTTGTTTTATTTTTTTAATCTCTTTCTACGTATATGTGTATATTTATTTTTCAATGTGCTTCCATACTTTTACTTTATTATCATATGTTCTACCATGTAGCGACAACTGTGTATTGTTTGATTTTCTATACATGCTCTGAATCTGATATTTAAAAAAGTCCAATACCTTGAAAAATGAAGACACTTCGAAATGATAGTTGCTGATATTAGAAGAATATTGGTTGTCTGGTCAATATTGGATACCAAACAGATCCTGACAGGTGTGGATGAGGGTAAATGGCAGTAGAGATATGTAACCTGATCTTTGTACTGACATCTAATATACAAATCTCAGATTCTAATATACTGATTTTTTAGAAGAAAGTGTGTCCGTTATGGAAAACGGAAGACATCAATTGTTACTTCACATAATCAATTGCAACATGAGAAAGTCATTCAATGTGAAATGAATAGCACTTCCTAGTAGAGAAAAGATTTATCAGAGAATCATCCAAACGGACTCTACTAGTGGTTCAGAGATAAGCTGGGCATCATAACATCAGTAAGCATGGGGTCACATGAATAATGTATTCATGTTTTATGTTCTTTCATGTGACATAACATAGAAAAATGCAAGTTTTCAGCATATTATTACTTGCCAAGTAGGTGAGCAGATTTATGGTACCAATGATTAACATGTGTACATGGTTTCGAGCATCCTCTAGATTCATACAGAGGCATGTAGTTTCTCAACTCCAGGAATTCTTCAAAGCCAAGCTGGGTAACAGAACATCATTCTGATTTTGGCTAAGCACATCGTCAGCTATGGCCACTCTAAATACCGAGTTCTGACGCATGTCTACCTTGCTAGACCCCTCATGACATGCTCTGGGAGCACTGGGATGGCATGTGGAATCTATGCTTGGTCAACACCCCGGCAGACCAAACAGTGGAGAAATATATAAGGATGTATCAGACACTAATCAACCTATGTCCACTGACAAGGATATAGGATAGATTAGCTATAAGAATTAGCATCCTATCTAGCATGAGGAGCTCTTACACTGCATGTGGTAAGTGATTTTTCCATGTGAATATGAAGAGCTTGATACTTTCGCAGGTGACTGAAGGTACCTTTTGACTCTAGCCTTAGAAAGTCTATTCTCAAATTTCAATATTTTCTTTTTAAAATTCTTCGTAGTTTCAGTTCTTAGTCATGGATGGGTAATTAGGGTAATTAAATTTATCTTGGACCCGCTGAAGTTGTTTTCTATTATGCTAAACATAATTTTTCTTATTCAATCACAAAATCTAGTAAGAACTTACCTTATTACATGATAAAACCTACCTTATTAATTATATTTAACAGTGCATTTTTTATTTGTTGTACCAATACAAAAGTAAGAAAAATATAGTATTAAGTATTTAGTTGGATTTCAGAAAGTTGACACTCGCCACCGCTATCAATATCAGCATCCAAATCCCCAGACAAAGGCGGATGCTGATAACGGTATGCATATCGCTACTGTAGCTACCAATATATAATCTCGCCATCCGATTTCTGGATGACAGTTACGGCAAATATGTAAGTATCTAATTTACCCCTATGGATATCCGGTACAGTATCCGTATCCATTTTGACGTTGGGACGTGGGAATACTACCGATCTGTTGACGAAGTTTCCCTCTTGTCTTATCCGCAGAGGAGGTCAGACTGATGTCGACTCCTGGGTGGGAATCAGGATCCTTCTATTTTCTAATAATTAGATCACGCCGAAATAAATTATTGCTTTACATGGTCGCGTGAGTCCCACCAAAAAGTGGACACACTTTCATATTAAAACTCCTAAAGTTTTAAGTCCCATCACAAAAAATAGTATTAATTTGTGTACAAAATTTCATCCGTGCATTTTGTTTTTCCCTGAAGATCTCGGGTGCACAAGACAAGAGGAAAGGAGGGGAAAGGAAAATCAACTCAGACTGAATGGTCACAATTGGAGGTAATGAATGGAATCCATGTATTCTTCTTCGTCGCGGATGAATATTGCCTCTGTATTTTCTAACGTAGAGCAATCATCCTTCGACAAAGCCTGTCAGCCGGAGAATTGAGTTCCTAAATTGGCTCATATCCCGGCCCTTAAGCGTCCTCCCCTGCCCGTAGCAAACTGAGGACACCATCTTCTCGCTGAATCGACGCGCCACCAAGAGATAAGGCGGGACTATCTTCTTCCTCCCGCTTGCACCGCCTTTGCCCTCCTCTTCACGCATCCCAACCTCCATCATCTGAATACCGTCGATATCATCACATCTCCGGCCTGGAATTTCGATGGGCTCCGTCTTCTGTTCACTACCCCCCTGCGTATCGCAAAAAACTATGGCTCCGGAGGTCGAGGATGATCCACCTTCGGAGTCTTCTGCCCACAAAACATCTTCCTCAAGAAGCTCCATCGCAGCAGCCAATCCTTGAAACTCCGAAACAACGTCTGGTGCCTGGTCCTCTAATGAATTTATAGACTCTCACGACGGGCTTTAAGTCGTCTCAAGCAAACTTCCAAGGCGTCGTCGCCATTGAAATAATCGGAATCCCTTCTATACCCTCCCCCGCGTAGCTCTATGCGTCAAGTCAACACCAGCCTCTACGACACGCCTGCTGCGACCGGGCTCTCCCCCTTTTACCTTGACCGCATCGCCGAACGCTATCTACACACGCATCTAGTTTGGTTATCTTTGGATTGCGTCCGAGTTTCTTCTGCTTAACAGGAATCTTATCCACTAGAGAATAATTTAAGAGAAAAATACACGTTGAAACGATAAATTAAGATTTTTTCGGCTGTCGTAGGACCTGCAACTTCATTTCCATGAGTGAGAGCCATCGAGAAGGAATCAGAACTCGGGGAAAAGCTAAAATCAGGTGGTGGAGAAGTTAAGACGCGTGATTTGAATCGGGCCATGCTCACGCAATAATTTGGCGCCGATTTCCTGCTCAAGAGCGCGTCTTCTTTAATGGAAACTCATTATTGTCATGTTTGGGACGGAAACAGAGACAAAAGTCGACTCGCCGTCTTTTCGTATATCTTCACAAGTATTTGGGTGTGTTCAATGGCCCAGGGGTATTCTTATTTAGCTTGGTTTGCGTGTGGGGTGTTGATTGGGCAAGTGCAGAGAGCGTCGTGAACCATCCATCATCTTCCTCCTCTTGGACCTACCTCGTCCAGAGGACCCGCGAACCTTGCCGTTCGTTCAACCTGGCACGTTCTCTGACCAATCGAAATCATGTTTAGGAGAAGACAATTAGAAACAACGTTAGCTCTTATTCTCTTTCTCCCTCCACATCTTTTGTTATCTCAGTTGGGATGAAGTTCTGAATCTCTGGCTGAGGAGCCAAAGTTTCAATAAAAAAATATTTATGCATGCCCAGTTAGCGAGGTGGGGTGGGACTGACATTAATCCTCAAGGTGGGTTTGAATCAACACGCAGTCTGCCCAGATAACGTTTCTCGTAGAATACTTCCAAAAAGATGTGATTCCTTCCCTCTCTTTCCACCGGGTTCATAAGAAAGACAAATCCAGAACAGCGTTCCGCTCATTGGCCTTCATTAATACGCGGCACCAGCGTTTTATTACACGTGTCGTGTTGTGGTTCAAAGACTCTTGACTTGCCCTGCCCTGATATTCCTTGCAGGAGATGGGAATCGGAGACCTTCCTGGCAAGGATTCGCATTTGGCGATCAGGGCGTATTGAACAGATCGGGTCGGATCAAAAGATTCAACCGAATGGCCGTCGACTGTTTAAGAGCCAGCAACTTGGAGCACTGTGGACCAATAGGATTTAATTTTAGGATTAGATACCCGAAATTGGCAGCAACAGCAGAGGCATTGACGGCTGATAATCGTTGGCGCTGTGTAAGCGCGTCCATTTAAGCTGCGGATCATCATTGATAAATCCCAACGTATCTAAGATTTGGTTAAATGTGTGATACCCCGAGGAATATCAAATGAGAAATTGAAAGGAAAATTGTAGAAACGAGAAAAACTCTATGAGTCCGGTCAAAGGGAGAAAATAGTATCAAATGGGACGATAGAGATAGAGTGATATAATAAACGAAAAAGAAAAGTGCAGATTCTATAGCGAGAAAATAGTATCAAATGGGACGATAGAGACAAAGTGATATAATCTTAACCAAAAAATGGGGCAAGTGGATGAGGTTGATGATGATAATGTATATCTTTGTTTCCTAAGTGTTCATGCTTGTGTCTTGCGCTCCAAGTACCTCTTCCTAAACTTGGATCCTAATATTTTTTCAGTCTCATGTGCAGGAAAAGAATAAGCCAATGAAGAACCTCACAAAACACTTACACTAACCAGGTTGAGCAACCTGGATCTTGGAGAGGCTTGTCCTACTGGATAGCCTCTTCTAGAGCACACTCAAAATCAGATATAGAGAGAGAAGAGGATACTATTTACATATAGAGTATGATTTAAAATATAATTTGTCTTATTTTCTACTTCTGTTCTTGACATTGCTTCCTTTTTCAACCTTATCGAGGGCTAGCTCCTTTGACTTTTGTAATTCACATCTAGACAGAAGTTAGAGGGACTTTTGTAGGGTTCGTGAATGTTGCCCACGCCCATATAACTGGTCCGTTACAGTCAAATATTGAAATATCTCCAATTTCACCCAATAGCCTTATGAGATTCCATTAAATCTCACACGGACTGATCCAACCTATTTGAATTCTTAAAATATCACCCACGCATGTGACTTCACAATACACACCAGTTATTAAAAATTTTCAAATAGAAGTCAAATGCCCAAAAAAGCATAATGATAATGAGATGCTGTTCTTGTAAATAGTCAAATCATCTAGTTAATAAAAATATGGATTCAGTTTGTATTATTTTAAAAAATTACCCATTTAAGGAATCATTTTGACAAAGATGTAGCTGCATAGTCCACATAGACGCATGAGTAAAAACCACTTACCAGTATCAATAATCATAATAACATCAAATAAACTATGGACTAATGTGAATGAAAGCTCTTGTCATGAGTAACTACATGAAACCCATATTATATAATGACTTTAGATCGTGTAATTGACATAAGGAGATATTTTAATTTCCAAAACTCCATTCTCTCAAAAGGTTCTGAAATCTTGAAAAAAATGTTGAGCACACGTGAAACAATTTTGGAGGAAAAAGTTTCAAGGCCACATATTAAACCTTAATTTAATGTTCCACAGGACAATGGATAGTCCAACAAAGTTTTGTATAAGAGTAATAATTATGGAATGTTTGATAGCCCTTGGCTTTTATAACATATTTTATGAATCATCAGGCATTAAATATGTCACAGTACTAATTGATTTTGTAAGGTAAATATTCATTAATAATTATTATTATTGATACAATGGTTCTGTTTTCTAATCAGAGTTTTAGCTTTACTCGTCATAACATCTGAGTCAGAGTAAGGACTATAAGTATAAAATTTGACCCATTTGAGCCTTATAAGTAAATGACTTTTCTTCTTTTATTTTTTATTACTTGAGTGAATTGGTTCAACTTGAACTTGATTGAATCAAAGATGGATCTGGAAATTAAAAACATAGATAGAACAAAAGCATGACCTTTTCACATGTCAAATCTGTGAGTTCTTCATTCCTCTCCTAAACAAATTTAAACCATTAAGATGTCTCTCCCCTAGATGTATCCATTTGATATCCTCTTCATTCCTCAAATTTTTTTAATAAATCTGACTTCCTTTCCATTTTTCCTCTCTAGTAGCAGTATTTGGGAAGATCAAGAGAAGGAGAGGGCACTCAAAATGGTTTACAGGGGCATCAAATGTGGGTATCTGCCTTTATTTATACTGCATAGAAAGGTCTCATGAAGTCATTATAAAAATTACATCACACTCCTCATCCTTGATAAGATTTAGTGACAAGCATCAAACGCAGAGTATGTTCACCAAAGTTAATAGTCTTACTATTAACTTCAATGATTTAACAATCTAAAATCAATGAACTTATTCATTAAATACATAAACATATATATCAATCAATCAATGATCAAAACCCAATAAACAGGTTGAGTTCCTAGCCCGTGGGGTGCCAAACTTGGGGTCATGCTGTAGAAGATACAAAAGAGTGTAACAACTCTATGATAGAACCTTTACCACCATCAGTTACCATGTACATATAATCCTTCATCCACTTGAGAATCTTAAGAGGCTTAAGGCATGGTCAATCATTAAATCCTAATAGGTCATTATAACTAGTATTGAATTGTAATAAAATCATTGAAGAAAACCATCTAAAATATTTCCATCAAAAAATTGATGCATATTATCTGGCCTTTAACTTAATCAAAACATTATTATCGCAGGATGTTTGTAATGTAGTCGTTAAATCCATCTAGTTACTTATTGAATTATGATAATATCACATTACCTTGATCACTTGTCCTTAAATATTGGTAGTATCTGGATACTTAAGATGGACTTCAAACTATCCTGAAATAATAAATTTTTTGGATCCTACTAATATGTTAAGTATGTCTGATCATGTGGCTAGTGTCATAGAATTCCTTAGAACGTATGGTTGGTTCTCTTCAAGGAGATACTTCACTAAATTGAAAAGTATCAATCCATTAGTGTTATTATACCTAAGGCCTATCATGATTCATTTCATGGCCCTATTTTGATCCTCATAACTAAGACACCGAATGATGGAAATATATGTGGCTAACAAGCCAATCACACATTCCATATCTCATTCCATATTCATTAATATAAAATATTTGTTATACTTCACCTTAGATGTAACACGAAGCGCCGGGATCAAATGGCTCCTGTCACACCACAAGAGGGGGAGATATGCGAGATGCAGACAGAAGGATGATGCATTTGTTTAAAGAAATTCAACAAAAAGTATGGCAGAAAACCTCTGACACAAGACGACAGTCCAAATAGTCAACACGAGGTGTCTTGGCAATGGAGAAGCTCCCAATGACCTGGATGATCAGCTTGAAGGCTGATGGGGCGGGGGAGAATCAGTGTTTGTGGGTATCTCGACCGTTGCTGAGAACGAATCAGATCTGACACTAAAAATAAAAGCTCCTAACACGAGTTTTGGTGGCTATTCCTACGACTCGAAAACTCTTCGTATAGGAACATACAAAATCGACACTAACGAAGGTGATGATACATTAAATAGGAGAGAGAGATATTGATGGAGCACGAGATCCCACTCCATCAAGGATGACACCGAATCCCATGCCATCTCTAGCAATAGCTGTCGTCTCAAGCTCTGCCAGATCGGCACGCCAGGAGGAAGGCAAAGGCACTTCATCACTCATAAGTTTTGGGCCATATCCACTTGCACAGACCTTTTAGAACCTTTATTTTAAAATTTGGTATTTATTTTTGGTTTTTAAGGGGGGCCCCCATATTTATTGGCCCCCCTTGTTGGACCCTTTTTTAGAGGCCCATTACCATCCCTATAGAAGGGATGGATGGATACCCTAAAACTCCAGTCTTGTTGAATTTTTGGAAAAACTTCACAATCATTGAAAAAAGAAGAGAAAGAAGAAGGAGAGGGAGAAAGAAGGAGAGGAAGAAGAGAAAGAGAGGAGAAGGGGGAGGGAAGGTGCTTGCCGCCACAATTGTCGCTGCCGCTATCGTTTGTTGCCGTCACCCGCCGCCGCTGCCCGCCATCGTCGCTAGCCGCCGCCGCCACAGTCGACCGTCGACGCCGCCTTTGACTGCCCCCGCCTCCGCCGCCATCGCTACAACCGAGTCACGGGCCTGGCTCCCTGCCTCGCCTTCTCTCCTTAGCGTCACATCTTTGTCGCTAGTTAAGCAATGCCATTCCCATCCCTGGCATGACTCTGCCAAGCCTGCCTGCACCGGCTACTACACCGACGAATATTTCAACAACAGGATGACATGACCAAGGAGGTACCTCAGTTCCCTACCTCGCTGAATTAATTTATCTTTTGTCCTATATCTTTCGATTGCACTCCACTGTGCTCAGGATAGAATAGGCGAGAGGATAAACGGACACAAGAGAACCTATAGAGCATTTACCTTAGGTACGGGCTGGGCCTGATTGTTACGTGAGAGCACCACAGAGTCAGTCCGTTCAGCGCCGTAGACACCGTCGTCATTCCGATGGGGGTCAGGAGGTTATCGTCCTCTGTCGCCCACCCGGAGCTTGGAGCTTGGTGAACTCCACAAGTCGGGGCCTGCACGTACATCCTATTGGAGTATTTGCATTACTTAGTCACATCTCTATAGATCCATACCCGATGGACGACGTCTTCGATGACGTCCGCTATCACCCCATTAACCGAGCATCAACTCGGTACCCTCGAGATGATGTCACCAATGCCGTCCCACATCAGATATGGCTTGTTGGGCCTAGGCCCGAGCGCTTGGGTGGGTCGTATCTTTCCAGAAAACAAGTCAACAAGGCCGGCATTGGTCAGCGGTGCTCGGGTAAGTGGGAAACTATGGGAGAGACTGGACGAGGGGGCTTCGTACACCCATAATTGTCCTTCTCACGGCATACCAAGGGAAGAGGGGCCAAGGGTGGTCGACATTGACTCATTTGACCATGCGGAAGTTGAAAAAGGGGACTGGAGGGTACGATTCCCCGCCAGCCTAAGAGACGTAATGACTCGTCATGGAGGGGTCAATGTAGGGGCATAATGCGGTCAAACGTAGAGAGTCGTGTACTCCACGGTCACAATAGTTGTCTGTTTGCAAAGTCTCAGCATTGGCAAGGGGGGACCAAGTGTCTCGCTGTCAGCAACGAGTCAAGGCGGCAGATGAGCAGGTTGTTGAGAGCGATTGCTGCAATTACATGGCAGGTGCCGATCAGTGCACGGTGAGTTTGGGGGTGAATCCAACAAGGGAGGGACTGTGCGACTCCTTAGTTGTGGTCTGGTATCAACCGGGATGACCAGGGTGGTCGACGTTCTCGAAGAAGCGACGGACTTGCCGCAACAATCAGTTCACATCAGGTTTCTGATAGGGTCCGGCGGTGACATCCGACGTGGATAAGGTGGACTAGCAGTGGTCGATGTTGGCATGTGGACGAGGCCGAATGACCAGATTCTCTAGGGTTGATCAGGGTAGGATATTAATTGTTGACCTCCGGGCGAATTTCCCTATCAGACTTTAACCTAAAAGAATGGTAGAAGAGCCCCTTGGAGGGGATGGCAGAGACCCAACTTAATAACTAAACGTCAATTTTTCTCAATGAATCTCCAAAAAAAACAAGTGATGAACCCACGCCCTTATATAGTCAGCGGGTGGGGGGGGGGGGGGGTTTGCCCGAATGGGCCAAGTTAGGGGAGATGTCCAAACAAGGACTCTCCTCTAATGGTTACAAAAAAACATGCACAACATGAAAACAAGAACATGAGAGGCCCATAACAAGGGGTGGGCCTCCATAAAGGCTATGAAATAGCATGACATGTGCATGAAATAAACGAACACTAGGAACTGGTCGTCAAACCTGATATCTGAAACTCAGATTCTTCACGTTAGCTTGGGCTCCATGTTGCAACTGTTGACAAGGGTAGGCTTAATCTATTGAAAGGTCATCGATCATCCTCCTGGGGCAGGAAGAATTTGGCTCTAACGAGTTAGAGACAATGATATCTTCTAATGACTAGACGAGCTCCATGCGTAGTCGGTGGAGATCCACCTCTGAGATCCACGTGTCATCAGAGGATGGTCGACCCTGCCAACGAACAAGGAACTTGCGATTCATTCGCTCCCCTACAACATTTATAACCTCCTCTAGTATTGAATCGATAGAATCATGCCTCAATGAGGGATAGAACGGGTGGAGATGGATGGTGTCCCTCACCCAAATCCCTACTAAGGCTCAAGGGGCTGTGAGGCTTAACAATGGGTGGCATTGGACTGTATCAGATTAGGTCGCTAATGCTAAAAGTGGAACATATCACCTAATCTGGTGGGATACTCACAACATATGCTTTATTTCGACCACACGGGTTACCGAGAAAGGCCTGACGCTAGGGGCATGAAGCCTAGTAGAGACCCTAGGATAACTCATATTTCGGAGTGTATTAGTGATAAAGTAATCACTAACAATAGTCATTTAGGTAATCTGAATATAAAGAATAATTTTTATAAACCTTACTAACCGAGAGAGAGTAAGGGTCGATCCTCAGAGAGCAACATAATAGTTAGTGATTTGTATAGATTTGGTTCATACTTATAATTTATTACCTATAAAGCAAAGTAACTAGATTTACTAAAATTAGAATTAAGAAATTTTATCCATATGAATATTAATGCTAGAAGGAAATATTAAACAAAGTATGGTTTTTTGGCATTTTAAGAATTTTACAGAATTATTTTAAATTTAAAATAAAATAAAAATAAAATAAATTTAACCATCCATATGTCGGAGGCGTTAGAACCATCTGGATGTTGGTTAGCTTCTCCAAGACTAATCTACGTAAAAAGGTGAACAGATATGGATGAGGGAAAGAAATAGTGATCGAACCTCTTTGCCACACCCGCCAAGGCCCAAGGTGATCAAAGACTCTTCCACTTCTCCAGGAACTCTTGCTCTAGAACACCCTTACTACCCAACTATCACTAAAGGTTAGAGGACTCAAAAACAATTGCACACAGTCCACTAAATCTTTGATTTAGATTGAAACAAGAGTGAGTATTACATTGGATTGTGAGGGGTTTATATAGGGAAGAGAGAGAAATGATGACCCTTGGATCTCCCAAGGCCTTGAATGATCGAGATCTTTTCTACAGCCTGAATCCTGGTGAAGAGGTGTCTTCCAATCAGGTTTGCGTCCTCTGATTGCTCCTCGTTATGGTCGCATAGTCGGCTTGCCCTTTTTTGAAGATTTGGCCTTAATGAGATTAAAGGCTCATTAAAGTCATGCAAGCTGTACCTCAGGGCCACTCCTACAGCTCTGAACATGGTTGGGCCTTCTTGTACCTTTTTGCTTTAGCCCAATAACCCTTAAATGAGACCTAAACCTGAAAATGTAAAAAACTCAAAAAGAGAAGTGAAATTTGTTCCACTTCTGTTTTTGAGTCAAGCGGGGTTAGTTTAAAAGAATACTTATAATTACTCAATTAATAATTTAGGCTAAATTCATGAATTAAGTGTTAAATGACGTTTAAATGATAAATTTGAATATTCATAGTCATTAAACAGTTCACTCAAGTTTGTCATTGAGCACCTACTATTTGATTCATCACTGACGTCATCCCACTGGCATTCTAGCACTTGTAGGGGGGTATAGAGACCCACACATTGCTTCATTATCTTGGCTTTGGAGCAGGTCAAGCAGCGGAAAATGATCTTTTCAACATCCCTCTTCAACGAGGGCCACTAGACCTGCTACTCTAAGGATTAGCTGTTCTTCTTGACACCAGAATGTCCACTTAGACCATCCGCGTGTGTTTCCTAGATAAGAAAATCTTGCAACAAAGTGCGCAGCGCACATAATCTCTTCTTGTGGAAGAGGTAGCAGTTTGAAATGTAGTAGCCTCAATGTGCAGACTTTGGGCCATCATGAATAGCATTGACTATCTTTCAAAAATCAGGGCGATCAGTATAATCCAGTGGGATTTGTTTCAACCCCATAACTTGTGTCCTCATCATGTTATGGACGAGTGGTCTCTAGGTAAGAGCGTCAACTATGGCGTTATCCTTTCCCTTCTTGTGTCGGATGACAAATGTATAACTTTGTAAATAGGCGATTAGTAGGCATGGTGGTCGGTGACCTTCTTTTGGTCATGTAGGTGCCTCAATGCACGATGATTTAAAATATCATGAATTTTTTTGTGAGGATATAGTGCCGCTAGTGTCAAAGAGATTGGACGAGGGCGTAGAATTCATGATCATAGTTGCCATACCTTTGCATGGTATCATTCAATTTCTCACTGAAATATTCCACGGGGTGTCCATCTTAACTAATGACTCCACCAATACCTTCCTGAGGCATCACATGCAACTTCCAAAACCTTGTTGAAGTCAGGAAATCACATTACCGGAGCCTCAATCATGAAGCGCTTAACTTCCTCAAAGGCCTTATTCACAGCCTTCGTCCACTCGAACTTCTCATGTACGATGAGATCTGTATTGGGTGCGATGATGCCATTCAATCTTGGAATAAACCTTTAGTAAAAGGTTGCCAACCCCATGAAACTGTGGACATCGTGGACGTCCCTCAGATTGGGCCAAGTTTTAATGGCCTCGATCTTGGCGAGGTCGGAAAAAACTCTGTGATCTAACAATATGGAACCAAGGAGACCTCGGCCATGAAGAAACTACACTTCTTCGGGTGAGCGTAGAGTTTTTCCCATTGTAAAGTAGCACACACCTCTAGGAGATGTTGTAAATGGTCTGCACAAGAAATACTGAGAATCAGAATGTCGTCAAAGTAGATGACAATGAATCTATCGATGAATGGGCACAATACCTCATTCATCCACCAATGGAATGTACTCGAGGCATTAGATAGCCCAAAAGGGATGATGTTTCATTCGAATTGGCCATCCTTGATTTTGAAGGCTGCCTTCCGCTCATCCCTGGGTTGAAAGCGGACATGATGGTACCCGCTTTGTAAATAAATCTTCAAAAAAATGGTCTCTCTGGCCATTTGATCAAACAGGTCCTGCACTCGAGGGATAGGAAAATGGTACTTTACTATTATCTTGTTGATGACATAGGAGTCGCAGCACATGCGCCATGTCTTGTCATTCTTGGGCGCGAATAGTGCTGGGACAGCGTAGAGGCTAATGCTCTATCGTATGAGGCTCTTGGATAAGAGCTCCTTTACCTGTCGATATACATACTCGTACGTTTCTAAGTCCGTTCGGTAATGGGGGTGGTTTGGGAGCAAGGCCTCCAGATCAAGATTGATGGGGTGATGTATGCTACGCATGGGTGGGAGCTCGTCGGGGAGCTCTTCGGGAAAGACATCCCCAAAATCAGTCATGAGTGCAGTAAGTTCAAGCGCGTCGGATACGCAATGTGATCCTTAGGAGGAACGTCCAGGGTGAGAGGGAAGCAAAAGAGAGAGTCCTCCCTTTCTCAGTCAAGCTCTCATCTAAATATGCACCCGTTCATGATCAACGATGCCGTCGGCTAGGGTGCTAGTGTCAAGTCAATCAGAGCCAACTGAGATGGCGGCTGTATCGACAGGTACCACAACAATCATCATCCACCATCTATGAACAAACACGTGTTCGATTGACCAACTAGTGGAACGTCATTGTCGAAGAACCATGGCCGTCCCAATATGATACTTCTGATCCTCATGGCAGCAGATGGCATAATAACCTCTTGTCATAGGTGCTCATCTTCAACGATACGTGGCACTGAGACTTCCCTGAAAGGGTAGAAGCATCAATCTAGGACACATTGTAAGGTGTCAAATGCGTGATAACATGATAAATGCATGTATATTTTCATACCTATTAGATGTTTTTGGTATTAATAATTTAGAATGTATAATATTATCACTCTAATTAACTAAATATTTATGCACTAGCTATAAATTCTAATTTTTGCACATTATGGTTATTATTTACTAAACTCCTTAAAAATAAATAAGCTAAAGATTACAAGGGGAAGTTCTCAACCAATGGAGAAAACGAGGCACAATGGCAAGAAAAGAAAATAGAAAATGCCCAAAAGGGTAGTTTAATAATTCTCCTAATGTATAGATAGACTTTTTCTCTCTCATTTCCCCTCATTCGTGACGTGCTCTAGCAAGTGGCTGGCCAGCAGGACAAGGCATTTTTCAGACTCCAGGTTGTTCAACCTGCTTAATGTAAGTTTATTGAAGTTTTCTCTTAATCCCATCTCTTGTTTGCATTGAAATACATCTGATCCTGGATAAATATAAGGATCTAGGCTTAAGAGGAAGCATTGAGGGCTCAGTGAACTTGAATTGAGGTTTTAGGATCTTAGGTCTTTATTTTCTCCATCATTATCCATCCATTTACCCATAAAATCCATCATTTCCCACTCTAAACACTCATTTTCTATACTTTATCTCTCTATAATAGGTTTTTTCTCTCTCTAGACCTTCATCCATATCCCTTGTTACTACCCTACAATTTTCATAAACAATTTCTTCATTTGCACCTTCAAATTCTATCTCAAACTCTTTCTACACTCTCTCTTTATTTTCTCTCTCTATCTCCTTATTTCAGCCTTTTCTCTCTCTGGAATTGGTTCTTTCTCTGTCTAGACGTTCATCCATATACCTATGTCATCACCTCAAAATTTTATAAAAAAATCTCCTTTATTTACACCTTCAAAATCCCTCTCAAACTCCCTCGACACCATCTCTTCATATTCTCTCTCTATCTCTTCATTTTCTTTGTCTCTCCTATCTGTTCGACCTTTTCTCTTTCTAAACACATTTATTTATCTCTCTATAGTATCTCCATATCTCTGTCTAGATCTTCAAGCATTCCCCACTGCGAGTCCCAAAAAAATCACATTTGAATATCACTTTTTATCCTTTTGAAACTCACATTTTCCCTCTCCTAGTCGCTACTGCGTGCTTTCGTGCGGTGTCGTGCAGTGCTTGTGTGGTAGGAACAGCCCTCTGCCACTTGGTCCATGCGCATGCAGCACATGTGACCGCAGGGTAGAGGGTAGCCGTGTGCAGTACTCAGCCAAATCGTCTAAGTCCTGACTATTGGGTTAAGCCCAATAGGGTTTATTGCCATTTGGTTAAGTCTTCACTTAGCCAAATTGGGTGAACCTTAGTGGGCTGACCCACTAACGCGGCCCTATAATGGCCACACCAGCCCTGTTGGCCCATCCGGTCCACCACCGCTGACCCCGCCACTGCTCTGCCACTGCTCTCGCGGCCGCCGCCACCACCGCAGCCGCTCCCACTACTGCCACAACGACCCTTGCCGCTCCACCGCCGCTACCACCACTACTGCCACTCCACCTCTACCCCCGCCGCTCCACCCCCGTCGTTGCTGCTCAGCCCCTACTGCCAGCGCTCTCACTCCGCCATCGGCGAACGCCGGACCTGGTAAATTTATATTTTTAGTATTTAAAAATTATTAAAAAATCAATAAAAATCAGAAAAACATAGGCAAAATTATTTTCTGCATTAAAAAATTCCACAAAATAGGAAAAATCTGGAAAATCAGGAAAATACAGTGAATTTAACATCTAAAAAAATCTAAAAAATATCTAACTCTCCTTTTAATATTTATATGTCTTTTGGTGTAAATTAAATTCCAGAAAATTCTAAAAATATTTATATTTGATTTTTTAAAAAAATAAAAATTAGGAGAATCAGTATAAAAATATTTTTTTGTGTTTTTCATTGTATTTTGGCTTTAACTTAAATCATAGGAAATTATTTAAGCTACCAAGAAATCTAGAAAAATCCCATAAATTGTGTTTTTCAATTTTAGTATCATTGTCTTCATCCCAATCTTGAGAAAAAAAATCTGAAATTAAATTTTATGTAGATAGACCCCTTACTTTTCCTTTATTAATTATAGAGTATTTAAGTGGAAAATTTTCAAAAATATTGTTGGTTAAGTCTGAATCAAAACAATGACATTGAACCCCTAAATTTGGACTTATCAATGAGGCCCTAAAGTGAAGCCTAGTCTGTCCCTTATTTCTTTGGAGACTACATTGATGCAACTTCCACCATCTATGAACAATTTACACATACGTCCTCCAATTTTGACATACACGTAGAAGATTCACATGCGCGGAGCGAGTTCAGAATGGGTGGACATCGACTGAGTTGATGATGGTAGTAGTATAACCGTTGGGGTTAGGGGTCAGCGATGCTAAGGCCAAATGCAGCGTGCTGAAGTCATTTGATACTGCTTTTGAGGCTGCGGGTCGCGGCGTGGCTGGGGCGGGTGATAACACCCTAATTTCGGTCTTTATTTCATGTTATTAGCATGATTTATGCATTTAAAAGGCTTAAATTTGGGTTGTTATCATATATTTACACAAAAATAATGCTTCCAAGTAATTTCTGATTTTTCCCTAATTTTCTGTTAATTATATGATATTTTAAGGATTTATTGAAGCTCGAAATAATTATTTTTGGATGAAAATGGCACATTAAAAAGTTTATTTCAACATTTATCAACATGGGAATTAATCAGGGAATTTTCTAGAATTTTCTAGAATTTTTTATGAATTTTTAGGAATTTTCTGGGATTTATTTCAAGAAGAAATGCATTTATTCTATGAAAAAAGAGCATATTTATAAGAGAAAAAAATGTATTTATGCAATTTCTAGACTTTTCGGGGCCTTTTTGCAACGTTTCATTGCAAAAGACCCTGAAAACAGCTCTCGGTCGCCGCGGCAGGCGTAAAGATCCTATTTAAAATCATTCAGGGTTTTATTGCAATTTTTAATATATATTTTTAATGTTTTAGGAGAAATCGGAGGAGAGAGAGTGCCAGGGGCATATACGCAATTACTTTTGGGCATCCAAAAGCAATTCCAGGCTTTTTAAGGACTTTTCTGCAAAAAGGAGGATTCAAAATGCGCCAGCCAATGAGAGAGCGACACGTCATTGCGTGTTTAAAAACGAAACTAATAAATAAATCAATTTTAAATCCAATGGATTAAATTGGTTTAAAATTGATTTATTAATAACTTTTGATCCTGAAGTCCGATTGAGATGATTTTTATGGATTTGTTCGTCTTGATCCTCTTTCTATCTGTATGGTTAGATCATTCAGATCTAGCCTATATTGATAGATAAATATTAAGTACTAAACGGGGTAAAATGGTGATTTTTACCCTATAACCTAAGTATAAAAGCTAAATTTCGAGAGGGGGAGCTCATTCTGGATGGTGCTCTATCACAGCTGCAAGACAGGGAGGAGCTCTAGCTTGGATCAAGTTATCTGGTACTTTTTTTCCTTGATTGTATTTGAACTTTTATGCATTTTGAATGAATTAGGTTAAGTTGTTTGTTTCTTCATCTCTATTCTGATCTGAACTTCTAAATCGCTTGGCTTGAGCGGCATGTACAAGCCCTGATTAGGATTGAGAGGAGAAATTGAGGGATTTACCTTGGCATTCAATTGCATTCCAAAAGAAAACTCTAAAAAATTTAGTTTTAATTCCTAGGAGATTAAGATTTCCCTTTTTATTTCTGATTTAGCAAATTCTCAAAACCAACCAAAACTTAAATCAAAAATTTCTTCTAACCTCTCTAATTGAATTCTTTGATCCATCCAATTGGATCAATTAATTCAATCTAGAGCCCACATTTCTTCTTTTCATCTCATCTCTTCTACCCCCCTCTCTAAATTCTCACCTAATTAGGGTGACTTGATCCTCATTGAAGATCAAATTGACTCTAATTAGGATCTAAAACACCAAAAATAAAATCAAATTGAAATTCCTACTTGCCTCCCTTGGACGACACTCATACTTATCACTATACATATTAAGTAGAGTTTTATAAATTTTATTGCATAAGCCAAAAATTCACAACGACAAGGGCTAAAAAAATTGCGTAATTTTCACCCCTATTTTTGGCTTATCAGCGGGCCATTGGGCTGTAGGGGCCTCGGGACCCAAAATGGCATGCTGCATCCAGACGTTCACTATTTGGGGCACTAGAGTTGCAATCGGGGTGATCTTGATATATCCTAAATGTTCGTCAAAGATATCATTGTCGGGGCATTCACTAGATAGACATTGATCTCAAAATCCTCATCTCGTGGAGGGTCGATAAGGTTCTCGCTAATATCGATGTGCAAGAGGGAAGGGCGATCAGACCTATGATGCCCAAATCCTTTGCACTTAAAGCACTGTACTAGGCGTGGGTGGTCAAAATGACCAAAGAGGTGGCATATACCGCAGGGACAGTAGTCAAGGGCAAAGCAGTGCTCATAGGGGTAGAGGGAACCCTTTTATCCATCTAGTGGTCAGAGGCGTCTTGGTGGTTGTGGTGTGGGATGCTGGGGTAGGCGTAGGGGTTGCATCCTCTAAGGATAACTGGTTGCATTCTACCAAGCTATAAGATTGATCAATGCTCATCAAGTTTTGTTCTAGCACCTTCGCACCCAACTCTGGTCAAAGGCCATGTCTTAATCTGTGGACTCTCAACAAATATGCAACTCATGCAGAGCTCCTCGAAATCCTCTATGTAGTCCTCCATCTTGCGCTTGCCTTGCTTGAGGTCCATCCAATTCAGGAGGAGTCGCGTCATATATACCTTAGGGATATAATTATTCTAAAGCTTTCTTGACATGATGTCCCACGTCATTGAAGGATCTATGTGTCATCTTGTGGCGTCTTTCTCATTTTTCCAAGAGATATTGGCCCGACCACCAAGTCAGGCCTCAACGTATGATACACATAAACCATCATCCATGTCATACTACTAAAAATAGCTCTCTAAGTTGGACTCCAAGTTCGTGTAGTCCTTTGGGTTTCGCATGCCTTCATAGACAAGAACCATGATTCAAACACTCTTGTGAATCATGGTGCGGTGTGCATCTCTTCTTCGCTCACTATCATCATTGTCACAGTGATAACAGCCAAACTGATGTCGCCTGAAGACCTCTGTCCCATAGTGGTCTCTAAGCTCTAGTGCAGGGCCAATGGTTGGAGCTGGCTGGGCTAGATAATAATCATGGTGAGTGTGTTGTCCAATTGTCACGTATGCGGTTTATGGGGCAGGTGGGGTGTACTTCCCATACTATGTCGAAAGCGCGTATGGTGTGAGGGCCGGCGGCACGACAAGATGTGGAGCGAGAGACGTCAGGGCAGCATAAGGCCCTATTGATGGTCCTGACGGGTAAGCATACTACGTCATGTCAGAGGCCTCATATGGATCACGTGGCACGTAGGTCGACGCTGGTACATATAGTGAGGTGGTTGCTAGTGGTGCATGAGTCCACACTTGGCCAGACGGGGCTGGGGTCGTTTGAGGGGCATGTGGGTAGTAAGGCTCCTCGTGTGCTGGCAAAATAAGTCTGCGCTTAAGGCGCGTTGTACCTGATTGTTGTAACAAGGTCCTCCCAGGCAATAACCAACTGGTGCGGGCTCCTCATCTTAGGGCAGGTATCTTCACTCTGGGTAACGCGGCTGCTTGTCTTGGGTATAATATCAGTTCTCGTGGTATTGCAGTGGACGATATCAGCCAGGTAGTGGGGATCTACGTCTATATGGCCCCCAAGGTGGTTGATGTTGCTGATGTTGATGCACCTACTGGTCGAGCTGTCGAGGTTTCTACTAGGCTGATGTGTATCGCAGGGTTAGGGTGGTATAGAGCCCTCCCTCGCTAGGGTCTTACTAATACGGTGGGCAATGTCATCCACTGATCTTGAAGTGTGCATGGGAACTCGACGCCGTCATAGGCGATGGTGCCAATGCTACCTTTTCCCAGTCGTTAGACCGGTTGGAGACATGCTCATTGGTCATCCATTAGGGGGTGTTGGAGCCCTTGTGGGGGGAGTCCCTATCAGCTCGAGTAGACGACTCAACCGCGGAAATATCAGACGAAGTGGCCTCTTGGTGCGGGAAAATGAGATCTTCTCGTGACAGATTGGAAATCTCAGGATCATACTCATGATCCTCCTCATAGTGATCCTCACCTACGGCAGACCGTAATTGGCTATGTGTTCAAACCATCCTTTGGCTATATAATTTTTAATCCAGGGTTATATCTATCTAAAATGATGAAATGATGAGATATATGTATGCATGTGTTATGAATTTCAACATATGCGATGCGTGCAAACAAGTGCGGAAACAAAAAATTCAACCAATGGTGCTAAGCACAGAGATTAGCATGATCGTCTCTCATATCAGTATCATGTAACACAAAGTGCTGGGCTAGAACAACTCGTGTCACACCACAAGGGGGTGATACATAGGATGTAAACAGAAAGATGATGTGTTCGTTTAAAGAAATTCCACGAGAAGTATGGAAGAAGATCATTGACCTGTGACTTGTGTTGACTATTTGGACTGTAGTACGGTAAGCCTAAATTTGGGTAAGAAAATTTACATAATAATGGCGCTTAGAATTAAGCTTATGCAATAAATTTATAAACTTCCCTTTTTCAAAATATAGAAAGTATAGAATGAGAAAAGGGTCGAACCACAGGGAGGCACTTCTCAAGAATTTTATCCTAATTTTTATGAATTAATTCAAGAATGAATTGTTTTGTATTTAATATGCCTTATGTGTTTAATTTTGTTTTGTAATTACGCAAAAGTCAGTAGAATCTTTATAGTGATCTTAATATTTTCAGTTAGAACACTCTGGAAAGGATGATTTTAATTCTGATGTCAAAGAAATTTGGATTCTTAAGATTCAAGTAAAGGAAATTTATCAAAACAATTTATATGTATTAAAATTGGAAATTAATAAGCAAGAAAGTGATTTTGAAATTGGGCCTCAAGATGGACGAGCTTTTTAATCAAATTTTGGATTTACGTATTTTAGATGTGGAATTGAATTCTCAAATAATCAATTTTGAGATCTAGAGAGGGAAAGTAGGCGAGCTAACCTAGAGAGAGAAAGTGGAAGGCATCGGGGAAAATGAGTTTTAGATGAAATTTGACTCTAATTTAAGTATCTAAGATTCAAAATGAGATGAGAAAAAATGTAGATCTAGGAATGTGAAGTCAGATCTTGAATCAAAATCAAATTGGAATGCTAAACACCATTCAATTAATCTCTAAGGGCATGTACATTTCAGACACGCCTTGCTGCATTGAAATCATTCAAGAAGAAGTTCAAATGGTAAAGAAGAAACAAAAAACTTTGATTATTGAAGCAAGATCTGTCAACTTTAGAAGCCAATCATGTGTTCTTCCTGGCCAAACAAGTTGGGGAAGAGCTTCTTTGATCATTTCTCCCTTCTTTCCAACTTCTGATTCATAATTCAACCATATAGATTGTAGAGGGTGAAAAGACAAACCTATCCTCAAGATATCAAGATATGACCATTTTTCCTGGCGATTAATCTCAGACATTGGATTATTTTTATCTAGCCTCCACACGAGTGTCAACCAAACAAAAATGTCCCTTCCCAATTCGCAATGCATCTTCCTCTTTTTCTCTGTCCTCGGATCGCGCACTACCACATTTTTGCGTGCTCCAAAAGAGCTCAATCGTTACTGTTCATGATGCCTTTTGAGCAGCTAGGAGGGCGCCACATCACCTATTCGCATTTCAATAAAAGCATAAAATTAACATAGTACCTTTTTCCATTTTTCATTTTATAAATAAATGCACGCAGAATCGATTTGCCGCATGCATTTATTGCATGTGACTATCGATTCTCCGCGTGCATTTATTGCATGAAAAATGCAAAAAAAACAAATATACCTTTTCTGCTTGCTTCTCACGCCAGGTAATCATCAAGACGATGATTCACTCATTATGGCATCGCACATTATGATGCCATAATTAGCCTATAAAAGGATAATTTTGGGCGAATGATGTGGACGCCACATAATTTAACTAAACAGTCATTTTTTAAATACCAAATAAATCGTAAAATATATTCTTTTAACTCTAAAAATTATTTCTTGGCTATATAATGGTCAGAAAATTATTTAAATTTTGGAAAATTCTATAAAAACTAGTAAAAGCCTTAGCAACCTCTAGCTACGTATTTTATGCCCTACAACAAATAAATATTTAATGCACTAAGGTCAAATGTCATGTAAGAGATACTAAAAAATTAAAAACAATCATGAAAGTATAATGCAAGCCATTAATGACTATTTTATTATGATAACATGCAAATATGCCCACTAAAACATGTATATATATGTTTTTTATTTTTTGAAAAATGGCAAAATACACTGTGTTGGGTACGTCCAACCATATTGTTGTGCTTGTAGACCAATCTGGACGTGCCCTGGACGCCACCTAGGGGGGTTATATATAGGAAGTAGATTGTTTATCAACATTTATAGGCCTGGAGCGAGCATAAATATCCCAATTCTACTTGGATCCGACTCGTTCATGCCATATGTAAGAAAAGAAAAAGATACATGAGTGATACCAGGCAGGTGCTCAGAGAAGGCCGCTCATGTCGACATCTCACCAGGTCCCCCCATAATAGTGATGATGGATGGAGTGTGTGGAGCTCTCTCCTCTATCAATAGGTTACATCATTGGGGCGCTTGGCAAGACATCAATCAGGCAAGAAAGCGAGCGCTCCCACCTCCAGTGCTCCATGTAGTAAGCTAATTGCACGGTTTATCCTTTGATAGAGTGCAATGCTTACGAAGAGCGGACAAGGCGAGGAGCTCTACGCGGTGGCAACCACGAGCTGCCCAAGGGAGTTCCTTCCAAGAGGAGTAAACAGTAGAAGGGGCTTGAGTGCATACTGCATGGTTGGCAAGGGCATCTGCAATCTTGTTGCCCTCACGCAACTTGTGTTAGATGCTACTCAAGCAAGGGCGACACGTATGATGTCCTGCCATACTTGTTGTAGCTACCACTTGGAGTAGGTACCTGCAAAGAAGCATGTTAACTAACACCTGTGAGTCTGATTCTATGACAACATTGTGAAGGTTTTGCACCTCTTTAAGGAGAAAAGCATCAAAAATTGCCACAGCCTCGGCTGTTGTGTTAGTTTGGATACCATAAAAGATGAAAAGATGAAGAGATTACTCCTTGTGTGGTCGCGAAGGATACCGTCCCCTCTTGTTGGTCCCGGGTTCCCTTTGGCTAAACCCTCTTCATTCAACTTGAGGAGGCTAATTGGCGGTAGGTGTCAATGGACAAGTTGTAGCAGTATGGTAATGGGGGTGAGGGTTACCGATATGGCCCAAGTGCAAAGAAGATCGCATGTGGGCTGAACTATGGGCAAGGGGTGGTATAAGATGGTGAGTATCTAGTGCTGGACTCGTCTCATGATATCCATTGCTCGCAAGGGGGTCCTGATGACTCTTAATTTGTCATAAATTATTAAAGATTTTCTGAGCATCAAAGTGTCATTTGCATACATTTAGTCCATATTAGTTATATTTCATGTGCATTATTTCTCCTACTTACTAACCTCACTTGATTCTCTAAATCAAGTGGATTAGATCTCACTTAGTGGATTAATGAGTTCAGATGTGGATCAAGCACAAAGAAGAATGCATTTGACCAAGAGGAGCTGGCGAAAATTTAAGAAGAAGAAAAGTTCTAAAAAATCTCCAAGAAGCACAAATCAGAGAAACCTATAAACTCTTGAGAGAGCATTTTAGGTTATCCAGAATTTTCACTTGAACCGGCCAGGGCTTGGAGAAGAGGAGTTCTGCACCCTCCAGGAGCTGATGAGCATTGGAGCTGGGGAGAAGGAGCAAGCTGAGGAATAACTTGGGCTAGACGACCTCCACCTTGCCGCAAGGATCGTGACACAAGGACGGAGCGATTCTCAAGTTTCAGTAACTGTGTACTTCTCTCCCTATTGACAATCTAAGTTGGGTTGGAAGAAACACTCCAGTGATCTTCCAACGATTCCAACTGATATTGTTTCTTCTTCTAGTTCGATTTCAAGGTTACAGTTTGTTTGAATCGTTTTCCTTCTCGTCCCTCTTCAAATCCTCAGTTTTCCCACTACATCTAGTTCACAATTTACCTCATCAGAATCAGCTAGGTCGTGCCCAGCAAGGCTGTGCACAACCAAAGCCGCGCACAACCACAGCCCCAGGCAACCAAAGCAGCCTGCAGCCAAGGCCGCCAGCAGCCCAAGCCGCCAACAACCAAGGCCGCAGCCTAGGCCGCCAGTAGCCAAGGCTGCCAGCAACCAAAGCCGCCAGCAACCAAGGCCGCCAGCAGTAGAGCTGCGCACGACCAAGGCCACAGCCTCGGCCGCCAGCAGCCAAGACCGCCAGCAACAGAGCTGCGCACGACCAGGGCTGCCAACAGCCATAGTCGTGCACAGCCTAGGCTGCCAGCGACCAAGGTCGCGCGCAGCAAATCTGTGCACGACCAAGGCCACTAGCAGCCATAGTCGTGCACAGACTCTGCGCTGCGAGCAGGTGCTCCCGCTCGTAGGCAGCAGCCGTGTGCAGACGCCACGCTGCGAGTGAACAAGTCTGCGCGCATGCAGCAACCCGCGCGCAATAGGCACAGCGCGCAGGCCGCGCCCTCGCGTAGGTGCGCTCGTGCGCAGGAACACCCATAGGGTGTTTGTGCATTTGCCCCAAAGGGTAGGAGGGAATCTTTCAGTGAAGAAATTCTTCACTGAAGATTCTGCTGAATTGAGTTTTCTAAAAGACTACTCTACAAGATTTTACTGAGAATACTTTAGCTTATTGTTGAAACTGAATATTGAAATCTAAAATTATAAACCGAATTGAACTGAATTGCTATTCTCTTATCTGCTCTCTGTGGATCGACACCTTACTTGCCCTAAGGCTGTGAGGTTAACTTTTATTGTTGAATAGCTCAATTCCTCACACGACTAACCCGTAAATAACCAGTAAAAAACCACTGAAATTGAGCATATCAGGTCCCTTCAAAATAAGAAGACTTATGCCTTTTCCAGATCTCCCATAGTAAGTAAGCTATGGCGAGATAAAGGAATGGGCTCCACTAAGAGTCTGGTGGCGAGAGAAAAATTTTGCCAAAACACTCTAACGGTGCTAGAATAAAAGGGCTACGCAGTAGTGGGTGCAAATGGTGTGTAATTTGGCGCCAACAATCGAGGGTTATCTCACTATGGAAGAAAAGGTGCTCAATAGTCTTAACTTGGGGAGATGCGGGACAACGTTCACATTGTGAACTAAGGGAATAACTGATACGAGGCCACGATGCATGACTCTCCAAAGGAAGAAGGAGACTCAAGTGATGACCGTCGGATGCCAGATGCGGCAGCCTAGTGCTGGATGAGGGATTTCTCACAGAAGTTCTCCCACGAGGATCGGCAAGAGAATTACCCATTGAGAGTTAGCGTCCAAATAGGATGGTCGGGAGTGGTCCTAATGTGAATACTTTGGGCCTAGGATAACATGTCTGATAATCTCAATTTTAGGGTTAAAATTCGTCGTTGGTGATTGAGATTATTCAATAAAATATATTTGACCGTACTTGAAAATACGTAGTTAGTGATGAGTACGGATCGTCTCCACAGGGAACGATGATTAACGAATTACTTTCTTAAACTAGTGATGATCAATGAGCGATCGACAAAAACACAATTCAAGGATATGAGCGAGTGATATCGATTAAGAAGTACTTAATTTATATGTTAATTCAACTTAAATAAAAGAGTAAGTGATTGTGACGGACACGATAATGAACTATGGTATGAACGAGGATAGTGGTTGGATATGGAATGGTACAATGGCAAGGATGGAGAGATGAGAGAGTGGGGACGTAAGTAAGTGAAGTGATAAATGAAACGTTGATAAAAAAAAACTATAACTATGATAACGATGATGTTGGGAGAGAAACAACGTAAGGCGAAGACACTTACCTTAGATCCTTACGTTCCGCCAAGATCACGGCGATTTGCGAGTGCCGGTAAGCTCCCCCTCTTCTCTTTTGTCTCTTCCACACACCCAAGACACCAAGAACACTCTTGATGGATCTCAAAACTCACTCTCTTTCAATCAGCCCACAAAAGTGGGAAGCAAGTTCAAGATGGTTTTTACAATGATCTAGGCCTCTATTTATAGATTAGAGGGTATGGATAGAAAGAGGAGGGGAAGATGAAAAGTTATGGTCGTTGGAAGTTGAAGCAATCCTAGCCTTTAATTTCTTCTCTCTCCTCATCAATGTCATCAGTTTGTGCCTGTTAAGAAGTCAAAGCACTTGGTATTCTGTGGCTTTTCGTATTTCGTGGCTTTTCATATTCCATGCCTTTTTGTATTCCGTGGCTTTTCATATTCCATGGCTTTTCGTATTCCGTGGCTTTTCGTATTCCGCGACTTTTCATATTCCGTGCCACATGTACATGTCAAAAGGACAAAAAACAAAGAAAAAATCTCTTTCTCAATGCTGATGTGGCGGCGCATCCGCACGCCACGTCACACTATGCCATAAAAAAAACCAAAATACTTAAAATTTCATATTAAATCAAATAAAAGCCCAAAAAATACGTATAAATATATTTTTTGAATCAGAAAAATCATATCTTTCCAAATTTAATATCCAAAAATTCCATAAAAATCATATTCTTTCTCAAAAATTATATTCTTTTAGAATATACTATTAGAAAAATCCTAAAATATAGAAAAATTTCAGAAATTTGTTCTAAAAATAGATTTAATCATTTTAAGCTTGATAACATGGAAATATGAGTAATTTAATGCATAAATACGCATAAATATAATAATATAAGGCACTAAAGATGCATGTTATCAGACCCCCCAAGTTAAATCATTGCTAGCCCCTTAGCAATTGCATTTAAAATCTCTTGGCAGATACATTCACCTTATAGTCTTAGCAACATGAGCTTGAAGTTATAATGATATCAATTACACCGCTAAGTACGATTATACCCATGTAATTCTAGAATGCGTATGAGAGACTCCCTTGTGATTTTGGAAAGAGCTGGTGGTCATGAGGAGTGAAGCCTACTTCTCGCCGGGTTTGATACTATAATCTAGGTAATGCTTTCCCTCACTTTCTCACATCACTCACTCACACATGACGGTCCCCACTAAGTTTCCTCCCTCCTAAGAGTAAAAGATAGTCACTATTCACTTCTCAAGTAAACACAGAATATCAATTGTATATCAAGGAATCACGTGTGATGAGGCTACTATCTAACTATGTGTAAAGAGAGAAGAGAATGAGGAATGTCTCAAAAGAATGGGTGAAAGGTATGTTAAGGATGATTGACAGGCATAGAATACTTAAGATAGCTTACTCCCAAGATAGACAACAAGAACAAAATGGTATGAGAGAATATGTGAAGATGGACGTTATTGACTAAGCCTAGATGATAATTTAATCAACATTCATATCGAGCAAATAGAGATGCTTCCAAGAAAAACCCCAATTTTTTTTTCCTTTTTTTCTTTCTTTTTTTTTGTTTTTTTCTTTTTTTTGTTTTTTTGTTTTTTTGTTTTTTTGTTTTTTTGTTTTTTTATTTTTTTATTTTTTTCTTTATTTTTCTTTCTTTTTTTTTCAACAGGGGTGAACATAAATGGAAGCTTAGTATGGGAATGGATAATGGTTGATCAACTACACAACATTTGATGCATTCCAAGCTAGTACCATGAAGATGAGCTCAGAAGACAAGACGTAGACATAAACAAAGAGAGTTATACAAAGGAAAAGGTATGAGAGGGTGAATCACAAGGGGAAGAGGAGAAGAAAATTGGGAGTGAGCATATCATAGTATTCTAGGACTAGCGGGGAATAGATGGGCACCTATAAGAATGAGTGAAATTGGGTTAATGGTAAGGGTAAGCTAGGGAAAATGGATGAAGAGGGTACACATATAGGTTTCAAAAGGTATTTCAAGGTGGCTCAAGGAAAGGTCATTCTGTGCTTAAGAATTTGAAATATGACCATTTTTACCTCAAGAGAGATTCACTTAGTGGAGATTTGAAACTTTAGACTCGATTCACTCATTGGTGGGTGGATGATGGTGGCTCACTCGGCATTCCCCTAAGACGATAGTACTTCAACCCTTTGGTTTTCATGTCTGTTCCTCACCCTGCCAGATATCCTAACCATTTGGAAGAAAAACACATGCATCTAGATCATGGCTCATACCATTGAGAGATGTATTTGATCCGCTACACAAGCCTAACTTCTATACTCATGTTGCTAGGATACGGGGTGACTGCTTCTCCAAGATGGGTATGATTAAATTGCACAATTATCTACCCCCAACTTGAAAAGATGTAAGGAATAAAAATATTTTGGAACCAAAGTTTCCCCACTTAAAATATGCATTGTCCCTAATGCAAGAAAATAAAACAGAAGGAAGATGATAGTCTAACCGTGATTCTTTTGCGTCCGATGTCATTGTCTTGCCATGGATCCTTGTGCTTAGTACGGCTGCCTCCGCGTAATTTATTCTCCTAAAACCAATATTATCTAGAAAGCGAGTCAATGAGATCATCTTGGGTATGTGATAGCCAATTATTTAAAGCAACAAGACAAAAAATATTATTTAAAGCAAATTACTATAAGTGATTATTAAATTGAAAATAAAGAAGCTAGAAGCCCCATAAAAACAAAAGTCATCATGACTATGATACCACTAATCTTGTGTATGAGATTTTCAACACCAATGTGCATAAATTTATATTTCAAGGTTGGCTTTGATATTGATTTGGATAACAATGTAATATATGTATGAAACACATAATTGAAACACAAATACAACCTCATAAAAATATTTTCAAAATCCATGAAGTTGTAATACCAATATGTCAAATATATGTTATCCCCATTCAATTCAACCATATGTTCATTCGTACTCCATAAATATTCAAAGAAAATATTTTTCAAATGGATATCAAATATATGATCATGCCAATTGGTGAAAAAGATTTTCTTCAAAGTTATTCTCTCTAGTATTGATTCCAACCCGTTTTTTAAGGTTACTTCTCCTTGCTCAATGAAGACTTTAATTTCATGATCATGTATCTCATCAATAAATTCATCAAAAACTTCAAAACTTTTACTTATATTCAGAGGTTTATCACAAGACTGATCAATTGAAGTATCATCTTGATTATCCATAAATAATAGCTGAATATCAAAATTATCATCAGAATTACATAAACTATGTGAATCCACATTTTCATCTTTTCTTGAGCATGTATCTCTCCCATGATATTCATCATTAGAAATAACATTTTGATCATCAAAAAATAACATCTGAAAATTATAAGTATCACCAAAGGGGCACAAATTATTCTCATCAAAATATTCTTTTGTTGAACATATATCATTTTCATAAGTTTTATCCATAGAAGGAACATCTGAAAGTAGAAATTGAACGTTCAAAGTTTCAACAAAAGGAGATGAAATAGTTTCATCTTTATGTTCAAAAACTTCCTTTTCTTCATTTGAGATCATATCACTTGGAATAGAAATTTCATTATCAACCACATGATTAGAAATCTCAACACAGTTGCTTGTATTAAATTCAACCAAATCTTCTTCAAAGTAGTCCTCATCTGATTCTTCACAATATGAATATGGTCTAGCAAAACAAATCTCCAATTTTATCTTGTTAATTTTTCTTGTGAAATAAAATACCTCAATGTCACTGCATTCTTCGAATAATCTCGATAATAAAGAATTGACATCTTCTAAAAAGTTCATAATTTTTTCATAGTATTCTCCTTTCTTGTAAATGTCAATTTCAGGAAATATATTTCTAACCATATTATGAAGTACTCTCATTTTGAAAATACATTTATATTTAAATTCCTCATTGTACTTCTTAAAATATTCTATTAAATATTGATAACTTTCATCCGAATCATCAAGTTGTGAAATTCTATTTTGAATCGATGCATACTCATTATACACACTTTTAGAATATTCATGCATTTGGCTACAATGACAAGATTGAAGATGATGACAATAAGAAGTTTCATGGTTTTCAAAATCTCTAGGGACATTAGTAAAATTGTGTCGAGAGGAATGAAAATCAACATGAAATGGTTCCCGTAAACGTAGATCCAAATTTCTTTCATATATCCTCTTCTGAAATTTATAATATTGAGTAGGAAGATTTGAAATCATAATATGCTATCAAACACAAAATTCCGAAAAGACATCTAAGAGTTATCTTCAGCACTTGGAAAAAAATTCATACCTGAGAATGATGATTTCCTCGTCCTTTTCATACTTAATAACCCTTAGAAGATATTAGTGTAAAAAAAGTTACTAGAAAGAAAATAAATCCCTAATGGCCACCGTTCCCCGGCAACGGCGCCAATTGATAATCTCAATTTTAGGGTTAAAATTCGTCGTTGGTGATTGAGATTATTCAATAAAATATATTTGACCGTACTTGAAAATACGTAGTTAGTGATGAGTACGGATCGTCTCCACAGGGAACGATGATTAACGAATTACTTTCTTAAACTAGTGATGATCAATGAGCGATCGACAAAAACACAATTCAAGGATATGAGCGAGTGATATCGATTAAGAAGTACTTAATTTATATGTTCATTCAACTTAAATAAAAGAGTAAGTGATTGTGACGGACACGATAATGAACTATGGTATGAACGAGGATAGTGGTTGGATATGGAATGGTACAATGGCAAGGATGGAGAGATGAGAGAGTGGGGACGTAAGTAAGTGAAGTGATAAATGAAACGTTGATAAAAAAAAACTATAACTATGATAACGATGATGTTGGGAGAGAAACAACGAAGGCTTAAGACACTTACCTTAGATCCTTACGCCCGCCAGGATCACGGCGATTTGCGAGTGCCGGTAAGCTCCCCCTCTTCTCTTTTGTCTCTTCCACACACCCAAGACACCAAGAACACTCTTGATGGATCTCAAAACTCACTCTCTTTCAATCAGCCCACAAAAGTGGGAAGCAAGTTCAAGATGGTTTTTACAATGATCCAGGCCTCTATTTATAGATTAGAGGGTATGGATAGAAAGTGGAGGGGAAGATGAAAAGTTATGGTCGTTGGAAGTTGAAGCAATCCTAGCCTTTAATTTCTTCTCTCTCCTCATCAATGTCATCAGTTTGTGCCTGTTAAGAAGTCAAAGCACTTGGTATTCTGTGGCTTTTCGTATTCCGTGGCTTTTCATATTCCATGCCTTTTTGTATTCCGTGGCTTTTCATATTCCATGGCTTTTCGTATTCTGTGGCTTTTCGTATTCCGCGACTTTTCATATTCCGTGCCACATGTACATGTCAAAAGGACAAAAAACAAAGAAAAAATCTCTTTCTCAATGCTGATGTGGCAGCGCATCCGCACGCCACGTCACACTATGCCATAAAAAAACCAAAATACTTAAAATTTCATATTAAATCAAATAAAAGCCCAAAAAATACGTATAAATATATTTTTTGAATCAGAAAAATCATATCTTTCCAAATTTAATATCCAAAAATTCCATAAAAATCATATTCTTTCTCAAAAATTATATTCTTTTAGAATATACTATTAGAAAAATCCTAAAATATAGAAAAATTTCAGAAATTTGTTCTAAAAATAGATTTAATCATTTTAAGCTTGATAACATGGAAATATGAGTAATTTAATGCATAAATACGCATAAATATAATAATATAAGGCACTAAAGATGCATGTTATCAATGTCTAAGGGGAGGTAATGTTGTTCCCAAAAGAGGCTTGTGTTGCCCGTGAGCAGCTGTGCCACAATCAATCACAGGTAGTGGGGTGCAAAGTGGGGCAAGTAGGCTAATGGCTCGTCGACAAGCCATGTACCATACCAAGTGCTAATCGCACCCTAAATGGCATGCCAACGGGTGGCATTGGCTATCTCTAGCCAGTGGCACTACCAAGCCCGCCATCTACGAGGGCCTCAAATGTCCAACTCTCTATAAGCCCACTTGGCATACTTGGCAGAGGGTAAACTCCCCAATGGGGAGTTCGTGGTACGCATATGCCACACGAGCTTCTTCTAAAGCGTGTCTTGGATATCTTGAAGGCGTCTGATCTCTAGACCCCATGGTAGTCGGTCAATAAGCTCTCTCCCAAGAAACACAATTATGGTGATGCTTTCTCGCAAGATGACCAGACCATAAGAAACGTATGAACAGTCACTCCACAAAGTGGAGGACTGTGAGTGATAATCAGTAGACTACTAAGGTGTGCAGCGGGATGCTCATGAGGACATGTTGAAGAAGCTGGATGTGGCTGCCAGAGGATAAAAAACAAAGTTTCCATCTGTCTAGTTTCTTTCTTAGCTTGGCCACCAAGGCATCAAAATAATGATGTGTAGCGGGTCAAAGAAAGATTTTCATCCTAGATAATAAAAAGGGAGGCATCCTTGAGAGTATCCAGTATATTTTTTAATAATCTAAGAGCACTTTGCGATGGTTGACAAACCAACCATAAAGCTGCTCTTTGCGGCATTGACGAGCTGGCCATAAACCCGCTCATACGCAATGACGACACTCATAAGTTATAAAATAGATTTTTTAGACCTATGGAGGAAAAGGATGGCATCATCTGCAAATAGAGAGTGACAGAGGATCAAACATCCCCTTTTTGTGAAATATGGTTGCATGAGGCCACAAGTGATCAGTCGTGTGAGCAATCGGCTAAGGACCTCCTCCATCAATATGAAAAGGTAGGTGAGATGGGATCACCTTAATGTAGACCTCTCGTGGTCGTGAAGAAGCCAGTGGAGTTTCCATCCACCAGGAGAGATAAATAGTTCTCTCTAATGCTTGAATCCACTAGAGCGACGAATGCATTGGTAAATCCAAAGTGATGTTACACTTTGGTAAGGAAATTTCACTCAACTCAATCAAAGGCCTTCTAAATGTCTAGTTTGATGATGTTGTTCGAGCCCCGAATATGAGTGTCTAGTGACTGGGCTAACTCGTGAACTAGCATGATATTATTATGGATATGTTGTGATGATTTGGATTTATTATATCAATTATGATTTGGTTTTCCCCATTCTTGTAAATGAAATTTAACTTCAAATTGCCAAAGACATAAAGCACAACCTTTTTGAGTCAATCTCTTTTGAGAACTGACAATAGATGATCTTTCTTTACAACACAATCACCTTTATAGATTATTTTTTGCAACTAAGATAGGACTGTTTGCAATCTCATGGTTAAAAATCCATAGGTCCCAGTCGAAACACAATCGTTCATCCACAATGTGTTTATGGGGTACCTGATCTAAGAACCAATTGAACAACTTTTGTAAGAATCAACTTGATTCTTGCAAAAATTACTATTCTAGAGGATACTATTCTCGACTTCATAAAAATTAATTCACTTTTCTATTTTCCCAAAGAGCACCCAATATTTATCTTTAGTCTAGCCACTCACGCCTTTGGGATTGAACACACTCATCCTTTGAGTGGGAGAATTTCCTTATTTTATTATTCTTCATATCAGAATTCTTTTATCATATTTTTAAATTTCGATTATCACTTTATCATAATCTCGTTGTAACTCATTAGTATGAATTTATTAATAAACATTATTTTTTAGCATCGCATGTGGATTATAATGAATTTACTTCCCCCAAATATTGAGCAAGATGTGTAATGTGCTATTGGCTTGTGCTATGTGTTTCTGGCAAAAAGATTATAAATATCATTATATACTCTAAAAGATCCATGTCAATAGGTATCCTTTGTGAACTAAATCATATGGCTATATCATGTATGGTATTATCTTTCATTAGTATTTTATTATTGTCCAAATGAGTGACGGGATATGAATACTTGATTCAAAACTACTATAACCCAATTATATTTCTTACATAATGTGTTGTTAATTGTATGACACAAAAATAAAAAATAGATTACTGAAAAGTTCCTGCCTATAACTCAAAGTATATGATTTTCTCCTTTCGTTATATTTGGGTTTTATTCATACTAGATTGGAAAAAATAGTGAGACATGAACTATGAGAACCAAAATTGTACCTATTTTAGCCAACCACGTGTTGATTTAATGCATTTTATTTGGTAGATCTTCAGTTCTCTAAGTAGGAAGAACAAAAACTAGAAAATTCATTAGAGATGTTTCAACATAAAAATTTTATTGTGACTCGGTAGTAGTTCATAGGTCTTGAATGAATCATACATCTCTAATGATATTGATAAATTATTTATTGGGGATATTTTAAAAATTATTTAATGATTTACATTCAGTCACAAACTTATAAGATTAACCTAAATGGTATCATGAAATATTAGTAAAATAATAATTTTATATCAAATATGGGGAACTAACTATTTAACTATGTTATATTGATAACATAATTTATATATATAAGTATTAAATGGAACTGTATGCTAATATTTTGACTAAAATTTCAAGAAAAAAAATGTAGTTTTGGAACATCCCTGTCTAGATGAGGAGACTTATATATCATTTCGTTTAAATCAGAAACTTACAAAGTCCTGCAAAGGATATGTTTGCATGAACTTTTTCATCAAGCAAATAAAAAAATAGAGCACAACATCAGAGGTTAGATTTTAATCCACTTTGCAGCGAAAAAAAATCATCTAATTAAATTGGAAAACACTGTTTGAATATGGTAGCATATGTTGGGTAGTTGAGGATGCATTATCATGTCAACAGATTTATTAAATTGGCAAAAAGGATGTTGCAAACCTATACGTGGCATAATTGGAACCAACCTTTTGGCTGGCCCAAACTTTACTGATTGGCTCATAAAATTAAAGATTCTTCTTAAGTCTGAGCACATAGCATATTTCCTAGAGATTGATGGCCCAACCAAACTTGCATCAATTCCAACTGAAGGGGGATAATGGATTATTACCAGTGGAAAGATGATTCCACAACATTTCAATTCTATTTGCTAGCTTCTATGTGCATTGAGTGGCAAAGGCAACATGATGATATAGACCCAAGACCTATACTGCTTAGTTTGATGGAGTTGTTTGTTGAGCAGACTATAACTCAAAGATATGAGATATGAAAGAGTTTATTCTGCACTCACATGGGTAAGTCATCTTCTGTACAAAAATATGTACCAAAGATGATTGAATGGATATAAAGTTTGGAAGTACTAGGAGTTGAACTCCCCATTGAGATGAGAAGGGACAAACCTCATTCTCCAATCCTTTCCAAACTCATTCTCCTACTTCATTTTTAAGTTTAACATAAATAGACATCAGACCACTCAACCGAAGCTCCTCAACATGCTTACCATTACAGAGGGAAATCTTCAAAAGGATAAGCAATGATAAGCTCAAAAAATATGCAGTTAATGTCGTTATTTAAGGGTTTTTGAATTTAACTAATAATGTTTTTATCCCGTAGTGCTTAAGAGGTCAAACCCTAGGGAGGCGGTGATGATCTTCAATTTTGATCGAATTAGGTACCAAAAAAAAAAATTAGATGATGTTATTGTTATCGACGTAGGATAAAGTATGATGTAACAAGACGTGTTCGGCTTGTCACGTTGCACAACTAGTCTGGCTACTATGAAAGAAATACCAACTAATAAAATCCAAGCAGTTAAAAGGGGAAAATTAAACAAGAAGCTGCGGCGACCAGCTGATGCGGGACAAGAGTCAGGAGTCGACACTGGGGTCTCCAGCCTTGCCCAAGCTCCCAATGATCCGAGGGATCAGCACAAAGACCGACAGAGTGAGGGACGTGTCACCGTCCGAAGGCGTCCATGCCATCGTCGATGAGGAATTAATCCATCACCGTCAAAGGGAAACCTATCATGAAATGGTGGCTAGTCCAATATCGAGGTAATGGATGTCTCACGGTAGAGGAGCAGTCGGAGTCCAGCACTGGAACAGATAATGATACCGCAAAATAGGAGGGGAGAGGAAGAGGGATAGAACCTGCATGGAAGAGTCTTCGCCCCCAAACACGGCAGCAGTACGGTCGTGGGGTGCAGCAGTTAAGTCATACGAGAAAACCATTGAGATATGAAGAGATCAGGGTGACCGATGAAGGTGGGGAGCAGAACAGACCCGGACGCGAGCACGGGCTTGATTCAGAGGCATTGCGAGCTGGTAGTCTGAGCGGATAGGCGGATCTTGACCCGATCGTTTGATCAGCCGGCTTCCTGCGATGGAGAGCCATTGGGCCCAAAACCCGAAGGCAGGACGGTCATGGAGCGCTACAATTCAATCGCCCATTTTTTAGAAGCCATCGAGCCGTGGATCACTCTAGAGACCGAACAGCATGGGGAGTAGAACAAGCCCGAGTGCGGGCATGGGCGTGGTCAAGGGACAGTGGCAGCCGGTTGTCTGGATGAACTGGCAAACCTCGGTCTAGGGCTGTGGGTCGGTCGGCTTCCTGAATATTCAAATCACCACGAGCGGCGAGTAAATGCAGTTTTGAGAATGCTATATTGATGCGTTCACACTGGGCTGAGACAGGGTGGTGGTTGCCGTCTACTCGATCGTGCTGGCAGTCGTCAAATGATCCAACCGGAGTGGCGCCGAATCACGGAATGGGGACCCACCGGTAACTCTCCTCCTTATCACAGGGCATGGGGAGGGGGAGAAGTCCCAACATCGATATTGGATTTGAGGAAAACGAGAACCCTACTTCCTACGTGGAGTAGACCATTACAGGAAAATAACAAGTTCATACTTCTCTTTTTTTTTGTCAAAAGGGATCCGACCCAAACAAGGCCCTCCCTCTTCCTTTTATAGTGAAAGAAGAGAGCGGGGGTGTTTCAAAAGTGACCTAATGGGCTCCTTTAGGGGGGAAAAGGTTTAGTGGCTTCCCTCTCAAGGTACTTCAACAGAAAAGAAGCACAACGACTCGCGGTAACAAAACACAACAACTCCATGGGGGAAGCCCATATGCATGCAAGCGAGGACCTCCCTATAATTCATGGTGATGAAATAAACTGGGGAAGCGAAGAAGGCCTCCGTAACCCATGGGAGCCCTCCGTGAAGAAGATAAAACAACATAAATATGGAATAAAACAACACGACGCGGATGAGCTTAAACCTGGTAATGGATGTTCGGATTTTTCATGTCCACTTGGGCTCCACGACGAGGCTGATGACGAGTCAGCGCGTGTTCAACAGGATGGTCCTCCGTCATAGTGAAGGTTGTAACGTGCAAGTAAAATTTCAACCTTTCCAAATTCAAATGCTCCCAATTAACTCTAGGTTATTTATCAACAAAGACTTAAAATCACCTAATTTTTTCTTTTACCAATCGCTAGAATCAGATTTACGATTACCTGGGAATACTTTGTAAGCCTTGGTAAATAATCACCTAACTTGAATTAACTGTATATTTAATGAATTTCTTAGACTTTTTCAATTTTAATAACTACCCATCACTAACTTCTGCTTTTTTTAAAAAACAATGAAAACTATATCAGAGGTAGACAATCGACACTGAATGGAATGAAATTTATTCCAATAGAAAACTTAGTTGAATTAGAAAGGTTTTTTTTATTTATGAATGAATTGGAATTGTTATTTAGAAGATGATTAGAATCCAATTGATTTATGCTAGTTTGTTTATCACGAAGTGTTACTGGTTATTTATGCATAAAAAACTATTTATTCTTTTATATATTTTAAATCCGGATTAATCAGGAAAATGTTGGAAAATACCTTAACAAAGAAAATCTTAATTAAGATTTGCTAATTAAGGTCCTCATGGTCGTAATTCATGTTGGCTAAGGTTTTAGTTTATGTCAAGATGTTTAAGCATTCATTAATGAGTGTAAAATGATTGATTAACCAAAGAAATTTGCAAAATTAGAGGAATAAAATTGGAAATTAGGAAGAAAACTTTGGTGTGAACTTGAAGGGATTTCGTGCAACAAACAACACGTAATTCCAATAATCTTTACTTTACTTTGACTCGAGGAGGAACAACGGGATTAGATCGACAGAGTTTCGGTCCAAAACCGGCTCCAATTTGCTCCAAGGGGTTCTTGAGTCAGTAATGGAGCTAGGCGATCTCTCCTTTTCCTTCAAAATCAAGAATGCCCTCTAATTTCATCTCCCCTCCCCAAATTTATCGCCGAAAAATTGGAAGAAGCAGTTCTTTCAATTCTGTTATTATCTCATCTTCTTTGCTTTGTACGCAGGTGAAGCGGAGCTCCATGATTGGTCCACGCAGCCCTATGGAGCGTCGAGCTTCATTTAGGTGGAGATGCATATGTGTGATGTGCATGCATGGACTTCTCGGTTTGCCTTTAGATCTGAAACATGATTGGTCCACGCATGCCAAGTATGTATTTAACTCGCTGCATTTCTTGCAGTGAGTTAAGTTGCTTCTGATTGGTCCGCACAAGGTGTGTGACATCTACACTGTTGTGTACATGCATGTCGTGCACTAGTGCTCCTAGGCTGGCTTCTGATTCGCTAGTGTGCCACTTTGTGTACTTTCTGCGTACTTTAACAGTCCCTTAGAGATTAAACTGGCCCAATAAGGGCCAATTTCATAAAAAAATGATGCTATTTAAGAAAAAAATGAAATAAAATGGCAAAAACATATTAATGCATGCAAATACTCTATTAATTTATCAAACATGTTTTATTATTAATTTATTTTTATTATCGAGATAGGCCAATAAAAACATTCACTTTGAAAACATTAAAATTTTATTTATTGACCTAATTATTTATCAAAAGTATTGTTTTATTTGATAATTAAGAAAAATCTTATTTTAACCTTAAATCATGATAGCATGCATCTAAAATTAAGATTCTTAAGCGTTAAAAACCCACAAATATGATAAAATTAGTGCTTTAATAGCTCATTTTTGCAAGTTATCAAGCCAAAAGTACTTTTTGTTGATAGGACAAGAAACAAGAGAAAGGCAATCTCTTTCTCAAAAAGAGATGAAGGAAAGGAGGACAGTGGCAAAAATGGGCACATGCTTCCATTATGGAACAAAGGGTCACTAGAAGAGGAACTACAAGAAGTACCTAAATGAGATAGCTCAAAAGAAGCATGGTGATGCTTCAAGTATGTATGTGATTGATACTTTTCTTGTAGAGATTCTAAATTATGGGTATTGGATATTAGATGTGCTTCTCATATCTCTTAATGATTTGCAGGTGCTAACAAGTAGAAGAAAGCTGAGCAAAGTTAAGATGAAGCTGAGGGTGGGGAACGACACAATAGTTGCTGCTGTCACTATGGGGATGGTGAATCTCAAGCTTCCATATGGAGATTTCTTGTCTTAGGAAGACTGCTATTATTTTCGGAGCATAATAGAGAACATCATTTCCATTTCATGTTTAGATAGACTTGGGTACATTGAGACCATTATGAGCAAGAGTTTTTCTATTTGCTTGAACAATAAATCTGTTGTTTAAGCACCTTTAGTCAATGGTTTATACATGATGGATGCTTCTTGTTATTATCTACAAGTAGACATCACTCTTAAGAAGAATACACATTATGTGAAGAAAACTATTTATGACACTGTCGGCTTGGACATATTGGTAATGGAAGATTACTTAAGTTGCATAAGGATGCATACTTGGGCCTATTCAATTTTAAATCATTCACGACTTGTGAATCTTGCATTATGGTTAAACTACCCTAGTCCCACTCTCTAGAAATAGAGAATGTGCCAAGGGCATTTTGGAACTTGTACATTTTGATGTATGTTGTTCTATGCATCTCCAAGTAAGAGGTGGTTTATCTTACTACATTATTTTCACGGATGATTTCTCTAGATACAAATAGGTATACTTAATGATGTATAAATCTGAAGCGTTTGAGAAAATGATAGAGTTTAAGAATGAAATACAGAAACAATCTGGAAGGAGTATCAAAAGTCTTTGATCCGATTGAGGAGAATACGTAAGTCCAGAATTCTCAACATTCATGAAGGATAATGGTATCCTAACTCAGCTTACCCCTCCCTACACTCCAAAAATATATGGGGTGTTGGAGAGAAGGAATTACACTTTATTGGACATGGTACAATCCATGATGAGCTACTCAAAATAGCGAGCATTCCTTTAGTAATATGCACTTGAAACTATAGTGCATCTACTGAAGATGTCACCTAACATGTATGTACCTTCTACTCCATATAAGATATGGACTGAAAAAAAACTGATGGCACACGCCATCAAGGATAATCGACGACGTCATTCGCGCCGCCTGCCACCATCGTTGAAGATCGGGTGATAAATGCTCGATCATCTTGTTTTCATTTTTTTCATTCTTCCTCGTGTTTTTGTGTTTTTCCCGTCTCGTCATTGTGTTTTTGTCACGTTGGCGACGTATCCCGTACGTCCTTCATCGTCGTCACGGGGAGGGCCCCCTAGTCTTCGCCTCCCCCTTGTTTCTTTTATGTTTTCCCTTTTCTTTTGACTTTGTAATGGGGGAGCCCATTTGTAGAAGGGCCCCCCTAATGGACCTATTCCTCCCCCCCCCCTCCTTGTTGACCAATTTAAGGGGCCCATTTGACCTCTCCCCATTATAAGGGAAGAGGGGGCACCCTAAACTGGCAGACTAAGAAGAAGATTGAATTGAAATTATCGTTCTTTCTGGTCTCCCCCACCTCCAACGAGAGAGAAGAAAGAGGGGAAGGAGGAAGAGAGAACAGAAGGGACAAGGGGGAGAAAGAAATTGGAAGGTCGGGAGTCGAATTCCCCTCCCCAGCTTCAATGTTGGTCATATAGGTCGTCACCCCTCTCTTCTGGTGCGGTCGACCCTCACGAAGAAAATTTCTCCTGTGCGCCAAGCATTCTACGAAGGTGAATATCCACAGCAGATACTTCGCCCACGCTGGTCAATTCCCCCGCGCCAAACCTCCCAAAGGACGCCACCGGCTGGGTCCAAAGAATTCTGCCACACGGGCGGTCTTGTTCTCCCCCCCCCCCTCGCGCAGGTCAATTTCCAGCACGTTCAACCCTCTAACGGACGCCCCTGGCTCGATCCGCCAACTTCCACTATGCAGGCAATCAGATCCGCCCCGTAGAGGTCAACCCGATGCCCTTGTCGTGAGGTGAATGCAAACTGTTGAGTCTGACGGACCCGAAGGATCCATCGGTGAACTCTACGGAACCTGTTGAACCTTCAACGGCCATGGATTTTTACCATCTAAGTTGACGTGAAGGACCTTTCACCAACAAACACAGCAGTTGGGCCTAGTCGAAGACCCCTCTAGAGAGCATCGCAGCCATGGGTGCAACGTGAGAGCTCTTGTGAGTGTTGGCAAGCAGATCCTTGGTTGTGACAATCGTGTACTAGATCAGTCGCACATCCTCAGCAGCTCGGTTAATGACTCTTAAGTGGTAGGCTTGCATAGCCGATAGCTAGCAACCACACCTCTTCGATTAGCAGCTGGTACCTCGCCCAAGCTGAAATGAGGACACCCGACATGCCACGCGTCTAGACAGGTGTCTGATAGAAAGGCATATCTAAGTGTTCTTGGAAGTTCTTCGCTAACCCAGACCAACTTACAGTGGCCACCCGCACCTTGCCGACATGGAGACCCCACTACTTGCGTCGCTTGCCTGACCCTGCAGCATCTTTCCACCCTAGGGATGCACTCAGGTCAGAATTATGCGTGAGCCGGCTCGCCTTCCACACTCTCTTCCCTCGACCTTTACCAGTAGCTCCAGCATCATCTTTGCTCGTCAAGCCGCCATCTGCTCTCTGGCGTCTCTCCGCCCCACCCACTTCGACCGCTGCCAATGTCAACAAAAGTCTGCACCACGAGCCACGCCAACGAGGTACGCCGTCCTCTCCCATCGCTCATTTATTTACCTTTTGCAATATATTTTCGTCTTGACTCCACGCTTGGGCTAGGTAGGTGAGAGAGGTATTGAGAGAAAACTATGATGTATTTGAGTGTCTTACTAGTACGGACGAGACCGTCCGTTACGTTCGAGCCCTACAGATTGATTCTATTCTGCCGTAGCCGCCTTCGTCGCTCTGACAAGGTTGAGAGGCCACCGTCGCTGTCACCCAACGACCCCGTCCAAGCTCGGAGCTTGGCACCTCCCTCGGGTCGGAGCCTGCACGTACGACACATAGGACATTCATTCACTACATCGTAGTTACATCAACCCATTAGGGTCCGCACGTCAGACGACGACACCGTCGATGTTCGATACCACCATCCCTTATCGGTACCAAACCATTATATTCGGTGCCCACCGAATGACGTCCTAGACGACGTCCGACATCAAAGACCAACTTTATGTTCATTAAAGAATGGAGTGTCCAGCCCATATGCAAAGGCATGACCCAAATAAGATAGAATTAAAAATTGAACTATTTAGATTTGTGGGAAACCCAAATGAAACATGGGGTTACTACTTTTACCGTCCTAAAAACACAAAATATTCGATGCAAAGAGGGTCATCTTCCTACAGGGTGGATATCTTCTAAGAGAAAAAAAGTGGGAGTAAAGTAGTTTTGGAAGAAATTTCAAGTCAAAACACAAATACTATCTCATTAGATGAGCGCCCAATTCATGAACATGATCATGAAGATGCACTAGAGCCACGTAAGTCAGGAAAAACAGTGAGATGACCTGATCACTATATTGGATACATTGCATCGGGTGAAGTCGAAACACTACATTATACAGATGATGATCCTCCAACATACGATGTGGCACTTCAACATTTCGACTCCCAAAGATCGTGAGAAGCGACGGATTCCGAAATCCAGTCCATGCACCAAAACCAAGAATGGTACCTATTTGACCCTTCCAAGGGTATTGTACATGTCAGGTGTAAGTGAATATTTTAAAAAAGATTTGTGTTGATTGACAAGTTGACACATAGAAGGCAAGATTAGTTGTGAATGGTTATCGTCAAAGGCAAGGAGTTGACGATGATGAAACATTTGCGCTGGCTGCCATGATAAAGTGGATCAGGATTCTTCTTTCCATACATCCACACCAAGACTATGAGATCTGCCAAATGGATGTCAAGACTGCTTTCTGAAATGGAAACCTTGAGGAAGAAGTGTATGTGATACAACCCGAGGGTTATACATCTAAGGAATTTCAAGATGAGGTGTCCAAGTTATAAAGATCCATATATGTATTGAAGAACGCTTCAAGGATCTGGAATATCAGATTTGATAAGGGTATAAGATCTTATGAATTCATTAAACATGAAGATGACCATCTGAATACAAAAAAACCAATGGGAGTGAAATCACTTTCTTGATTTTCAATGTGGATGGAATTCTACTCATTGGCAATGATGTCGGAATGTTGTCATCAGTTAAGGCATGGATGTCCAAAGACTTCTCCATGAAAGATTTGGGAGAAGCAACCTACCTATTAGAAATATGTATCTATAGGTATAGATACATATTCCTAATACGTAGGTTGTTAGGATTATCCCAATCTATGTACATAAATACCATTGTCAAAAGGTTTGGAATGGAGAACTCTCATATTGATGAGACATGGAGGTCAAGTATCTAAGGAGCACTCCATTAAAACTCCGAAGATAGAGCGATAATGGCTAAAATCCCAAATGCTTTCACTATTGGACCCATCATTTACGTAGTGCTATGTACTATGCCTGATGTTGCATTTTCTCTAAGCATTAAGAGTAGATTTTAGACAGACCCAAGAGATGAACACTAGGTATCAGTGAAGTGTAGTCGTAAGTACTTTAGAGGGTCTAAGAATTTATGGAGGAGAGGAGCTAAGGCTTTAGAGTTACAGTGATTCAAGTTTCGAATCAGATCTAGATGATAGCAAGTCTACATTTGGATTCAAGATCACACTGAATGGAGGCACAATATTTTGAAAGAGTTGCAAGCAAGGCATCACCACAGACTCAATGACAGAAACTGAATACATTACAATAGCTGAAGCTGCCAAAGGAAGCAATCTGGGTGAAAACATCAGAACTTGGAATTATTTCTACAATCTCACAACCTATTCCATTATTGTGTGAAAATAATGTTGTAATAGTACAAGAGAAAGAGCCACGGTCTCACCAGAAGTCAAAACACATTCTCAGGCAATTTCACTTGATTAGGGAGATCATAGGCCGAGGAGATAGTGTGATGGAAAGGATTCCATTAGTTGACAACATAGTAGACCCACTAACAAAGCCACTAGCTCATTAAGTTTTTTAGCGTCATTGTGAAACAATGGGATTGTTGAATAAGGGTGATTGGCTTTAGTCCAAGTGGGATATTGATGGATAATATGTTGCTATCAAGTCAAATCACACCGTCGTGTATGTTTTACTTAAATTCATTGAATAAGATATTAGTGCATTATTATTCTAGTCCCAATTTTATAATGACGTCCATGAAATACATGCAATGACTAAGTGAAGTGTGATCGTAACGAAGTGATCACTAATGTTTAAACTTCGATTGTATATATTCCTATCCAATGAATTATCAAGATGGGCATCAAATTATCATAATAACATAGCACCATCTGATCCTACTTATACGATTTTGATTTATTGGACATCATCGTATAGACACTAAGGATAGATGGTGGGTGCTCTTTGGAGAAAGAGTTCACTGAATCGATCTGTATAATTCCCTAAATGGTATTATCCCTAAATTTCAATTAGGTTGATTCATGTCACGATTGTAAAGCTGATCAATTGACCATAGACACCAAGGATATCTCATGGATGGACAACTATATTTTGACTATGACTTACAAGTCTCTAGTCGTGGGATTCAAACAAGTGTGGTCGCGATGGGATCATTCACCCTCAGTATAAGAGGAAAATGACTAAAGGAAGATGATGCATCAAAATCTCTTATCAGGGTAGTGAGGATATTGGAGAAGATGTTCTCCAATGATCCCCACAACACATTTTGTTTTATTGGCAAAAAACACAGCGCAAGGTAAGTCCAACCTTGCGGCTGTGCCCGTAGACCGATCCAGTCGTGCCTTGGATGCCACCTAGGGGGATTTTATATATAAAGTGGATTGTTTATCAGCATTTATAGGCGTGGAGTGAGCATAAATATCCCAATCACACTCGATCCCACTCGTCCATGCCCATGTGTAGGAAAGGGAAAAGATACATAAGTGATACCTTATAGGTGCTCGGAGAAGGCCGCTCATGCTGGCATCTCTCTAGATCCCCCCCTTCGACGGTGATGATGCATGGAGTGTGAAACCCTCCCCGCCGTCGACAGGTTGCGTCAATGAGGTGCGTGGTGGGGACATCAGTCAGGCAAGAGAGTGAGCGCTTCTGCCTCATGCGCTTCATGTAAGATACCAATCGGGGGGGCCAATCTCCGGGAGATGTTCACGCATGCCAACAGGAGAGTGGGGAGCCGGCATAGCAGATGCTATGGATGGAGTCGAGTCCAACCCACCGGTCGTAGAGGTCAGCGTTGAGGTGCAGAACAAATGATGGATTAGGGTTTGACAATTAACCATACCCTATGTCATATGTGAGTCTTGCACAGATCAAATATACATGTATGGTAACCGATGATGGACAATGTTCCATAAGGGAGTTATAATTAAAAGACTACTCAACATCTCCTAGAGCACGTGCTTGAAACTTAACCTATCAATTCGGTTAAACTAATCCTCAATTAATTAATACGTATGTTTGTATAATCAATTAATAAGGAGAGGAGATCAAGCAATCTTCTAGTCACGTGGGCTAGAGGCCAAGTAATTGATAGACGTGAAGAAGCTCTCCCTAGAAGAAAGGCAAGTGCGGAAAAAGTTCCCCAAAAAATACTCATTCGATTACATGTTAAACAGATCCTATTTCAAATGATCTAATGCTTCCGCTAATGAAAATAAATGTTCATACACCAAACTATAGCCCTAGAACCAAACAACCTAGCCCTTGTTCAATCATCCTACATCAACCTTATCACCTTACCTTTGAAGATTTCATATTTACCTCATTCATTCATTCTCTTCTCGTGTTCATCCATAGTTTCACACCTATGATATTTATCATTGCCACCCACATTTGGTTAGCATCATATTTTGATATTATCTGTAAAAAAGAACATTGACTTCCTTAATTCAGGTATTAGGAAGGTAAATGAGAGAGCTTGAGTACCAAGTAGCTTCTATGTTCTATAGGCCTCAATCTAGATGAATATGATGATTCCATGCAGTGGAAGACTTGTAACGGAATCATAACTTCATCAAAGAAACATTGAAATGAAGCTCCTGTGCATGGATCACATCCATGATTTCTTGGATCCCGGCGCAAGAAGAGTCTGGCTGCTCATGTGCACGGCCTCTAGATGTATCCATGCAATCCTTGCCACGTCGAATCTCCTCCATCATCTTGATATTACGTCAAATCTCCTCCATCACATCAGGAGTAGAGAGGAAGTGTGAGGAGAAGGGAGAATAATGATGATTCAACCTATTCTAATAAAAAATATTCAGTCAGGTATAACAAGAGGGTTCAAAGTACCTTGCTTTTACCTTTTGAATGATGATTTTCCTCCCTTATTGTAACCTATATGTTCTCTTAGATATTGATTTAGACTTAATATTTCTCAATATCCAGTTCACAACCCATTGAAGATTTGTGACAATCAAGATTCTTCATTTTAGATCTCCTTGGGTTGGTTCTTAACGTTGTATCCTTCTTTTGCCTATAGTTTTAAAACTGTTGCCCAAATAATTATGGATTCAGCATCTTCAGAATCAAGAGAGACTAAAAAATAACAAATAATTTGATTTTGTGATGATTATTTCATTGAATATTTCATAAATCATCTTACAAGTTGGCGGCATCTTTTTCTCCATGATTTTGCAGTGCTCTATTTTGCTCAGTTGTAACTTATTAAATACTATGTCAATGGCATGATTCTAGGAAAAATGAATTCTTATATATATATATATATATAAGAATTCATACTAATAAATATATATATATATATATATTAAAAACTCAAAATAACTAGCAGCAATCTAGAAAATTATCTTCAGGACAAAGTTCTATGTTAATGCATATCTTGAATCACAGTATTGTCTCCCCTCTAGCTTCTTCAATCCTGCATCAAATGGAAAAATTCTAGAGGCTATCAATTTTTATGGGTATTGGCTATAAATGTTAAGGTTCACAAAAATTTAAAAGCAGTTACCACATATCTGTAAATCATAATCTATAGATTCAGATTGTTGACAGCGTGAATTCTTCGCTTGAGAATTGTAACATAGGTAAAGAAGTCCATCTGTGTTATCATGTTTTACTGGATAGATCTTTTTCTGATTTTAAAAAAAAATCCACCAATAACATTGGACCAGGTTATTGAGATTTCATAGAAATTGGGAGGCTTAACTTCATGATTACCCCAGTGATCAGATGGTCAAACATCACTTATTTATATTCATGAAGGTACTCCTCACATGCATGTGGGCATAGTTTGAACCATGTAAAGTCACTAAGTTTTATATGCAGAAATCTTGAAAATGCATAAAAATTCAGAGCTAATGTAAACCCATAGAATGAGGGTTGACTTTGCATAATCCTCTGTGAAGATTCATCAAACACATACTTTGGCATGTAACTAAAATGCAATAAGCCTTTGTCTCCTAGCCTACTACAAGATGCTTGTTACTGTAACCCTGAATCTTTCACCACTTCGCTTCATAATAAAAACTAAATCATGAGTCCTTCTCAAGTACTTAAGGATGTACTTTGTAGGTGTCGAGTGTGTCTCTCTTGTCTCAGACTAGAATATACTTGAAACTAGGATCGGAAATTAAGGACTGAGTACTGGTCAGACCAGACTGAACAAGGACCGTAGGTCTTCCATTTGAGGCTGGACTAGTTGGTCAAAAAGGTTAGGTCGAAGGGTCAAGTCAGACCTGAGCAGACAGGAAATTATTAAATATTTATTGATTTTTTTGTAAAATCTTAAAAAAAATATGAAATCTAGCTCACCAGAGAGCTTTCTATTGAGCTTAATGTCACCACCATATATTTGAGCATTTATGGGCACCCAGATGATATAGCACAGTTCTCCTTCAAAGGTGGGTCATAAGAACCCATCAAAACCTCTTTCTATATTCAATTTTTATTCCTTCTCTATTCACCCCTACAGTGCTCCATGAAATAAGCGATGTGTGGAGGAAGAACGACCAAGAGAGGGGGATTAAGAGAAAGGAGGGAAAGAAGGGAAGGGAGGCAAAGGGCATTCATTATCAGTGGTTCTAAAACTCATTATGTGCATATTCAACATAACCATCAACAAAAATTTTCTACTTTGATTTTCATTGAATAATCAACCTGACAAGACCGGAACCAGTCTGGACCGGACAGAGAGCAAACAAAATGAAACAGAAAAACCAAAGGAAGTTGAATCGCATCATTTTGGTGAGTTTGGAAAGATTTACAAGGTTTTCAAGTCGGACACGATGGAATTGGGGGGTAAACTAAGAATGTGGAAAGATTGATCTCTAGAGTTTTATCTGATTTAGTTTTGAATACTTAGTGTGAGATAAATATTGTGTGAAATTGTGTTACAAAACTGTTCCAGGTAGAATCATCAAATTTGGGGCAGGATTGAAAAAATATTTGAGTTTTAAGCTCCAAAGGTTAAACGCAAATTAAGAATTTTATCCAAAGAAAAATGTGGAGGAGAAGAATATTGAAGAAAGAACGACCATAGACAAGGAAGTATTACTGAAGCAAAGTCATAGTTATGTTTATGAATCTTTATCTCACAATTAATAAAATTTTGACATCAAAGTATCCTTGTTAAAATACATAAAATTGATCCTTGTCTTGAATACTACTTTTAAGTAGCGATCATACTAAGTGTGGTTGAGGAGAAGACATTATTTATAAATATAATGTTATTGCTTGATCTCTGTGGTCACTCAGGTTAAGGCTTTGGGGGTCAAGTTGAAGTAGATCAAGCAACGTCATTCTGTAAGCCTTTTAGGGTTGAGGACGACAAAGTTTCATCGACTTTTTCTTTTTTTTTGGTACCTTTTTCAGCCCTATTTCCAAGTGATTTTCCTGCGGAGCATTCACACAAACTCGGTTAGGGCACATCATCACCTTGGGACGGATACCCCCAAACATCATTAAGGATTAGCCTAAGCTGTAAAAAAAAATAGCTGTGTTTCTCATTTCATCTACCTCATTTCTTAGCTAGAAAAATCCTAGGCTCATTAAAAATATATATATTATAAATAGAGAACTTAATTCACCCCCCCCCCTTCTTAAGTCATTCCTTGGCCACCTAAACTAACACAAAAGTAAGAAGATTTAGGTGAATGTTCATAAGACATCTAAAATACATGCCTCATCTCTAAAATATATACAAGATTTGGTGATAGTATCCATGAACATTGATTTTCAAAATCCCATCATTCTCCTCCATCAATATCTCTCGATAGGTTTGTATGGAGAACTTGTTTGACAACAACTGAATATAAGCTTGCACCATTTACCATCCTTAGCTCCACGTCTCCTTTCGTCAGATTTATCCTATTTATTATCCCCTTCGTCTCATTGCAGATATGACACTTCTTACAAGTACATAATTTCCATGAAGTGGAATCCATGTAAGATAATTAAGTATCTCTCACAACCATGCAACTTTTGAGGTGTCTCATTGAGGTGCCTACTACACTTCCTCTTATAGTGACCCTTCATGTCATAGTGGAAACATTTTCTCTTCTTCAAATCAACTTTCTTTGCTGCATCTCCGTTTGCTTGCTTCTTCCCCTTATCCACATTTGAAGCAGATATTAAACTTGGTATTCTTGTTGAAAAAATATCAAAATCATAAATAACACATCTATACTGGAAAGGTGTAAAATAACTATTTTAAGCGGATCAGAACCTTCCTCACAGTATGCTTCTTGAGGAAATTATTATATTTTTTTATAAAAAAATCATAGCCTTAAGAAATTGCTAGTATCCTAAGTTTGAACTTCCCACTCCTACTGATTTTAAATATAAAAAGTACAGGGTGATTCTACTTCTAAAGGATCTCTTTGGTTGTTGTAAGCTTGTTGAATATACTTAGGTAGATTTTTATGAAGTTTATTTATGCTAAAAATAATGATGAATTGGGAGAATGAGTTGAGGACTGTAGGATGAGGTACCTGCCTCAATAAGCAGTTCCGCCCGTTCACTGTTGATCAATAGATATTATAGATATCACAATAAAGGATACTAACCATTTCTGAAGGTTATGAGTTTTGCATAGCAAATATAATAATTTCCTTCATAAGAAAAGAGTAGGCACGTTTTTAATCCATGTAAAACAAGTTTTCAACATGTTAACAGTATGAATGTATTTTTATGATTTTCATACTTTTAGAGCTTAAATATAATTCCAAAAATATCTTCAGCATAATTCTTAAAAGCAGTCTATTTTAAATATCTTAGTAGGTGCACTAGCAGCGCTAGGAATGGTCATAAGTTGGGGATGTGTCTGGCGTACGCGAAGAGGGGTGGCATAGATTGAGACTGGAAAAAACCACTGATTTTTGGTTGAAATGGATGGCAGATTAGTACAAACCCATGACAGAGTGATGCTGGCATGTGAAAAGGTAAATAGCAAGGTCATTTTCCTTAATCATAACCAAAAAAATGAAGAATAAATCATGTAAAAAATATCATACAAGCCTTCAGTAAATATTAATATAACTCTAATGCCTCTTTCATTAAATCTCTTTAACAGTGTCCCTGCTAATTTGATTCTTCACTCTTTAACTCTAAGAATGGTTCCTAATTTTGATTTCAATGATCCAATCACTATAACAAAATTTGTTGGAAATAAAATACTAGAGTAAAAATTTTGCGTTGATCAAGAAGAGTCTACTTATAGATCTAATGCCATAGATGGATAGAGAGATAAACGCCACATCCCGAATGTATTGAGTTCATAAACTACAGAATCCTTGGTTATTGATTATTTATGTATCATCCTTTATCTTGATCATGGATCACCCTTGTGTTAACAGAATCTTCAGATTTTGCTACAGATTCAGAAATAAAATCCATAATTGAAGGCCACTTTCATCAAGTTATGATGTCAATCTCAGTATAAAACTATCACCCAAAAAATGCAGAATTTTTCTGCTAATGGTTGATAACATCCCAATTACCATTTAAAAATCACACCTATTACATAAAATTTTGCATTAAACAGGTTAATATGGCCTTGTATGTGATCTCTTATTTTCCAGTTTTTTGTTATTTTTAGAATTTTGGGCCATTAACTTCTTCAAATTACCTAAGGCAATGACTACTTTGTCCCGATTTTAATGCATTTTTTCACAATGTTTGGACAACTAAATCATTGGGAAATGAATTTTAGAAGCCAGAAATACATTTTTTGCTTTATTAAAGACATTTAATTCATTTATTTCTCATTTTTTATGTCATTCAGCCACCTGGCACCTTTTGGTGGGCCAGACTGTCCTTAGGGTGCTGATGTCAAGGCCACAATGGCGCCAAATGCTAATTTTATCATACTCTCTCTCTCTCTCTCTCTCTCTCTCTCTCTCTCTCTCTCTCTCTCTCTCTCTCTCTCTCTCTCTCTCTCTCTCTCTCTCTCTCTCTCTCTCTCTCTCTCTCTCTCTCTCTCTCTCTCTCTCTCTCTCTCTCTCTCTCTCTCCCTCTCCCCGAAACAATCAGGACACATGGCGGCCAATCATTGCATTGCAGAGAAAACAAGTAAATCAATATTAATGAATCAGATCACAGATCCTGCTCTAGGTGGTGCCCGCGTGGGTAAGAGAGAAAATAGATCGAATGGTGAAGATATCTTGAGATCCTATCCTTAGACTGACCTGAGATTTTGAGGCAAGTTTCCTCTTTTACCCTTCTATCCATCTATATGGTTTAATTATAAAATGTATGATGGGAAGATGGAGAAAAACATAGAGGAAGCTTGCCCCAAACTACTTGGCCAAGAAGGACACAGCTACTGCTTTAGGATGCAAAACTGGTTGATTCTTGATCTAATCGGAAAGTACCTTCTTCAGTCTTCAAGTTCCTTCTTGATTGTTACAAAAACACCAAGGTATGGTCAGCACATTCATGCCCTAGGAGGATTTTTGATAGGTAAGAGCACTTATTTGCATTCAGAATCGAGATCCATGCATAGAAAACTTATCTGATTTGTTTTTTATCTCCATTTCCATCTTATGTTCCTAGATCCATATGAAACAACCTAAAAATCTAGTTTCCCGCAAATTCTCTCCACTTTATATATGTTTTCTCTCTCTAGATCACTCTGTGGTTTCTGCCTATAGATTTAGAATTTTTATTTTCTTAAATTGAATTCCCTATCTAGTTTATTTCTCCCCAAAATTTCACGAAATAATTCTTTCATGTCCATCCTCAAATTGAATTTCTGATTTGGTCTTTAAATTCTTCAACAAATACCAGAACAATTATTAGTTAAATCTAGCATCATTCATATTTGCAAATTAATTTTGATTTTTTCCTAAAATATTTAATCTCAAATTTTATTTATAAAACCTTCAACCCGAAAATGAAAAATTTACAAAATTCTTAAAATATTCTGAAATCATAAAACAAGAATTCTATAAGTTATTACTAAATTCTATTCTGTTTAATCATTTTAATCAGGTGATAAAATTAATTTTTTATTTACATTAGACTCCCTGTGGATCTGTCTCTTTCACATCCTATATTTTCCATACATTTAAAAAGAGAATTATAAATTCATTGGATAAGCTTAATAGCCAACGACATGGATTCACATTTAATCCACACTAATTTTTAGGCGTATAATTGGTTGGCATGGAATTCTGTATTTAAGCTTTTATCCAATAATATTCTGACACTTAAGATGTCACTTTTAAAAGAATGATTGCATTTAGTGTAATTTAAATAGTCAAGTTTTACCGCTTGATAAAATGCATTTTTAGTACCTTATATGATTGCAATTACATGTTTGCCTGCATTAATTTACTCGTATTTGCATGTAATCAAGCTTAAAATGATTATATCTATTTTTAGAATGAATTTCTCAATTTTCTGAATTTGTTTGGGATTTTTCTAACCACATATTCTAAATGAATATAATTTTTGAGACAGAATATGATTTTTCTGGAATTTTTTGACATATTAAAGTTGGAAAGATATGATTTTTATGAGTCGAAATATATATTCATATGTATTTTTTGGGCATTTATTTTAATTAATATGAATTTTGAAATATGTTTAAAGCTCTTTAATATTGCGCCGCCACGTGCTGCTGTTTGATTCGTCGAACGACGACAAATTAGAAATAATTTAAATGATTGGCAACAGCCAGTAATTAACTGAGTTAAAGATTGGCGTCAACCAATCATTTTATGACGCAATCATCGCTTCGTGATTTGCAAAGCGATGGTTACAATTATTGCTAACAAATGAGATTTTGAATTTTTGACGTAGGACACGACGTGGACGAATGAAAAAAAGGACAGATTTTTTGGTAATAAATGTTGCAAAGACCGAGGCAAATAGGACAAAGTTTATTTTTTACCCTCTCTCTCCTCTGATTCTGATGGAGGCCATGCTGTACGCGCGCTTCCACCGAATATTAAGAAAACAAGCCATATCCCGCTGATGCACCGCCACATCAACCTCAAATCTTCTCTTTTTTATTTGTTTTTCTTTTGTCTTTTTCTTTCTTTTGTATATTCTTTCTCCTAGGTGCACGTGGCACAGAGAATGACAAGCGCCACATGGAATATGAAAAGCAAAGAATTTGGAGCGCTTTGAGTTCTTAACATGCACGGAAAACTACTACGATGATGAGGAGAGAAAAAATTTCAAGGGCTAAGATTTCTTTAACTTCAAACGGCCATAACTTTTGATCTACAACACCGATTGAGCTGAAATCTTCAGCTTTGCTTCATCTTCTCTTCCTCTAGCTATCCATACCCTCTGATCTATAACTAGTATCATGGATCATTTTACAATTCATCTTGAACTTGCTTCCTACTTGTGTAGGCTGATTGAAAGATAGTGAATTTTGAGATCCATCAAGAGTGTTCTTGGTATCCTGGGTGTGTGGGGAGAAGCATTGTAGAAGAGGGGGAGCTTACCGGCACCTGTAAATCACTGCGATCCTGGCAGAACGTAAGGATCTAAGCTAAGTGTCTTCACCATATGTTGTCTCTTTCTCGACACCGTAGTTAACATAATTAAGGTTTATCATCGTATCTTCACTCACATTTTATTCTATTCTATTGTCTTTCTATTCTCGCCATCATACCACTCCACATCAAACCACTATCCTCGATCATACCGTTCTTCATCATTGTGTCCATCACATTCACTTACTCTTTTCTTTAAGTTAAAATAACATATAACTTACGTATTTCATAATCAATATCACGAGCTCGCATCCTGAAATCTTGTCTTGATCTATCCCCTCGTTGATCATCACTAGCATAAGAAATTAATTCCTTAATTATCATTCCCTGTGGAGATGATCCATACTCATCACTAACTAATCAGTCTTATGTACGGTTAAATATATTTTTATTGAATAATCTCAATTATCAATGACAAATATAAACCCCTAAAATTGACATTATCACCCATCTGCCACGTCCTGGACACATATCATTGCATTATTTCTGACATTAATTGTTGATTTTAATCCTTTCTTTACGTGTACCAACATGGAAAAGAAGAGAAAAAGTAGGCACGATAGGTGCATTATGATACCCAAAACTGTAATGCCAAATATGACATCATTTTGTGGTGATTACTTAGTTAATCACTGGTTGCAACACCTGATTGGCCATCATCATACTGAATCAGAATGTGACCCACGGATAAACTGAAAAAAAAAGAATAAAATGAAATTTATGCCATGAAATATGTGGATAAATCCAATAAAATATAATAAACCTTTCATTTTTTTCTTGACTTAAAAATTCATTTTTTTAGTTCAAAAATACAAAAACTTCCTATTCTGATGCTAAGAATAAAACTATTTATTCTAACCATTGATAATATGGATATATCATCATTATTCCAATGATAAACATGCAATATCCATGATCTAACTATAATAAGTAGCATGTTATTTGAGATTGTCAAAATTGAATCATCCCTAGAATATATGTTGGTAATAATGGTGAATTAATGATATGTGATTGAAATATCTTTACATTCCTCTACATTTCAATTTACATAGATACTAAAATGTAGCACTTGATCATGGTTGAATCATCATTCAGTTTTGTTAGAAGAGTCATTGGGAAGAAAACCCAAGCAGAGGGTAATGCCCCAAGATTCTCCAATTATTGGTGTGAATTTGTCTCTTTTATTCCCAATCAATGGCTCCGCTTTTGCCACATGCACTCGCAAGATTAAAAAATATGTATGATAATAAATTAGATAACCATGGGACGTGTGACATGGTGAAACATCATTGTGGGTCGCATTACATGTTGATATGTGTAGCCCAATAACAAAATGTGGCCTGGGCATGAAAATAAAGCAACATACAACCAGTGATTAAATCAAATAAAATATCAAGTGAGTAAGGATTGATACATAGATATAACCTATAAAATCAATGAATTCTTGGTGAAATTAAATTATAAATATTGAAAGTTTATTTTATATTTTTTGGGGTCTTTAGATAGCAGCATACTAGTGAAAATAAAGTTTTAAATTAAAGAAGCATTATTTTTTTTATAATGATATCTACTAATTCAATATATTATAAAGCGTCAACTTAACATGTCAACAGGCGTTTCTGTTTTGTCCAAAAATGGTGTTACATGTGTGTACCAAATTTAATTACCTCAACTTCTGAGTTACTAATTTTGATAAGGTGGTAACATAATAATAAAATAAGGTCTTGTGGTCTTTTTATTCTCATTCTCCCCACATTTATTCAACCCATTATTTCATCATGACTAGTAATGCCATAATGTCATTGTTTAAATGATTTGTACAGCCAATCATTGCAGATAACGATGATTGGTAGCCATTTAACAAATGAAATAGTAACACGTAGCAGGGCATGATTTTTAAAACCAGAAAACCTTAATTACTCTATAAAAATGGGATATGATCCAGAAAATATATGAAACATATTTTACTTTGATAAAAATTATTAGAAACTTATTTTGATTAAATTTTTTCCCTTTTAAAATATGATGTTGAAAAATTCATTTTAATACTTATAAATAAATAAAATTCATAAATTATTTACACTATAAATTTTAATAAATTAGACTTCACAATAAGCATAATTGAATCATCTTAATCCAAATCCACATTCAAATGTCGTGATATTAACCTAGTAATTTCCATTTTATCAGATAGCACCAGGTGAAAGGTATAGTGGCAAATGTGTGTAGTGTGCATGACATAAGTAGTGTGAATTATCTTTAAATCCACAAATTATGACATAGATGACTGCGGGTACCCAACATGGAGCAGTTGAATGGAGTGAGTGACATAATCTTTCCACCATCGATAACGACCAGTATTGAGGTGAGTATGCATTGGTAATTGGCAGACTTTTTTATGTTGGCATGAAAAATGGTAAAAAACCTTGGGCATCTTTGACAAAAGTACCTAATGAAAAGTGACAAAGGGATGAGTCTGAAAAGGACTTAATATTTAAGTAACCTTGTCTTTACTTTCCTAATCAATTTGTGATTAATTAGTCTATCAGATAATAAAGGCAATTATTTTTCAAACCCCAAAAAGATTATTGGGTCAGTATGCTTGTTAACTACACTAACACACAAACCTAGAGGGTTACACACAAATGGTCATTTTAGATGTCACAAGGTATATTAAAAGTATAAAGGTTTTTATAAAAGAATACCATAGTATAAATAGGGGAATGCATTGAAAAAAATTCACCTGGGAAATATTTTAGGGCCCTAAAATTGTTCTCCCTTCTTCCCTTGGCTCCTATCCATTCCTTATGCGATCAAAATAGTGCAACAACGATATTGGAATGATTGCGGGGTTTATCAAGATGAAGAAGGAGATTGGGTCTGCCAGGGATAACACAGGTACAATTATATACTAGACACATAAAAAACTCAATCTTTCTTACACGGGGAACTAAAAAATCACAGATCCAATCTGTGCTTAGGTGATTTTATTGTCATTTCAAAAGGATCTTTACAATTCTCTTGCTCCTCTTATGTCATGTGCATTTATTTAGTTTCATCTTAGTCAAGTACGTATAATCCAACACAATGATCTCCATTACGTAGCTGTACTTTGTATAATGAATTAGGGTTTGACGATTACCATACTATAAGTCATTCGGTATTCTCATGCAAACAAATGATTATACATTTACAAATGGTGATCCAAAAGGTTCCAAAAAAGAGTTCACTCACTACTTAAATCTAATATACCACGAGGTACACATTGGCACTCCATTGGATAAAACTCACGCCATCGATTTGGTTAAATAGATCATTTACGAATGAATCTGTATGTTGATATAATTAATAATATGGGTTGAACAATAAGTGTTATTAGTCCATCAAAGTTATTAACCAGACTGATACATGTGCTTAGAGGGTCACACACATAAGATTGATGGATGTAGGTGGATAAACCAGAAGTTAGAAGGAATTTATAGAAATTATCTAAATAAGTCCAGGAAAGCAAGATCTAGATGCCCCGTTTCTTTCATTGTACTCAATTCACTCACGCCATTGAGTAAAACTTAATGGTGATAAGACCAATCAGATCTTAAAAAAGAGTTAAAAAAGAAGAAGAGGAGATACATTGTCACATTGATCGTAAGGATAGGTTTTGAGACTAGACAAGTGAGCGGCTTGAAGAAACTATCCCAAGGAATAAGTCAAAGTAATAATTAGTTTCCATAAGGTAATGTGATTATTTGTTTGGAAAATTTTAATGGCAAATTAATGTACATATTTCCCCCTATTTGAAATTAATTTGACTCAATCACTCAAAGCCACTAGAAGCAAACAATACTTACGTGGCAATTTTTCATAAATATTATGGGCTGTCTAAATGAAAATGGGATAGAACTCCTAAATATGGACTTATTCACCCATAGGGAGGAGTGTCATGAAATTGAATTTCAATTTTTATACTAAGCAAAAAAAATTATTTTGGACACGAGACTATTCTTTCGAGCTCCTTAGCACAAGGACCCAATATGTCACCTTTGTCGTTCATTCCTCCTCGATGCCTTATACACTCACAGTAGCCTATGCCTCGCATAGATACCTTGAGAGGGAGGCCTTATGGGAGGAACTTGTCTAGCATATATACACCCATTCGCGTCTTGTTGATCTCTTGTAGTTTATAGCTAGGGATTTCAACTTCATACGAGCAGCCAATAAACGCCAAGGAGGACGAGTGCCCAGGTCGAGATACATGCAAGTGTTCAATGACGTTCTTCATCAGGCTTCACTAGTGGAACCCTCCACTATAGGCGAGAAATGGACGTGGTGCAATGAGTGTCAAGCAGACGTGCGTACGTATGAGCGACTCAATCGTTGCTTTACTAATGGTACTACACTAGTGCACTACACTATCAAGATTGAGCTCTTACTGGGAAATTACTAAGACCACTCACCGATCTTCATTCTCCCAGACACGAACACTCGAGTCCGTCGTCCCATATTCGAATTCCAAGCTATGTGGTTAGGGCATAAAGACTTTCATAGTTTTGTGCAGAGCTAGTGGCATAGAATGATCTCCGCATCGCCTATGAAGAATTTCAGTTATAGACTACGGAACCTTAAGTTTCACCTGAAATGGTAGAATCGACATGTATTCGCAGACGTATGTGCACTACTTGAAGCACTCAAAATGGAGCTAGCTGCTATTGAGAGACAACTACAAAATGGTTGGACTAACAAAGTGAGGGAGCGATAGCTTAGGCCATGTGAGAAGCTTGAGGATGCGATCTGACGACATGAGATTTTCTACCTCCAGAAATCGCATATCCAATGGCTGTGAAAAGGTGATAGAAACACATGTTTCTTCCGCACTTTGATTTGCCACAGAGTCCATCCTAATTATACGACCCTGTTACTGATGTATAGTCAGGACCCCGCCCAACTAGCGGCTGCTGGCGTTGAATATTATAGCTCTCTCCTTGCCTCACAGCCGACTGACATGAGTGAGGATTTTTCACCACCATCCCTCACTTGGTGACCAACTAGGAAAACACATTATCACAGCCCTTCCTACAAAAACATAGATCAGGGAGGTAGCCTTTTCCTTGTGTAGGAACAAGGAGAATTTTATAGTGCATGTTAGGATATCGTAGGCACAGAGTTGATGCTTGGTATCAAGGAGATCTTTACGCGTAAAGTCCTACCTAGATGTTGGAAATCCACTTTCTTTGCACTTATTCCAAAAGTAGACACTCCAGCTTCTTTCTAAGACCTTGCCCTATCAGTCTTTGTAATGAATGTTATAAAGTTGCATCCAAGATCATCACAAATCGATTAGGGACATTCCTTGATAGATTTATTTCGCCTGAACAGTGCGGTTTTGTCAAAGGTCGACAGATCCAAGATTAGGTCATGCCCGTTCATGAGTTAGCCCAATCATGAGACAATCATATTTGGGGCTCAAATGTCATCATCAAACTGGTTATGGAGAAGGCTTTTGATCGAGTCGAGTGGACTTTCCTTACCAAAGTGCTATGTCGCTTTGGGTTCACTAATGCATTCATTGCTCTTGTGGATGCCTGCATTAGAGAGAATCATTTCTCTCTTTGGTAGACGGAAACTCCATAGGTTTTTTCACGGCCACAAGAGGTCTACGACAAGGTTATCCCATCTCACCACCCTTTTTTATTGATGGAGGTCTTTAGCCGATCGCTCACACGAGCAATCACCCGCGGCCTCATCCAAACATGTTTTACAAAAAGGGGATGCCCAATCCTCTCACACTCTCTATTTGCATATGATGCCATCCTTTTCCTCAATGGATTAAAAAAATCCATTAAGGAACTTATGAGTGTCCTCATTGCGTACAAGCAGGCTTCTGGCTAGCTCATCAATGCCTCGAAGAGCAGCTTTATGGTCGGTCCATCCACCACTGTAAAGCGCTCTCAGATTATCCAACACTGTATTCGGTACCAATGAGGATACCTCCCTTTTGACTATCTTGGATGCCCCATCTTTTCGAACGTGCAAGGCATCATTATTTTGATGCCTTGTTGGCCAAATTGAGAAAGAAATTAGAGGGATGGAAATTTCATTTTCTATCCCAGGGAAGACACATTTAACTTATTTGACACATCCTCATGAGTATTCTGCTACATAGCCTTGCGGTCCATTCATTATCTCTAATAGTCCTCCGCTCTATGGAGCGATTGTGTGCACATTTCTTATGGTCCGGTCACCTCGAGGGAGAAAGTCGCCACCATTAGGTTTCTTGTGAGAAAGCTTGTCCACCAATGGACGAGGGGGTCTAGGGATTAGACGTCTTTCCGACGTCCACGACATGCTCCAAAAGAAGCTCGTGTGGCGTATGCGTACCACACACTCACCTATGGAGAGATTCATCTCATCGAAGTATGGCGTGTGGGCGTGTAGTGAGATGGATATCCGGGGCCATCTCAAGTGGCTGACTTGGCAGTGACATTGGATTGAGATAGCCATGGTCACACGTTGGCATCTCGACCGAGGTGAGATTAATACCTGGTATGATACTTGTCTCACTACTGCACCCCTAGCTTGTTACCTTCACTTCGAGCCCCATCGCCTTAGATTGACCGTCAGGCAACTACTCCTAGGCGACACAAACCACATTTGGGAGAAACATGACCTTCCCATCTACTTGTTATCCTAGGCCCCGAGTACTCCCATCGTGCCCACTCAAGATTGTCATATTTGGATACTTACCCTTGATGGGTCATTCTCTTACTGCTCTTCTTGGTAGCATTTCCGGGAGAAATCCCCCCCCTTGCACTAGGGTCGTCGAATCTGGCATTCGACGATCATTACTCGTGTCTCCTTCTTCCTTAGGAAACTTTTTCATCGTGGCCTCCCAACTGATGATTGAGTGACCCGTATTGATCAATCTCTCTATTTGTGTTATCATTGTTGCCCCACATCTCTCTAGGCTGAGACTATAGAGTACCTTTTCTTGCACAATGAGACAACTCTAGATTGTTGGCGCCAAATCATACACCATTGGCATGTACTTCTCGGTACCTACTCTATTCTAACATTGTTAGAGTATTTTGGCAAGATGTATCTCTCGCCAACACGCTCAAAACAAAGCCCCCTCCTACATGTCACCATAGCTTACTTACTATGGGAGATTTGGAAATGATGAAATTCTTCTTATTTTGTAGGAACTACCATGTGCGGCTTGGATATCATATGACAAGTCAAGCAATGGATACAGCGTACACATCACCTTTTACCACCTCGTGCCCGCAACTCACCCTAGCGTAGGACCTCCTTCGATCTTGGAGTATCTCGGTAACCCTCGCCCCAATCCGCATTTGGCTACATATTGTTCGTTAGCACCCACAGTCAATCGGCATCCTCAAGCTAAATGAGGAATGTGCGGCCAAAGAGAACCCAGGGCCAGCAAGGGTAGGTGGTATCCTACAGGATCATACAAGTAGTATTCTTTTTGCTTTTTCCTCTTTTTACGACATACAAACTAATACAATAGCCAAGGCCATGGCGATATGTGATGGTGTACTCCTATGCGAGGAACGAAACCTTCACCATATCGTCGTAGAATCAGACTCACTGGTATTAGTTAACATACTTCGTGCAGGAAAATGCTCCAAATGGTGACTACAACACATATGGCAAGCCATTATGGGGTACCGCCCTCGCACAACTAGTATCCATCACCAAGTGCGCGAGGGAAATCAGACAGCATATGTCTTTGCCAACCATGCGGTACACACACAAACCCCCTTCTCCCTTTTCCTTTCTTGGCAGGCACTTCCTCTGACAGCTTGTGGATGATATTATGTTGAATGCCTTGGCTTCCTGGCCCTTTGTACGCATTGCACACTATCGAAGGAAGGCCCGGGGAGTGGCCGATAGCATGGAGAGCTTGAGGCGGGAGAGCTTACCCTCTCGCATGATAGTTCATCAAGTCGCGCACCTCCGCAATGACATTTGTGAACGGCAGGGCAGACCACGCACTACAAACTTTTGCATCGCGATGAGGGCTCCCCCGACTCCTACTGGCACGAGTGACCATCTCTCGGCCTTCACTAGGTAACACCTATATACCTTTCCCTTCTTACAACATGGACATGGGCGAGTAGGGTCCGTGTGTAATTGGGACATGTACGCTCACTCCATGTCCAAAAATGATAAAAAATACTACATTTTATCAATAAACACCCCTTGGGTGGCATCCAAGGCACGGCTGGATTGGTCTACAGGCACAATTGCAGGGTTGAACATACCCGTCATCTTGATTTTGCTAATAAAAAAAATTTAGGTAGAAGTTGAGAATTAAGTAGGGAAGGAAGAAATTAAGATATTTAAGAATTCTTATTTCAGCTATCAATATTTTGAAGATCTGACAAGATTTATTCGTGGAAAAATGATGATGACAAAGTAAAATATGAATACTATAAAGATGGTCATCAACTCTTTTCTTCTCTTTTAATGTGATTGACATATAGTTAATGATGCTCACACTCAACTCATTCATTCAGGATCCACTATTTTTCTCCAACTACAAGGCATTTTACGGCTCACAAAAAGAAAAAACTCAAAAATAAGAAACACACTGAAAATAAAGTTCTGAACACAATTGATGACCTCAGAGCATTATTTCCTTATGCCCAAGCAATTCTGAAGGTGAATCTCCGAGTTAAGATTTGAGGTATGGGTCTTTTTGGAAATAATGATAGTTCTACCCTCAAATTTTTGGGTCCAAACCTTCAATGTATTGTCACTTAAGGTTCCCGGTTCATAAGAAGTGGACCTATGATTGGGCTTTGAATTCCACATTGGCTCGTCCAATCTAATCAAGCTTTTACACATGGTCTAGCACACAAACAAAGTTTTTCTTAAAAAATTTATCTGCAATCTGAATGATATTTATTATATATGTATATCCACACACACTGCACACACATTTTTGTAGAGAGAGAGAGGGAGAGAGAGACGACATAGAGGAGAGAGCGAGAGAGAGGGAGACAGGGGGAGAGAGGGAGAGAGAGGAAGAGAGAGGGAGAGAGGGGGAGAGAGGGGGAGAGAGGGAGAGAGAGGAAGAGAGAGGAAGAGAGAGGGAGAGAGGGCGAGAGAGGGGGAGAGATGGAGAGAGAGAGGAAGAGAGGGGAAGAGATAGGAAGAGAGAGGGAGAGAGAGTGAGAAAGATAGAGATGGAGAGAGATAGATAGAGAGATAAATGGGTACAGAGAGAGAGAGGGGGGGGAGAGAGTAATGGGAAATGGTTGACCGTTCTTTTTTCTCTCTCTCCTCGCGATTCTTTGACTTTTCTTCCCATCTCTCTCATGTCCTTTTCTCTCTCCTCACTCAACTCCTTTGTTTGACTTTTCTTCCCCGCTCTTTCTCTTTCTTCTATGGGTTCTCTCATCCTTTTTAACTGCCTACAATTATTGACTATTCTATCTTTCTTTTTCTCTCTAATTTTCTCTCTTTCTCTTTTTTCTCATAACTTCCAATTTGACTTTTCTCATAACCTCTCCCCGTCAACTTTCTCCACTACTTTCTCTACGTAGAACCACCCTTCTCTATACCATTTCTATTCAACCACCATTCTGAATTTGACACTTTATTTTCCTTGTAACTGCATGTTTCCTTCCTTTTAAAAGGGCCATGAGCCTGCTTCTATGAACATCTTTTGCTGAAGAATTATTGTGAAGTCATTCTGTGAGAAAAGAGTGATTCTTGGTGATTTCCTTTGGCGATAACGGCAACGGGCAATGGATTGACAACGAAATGAGCTTTTAGCTTGTCTACTTCAACATTGTCAACTCCTCTTGGGTTTCTTCTTCCTCTTTTTCCATACTTCCCTCTCCATAATTTACCTATCCACTTATCCCCACCATTCCCCATCATTGAACACTTTCTTTCAAACTATCCCACCATCTTCACCTAGTTCAACTTGCCATCCTTCTTCTTCGTTTCACCAATTCCCACACAATGTCCCATCCAATTCCTCCAACCTCACACTTCACCTCCACTCCTTGCATCTTACCCATCAATCTTCTCTTGTGTCGATCAAATTACACAATTCCTTTTATCTGTCTTTTCACACCTTCCCCTCTCTCCGTTTTCATCACCCGTGGAGCTGCAGTTCAACGTAATTCGAGTCCATTCAACATCAAGATACTCAAGCTATTGGCTCCCATCTCTCAGGTACCTTGAGACTCCTTAACTTTTGAGATATATATGGTTCATGATAATTATTAACTTGCTCAAGTGAGAGTTGCTTATAATTTCCATGTTAAGCTTTAGACGACCATTTCAAATACTATATTCCCATTAGTTATCACGTTATTGTATTACCAAAGTGCCTTGTAGTGATCCTGCTCCATTTACGTAATCCCTTCCTGGAGGATTAGACCGACTTCGAATCACCCTCCAGGATACATAACTAACAACATATTTCTATTATTTTGTTTAATTCACGAATCTACTTTTGTGTCCCGCATCAGAGAGGAAAGAGAGAGGGAGAGAGAGGGAGAGAGAGAGAGAGAGGGAGAGAGAGAGAGAGAGAGAGAGAGAGAGAGAGAGAGAGAGAGAGAGAGAGAGGTGGGGTGAAGTCATCATTCGGGCAAGCCAAACGGGGTAGTGACAAATACCAACCGTGTTCCCTAAGTTAGGGAGGAGCGCGAGCTTTCGAGAGAGAAGTCGAGCTCAAAAGAAATGGGTTCATTTCCTCCGCGCCCCCTAATAAATGCTCCATTTCATCAAGTCGGAGTGCAACAACTCACATGGAGATCAGCTTTCCTTGTGCTCTATCCGGGTCTCATCATCGAATGAGAGAGAATGATTTACGACCAAGCAAGCAAGAGAGAGAGAGGAAGAGAAAGAGAGGAAGAGAGAGAGAGAGAGAGCTGTTGCCGAAAGATGTGATATGGGGGTCGAAGAGAGCCCTGGGAGACGGTAAAAAAATCGAATAATGGAGAATCATCTTGGGTTTTAGAGAGAGAAACTGCCGCCCCACTAATTTTCTGCGGTATTATGCAGTAGAGCAGAGTACGAGGTGCTATTAACTGCTTCATCATCTCTTTCACCTTTTCTCTCTCTAACGCTGTGCGTACTCTCAAAGAGTGAGACTGCCAAATTCGTGTATACGAGAGAAAGTCCTCTCTGATCAGCCCGAGTGAGGACGGACGGGCAGGAAAAAGTAAGAGATAGAAAGAGAAAGAGAGCCAGACATAGAGAGAGAGAGGTAGAGAAAGAACGAGAGAGAGGTAAAGAAAGAACGAGAGAGAGACTTAGCGAGAGAGGTAGAGAGAGACATAGAGAGAGAGATGGACAAATGCAGAGAGAATGAGAGAGAAGGATCGGGAAAGAGAGAGATAGACAAAGACAGAGAGAATCAGAGAGAGAACGATCCGGAGAGAGAGATTGACAAAGTCCGAGAAGGAGAGAAGAGAGAGAGAAAGATCTGCAGAGAGAGACTTGGAAAAACAAAGACGAGAGAGATAGACAGATAGATTAGGATAGGGAGAGAGAGAGATATAGACAAACACGGAGAGAGAGATAGAGAAAGACAGGGAACGAGACAGAGGACATGGAGAGCGATATAGAAAAACGCAGAGAGAGAGATAGAGAAAATAATGAGAATGAGAGAGATAGAAGGATGGGGAGGGAGAGAGAGAGATTGAAAAATACAGACAAAGAAATAGACAAAGATAGAGAGAATAAGAGGGAGACAGAAAGATAGACAAACACAGAGAGAGATAGATAACGACCGAGAGAACGAAAGAGAGAGAAGGATCGGGAGAGCGAGAGAGAGATAAACAAACACAGAGTGAGAGAGAGAGATAGACAAAGGCATAGATAATGAGAGAGAGAAAATGATAAGGAAAGAGGGGGATAAACAAACATAGAGAGAGAGAGATACACAAATACATAGATAATGCGAGAGAGAAGGATACATAGAGAGAGAGATAAACATACAGAGGAAGATAGACAAAGACAGAGAGAGAAGGATAGGGAGAGAGACAGAGAAGGAAAGGATGGAGATAGAAAGGTAGATAGAGAGAGTGTAGAGAGAGAGAGATGTTTGTAACTTGTAAGAAGGGGTAGAGAGGGACGAGTGTATTAGAGGCTATAAAAGGAGAGCTATCCCTTGCAGGAACCCGCTTCGGTTTTCTCTCACACCGAAGAGGAAGGAAATCCTTCTCCTCGTTCTTTTTCCTCCTCTGAGATTTTTGCGTGCCATTCTCCGTTTCCTGCTCGTTTCTTCTCTGCCGAGGTAAGCGGAGGAGACAGCAACCTCTCTCCATCTCTCTTTCTCTCTCTCTCTCTCTCACTCTCTCTCTCTCTCTAGATCCCAATTAGGGCTCTTCCTCCTTTCCTGTTGCAGACCTATCATGATGAAGCTGCCATTCTCGTTCTTTTAATTTCCCTTTCTCGATTTGTTTCTCGTTTTTGCTTGTCTTTCCCCGTTTCCAGCCCCGGAGAGAGAAAGGTGAAAGAGAGACGGCGAGAGAAAGCGAAGAGAAAAGGAAAGAGCGAGCGGAAGAGGAGACAGATCGAAGCAGAAGAGGTAAGAGTCTGAAAATGGGAAGGGGGAAGATTGAGATAAAGAGGATAGAGAACACCACCAACAGGCAGGTGACCTTCTGCAAGCGCCGCAACGGCCTGTTCAAGAAGGCCTATGAATTGTCCGTACTCTGCGACGCCGAGGTCGCTCTCATCGTCTTCTCCGCTCGCGGCAAGCTCTACGAATACGCCAACCGCAGGTACAGCGTTTTTCATCCTATGATCTCTCTTTGTTTTTTGAGAAATTCGCGAACAATTTCGGAATATTAAAATGTAGATTTCTTTGCGTATGATCTCTGTTTTCTTCCCGCTCCCACATCTGATCATCCTCCGATAATCACGAAGATTCAGGGCGAATATTCCTCGTGTTTTGATTTTTCCTCGGTTATAATCACGAAGTATTCATGCTGATGATCTGCAAATCAAAAGCAGAAAGTAAAAATAACGTTTTTCTTGCGATAATTTCTCAGAGTATGATCTTTTAGTTTCTTCGTCTCGTGCATCAGATCATCCTCTGGTATTCCTGTGAAAAAAAAATTCCGGTTATGATCACAAAACATCAGTTCCTCGTGTTTTGATTTTTCCTCGGTTACAATCTCCGAGTATTACAACATCGAATCTCGTGCATCAAATACTCTGCGTCATCATCACACTTTTCTTCCGCCCCGATGCATCAGATCGTTCCCGTTTTTATTATCCTCAAGGAAAAAGAAGATCAAAACAGATCGATTGTTTAATAATATGCACCTGCCGCTGCTCATCTTGCTGTTCTTCCCCGTGTTCCTTGCACCTTCCCAATTTAGGTTATCTCCCGCTTCTCCGTTGCACTTGGAGAATAGATTGTTAAATCTGGAGAAAAGATTAGCGGAGAAGAGCAGTCTAGGTTGAAGATAGATAGTCACGCGGATCTGCAAAAAAAAAAAGAAGATCCAATGAAGCGTTCAGGCTTGGATCTCATCTTTGCCATTTCCTCTCTCGCTAGCGCCTTCTTTAATCCTCTCTGCAACCCCTTTCCTACCTCCATCTCTCCACCACTCTCTTCCTCCTATTTAGGGTTGTTTCTTTCACTCTCTTTCGCGGTTACCTGCTGCGTTTCACGTCACCCCCCACGATAATGGCAATCCTTTCATCTGAAACAAAGCTGCAATGCTGAGATCGTCCATGGCGATTTCCAGCCCATCGCTAGGGTTTCGACACACGTCAGCAGGGATGGGCTTTTTGGAAACTGCTTTTTAGGGTTCACCTGCTCCACTTCCGTCAACTTTCCTATCAACCTTGTCCTTCTATCTGACCGACGAATTTTCGAGTTCGTCTTCCTCGCCCTTGCCGAGGATCTTCGAGTTTATCTTCCTCGCCTTCTCTCTGGAACCCTAATTTCGACCAGATTCTGGAATCATCTCGATCGATCTGATGGAGGAATCTTCAAGTTTTCCTTCCTCATTTCGAGGAGAATCTGAAATCTTTCAATTCTTCTTCCGCGCCTTAGCCGGAACCCTAACCCTTGCTCAAACCCTAACCCTAGTTTTGCCTGGAATCTGGGAATTCCTTGATCGGCCGATGAAAGAGACACGTCGGGGGCTCTCTTAAATTTGCACCTATGGCGGCGATGCCGCAGGCCTAGTGACGGCGAAACCGTACTGGGAAGAAGAGAAAACGGCAGCGATTGCACGGGGGACAAAGCGAGGAGCGGATCATGCCGTAGGATCTCGCGCCTGGGCCGCTCGAGGAAACTAAGGAGGGATAAGGAGAAGTGACAGGATTTGATTGATGGGTTGAAGAAGAGGAAGAAGAAGATTAGATTATTAGAAGAAGAATAAGACTTTCTGACTTGTGGATCGGTTGGCGGGTCTCGTCCCTCGGAAATCGACGTGCAGAAGAAGAGATGGAAGAAGGAACATTAAATGGGTCGCCATGTTTGTGACCTCTGGGGAACTTCGCCCTCTTCCGGAAATGCTGGGAGATTGTTGGAGAAACTCGGCTCTCGGATTTCGAGATGGATGGAGAGGCCAAGGGGCGTCTGCATGGTCAAAACCTCCCAATTAAGCCATTACACAACACACGCTCACACGATACTCTCATCCCCTTTTGTTCTTTCCATTCGTTTACTCTCTCCGCACTCTTTTTTCTATCTATTAATCTCGTCGCATGTTAATTCCTGATTTTATATTTCACTCTCGTCGTTTTTTTTCTCTCTCTTCCGACGTTGTTCTTTCCTCGTTCTGTCTGTCAGCATCTTGTGCTGTTGTCAGCTCAATCTCTCTCTCTCTCTCTCTCTATTTATCTTTTAAAATTTATTCTTTATCCACTTCTCTTATACTCTTATCTCCTTTTGTTCTTTCCATTCATTCACTCTCTCTCTGCCAATCTCGTCCCATTCTGTCCTTTCCAGATTTTGAATATCACTATTTTCTTTCTGTTCTCTCTATTTCAATGTTGTTCTTTCCTCTTTCTCTCTGTCAATATCTTCCATTGTTATTCATCCCAATTTCTCTCTCTCTCTCTTTCTCTCTCTTCCCTTTCATTCTATTCCAACATGTCGGCTCCTCTCTCTCTCCCGCTTTTTCTCTTCTCTGTAGTCTCTTCCCATGGTGTTCTTTATATCTCTCTCTTGGCATTCTATTATATGTCGATCTTTTCCAATGTTGTTCGTTTCTCTCTCTCCCCTCCATCTCAGATCGTTCTGTGACAAATCCTTTGTTAATTTTGATTCCCCTCGCGATCCCTTCTCTCTCTGATTACCTCTTCCCTTATTGTTCTCTCCTCCCTAACTCTCTCTGGTTCTCTTCCCTCTTCTCTAGATCTTCTCTCCATACCAATTTCTTCCTATGCTCTTTCCTCCTCACTCTACTCTTCCTTTTAATTTTCTCACCCAAATCTCTCATTGTTCTTTCCTCTCTCTCTCTCTACCTATCTCTTTTTTTTCTTGCCTCTCTCTCTCTCTATCTCGATCTCAGTGTCTTTATTACAATCGCTCTTGCTCTCATCCTTTCCGCACTGCTCATCCTGTTAAAGAGCGGATCTTAGCATTAATTCTCATATAATAGCTTTCGCTTCGTTTTCGACATGAAAGTTTGCTCGCTTTCAACGCCACTATATGCGCGAAGTATTACCACCTCCTGAATTTCAGCCGGCATTGATTTTTTGTTCCCATCTTCGACGTTGTACATTTTATCACTCGATATTTGGTGTACTTGCTGATTCCTAAAAAGTTCAAGTTGACGGTGTAAGCAACTTAACGATAAATATTCATTGCCGAGACAGTGTAAAGGCGACGATAGACAGGTACAAGAAAGCATGCTCAACCTCTGGACCAGTCGTCGAAGTCAATGCCGAGGTATTTCTTTCCTCTTCTTCCTTTCCCAGTCCATGGACATTCTTGGGCATGTCCTTTGGAATCGATCGTTACCGGGTCTTTATCAAATTTTCATATATCGAAGTTGTTTAAAGTATTATTTAATCCGACTAGCCTTGGAACTCACGATAGCGATTTTATGCTTTTCGGGAAGGAGATCTCATTCCTGGATTTTTTGGGGACCATGTTTAATTTTCGTATATCTGATGCCGAAATGGGAATGAATGTAGCCATTGTAATTTAATCTCTTTTCAAGCAGTTAGACGTTTTGTGAATGACCAAATTGTTTTGATATTTTGTTTCGAATGACAACAGTCTAAATTTAGATCTATCAGCTTTGGCTTTCATCACAGTGGCAACCGCTCACTTTTAACACTTTTATTAACCTCAAATTATTCCCTATCGAGTTTATTCATGGATGGAGGTTGACTGATGACGTGATGGAGGGGGAAGCAGAGATAAACAAGTATTGCGATTTATAAGATCTGGCAGTTCTTAATTCGATTATTATTGATCGTTAGTAAAGTAGGAAAGAGCGACATACGGATAGACATAAACATGGGTGGATAGATTATTAATATATATGTAGGTAGACATAACAGTCCGTTAATTAAAAAGGTTAATGAATGGAGACTCCTATACATAGTTATTGATTTATTCGTAAGAGTCACGAAGAATTAATCATCATGTAACTGCAGTTCTACCAGAAGGAAGCAGACAGCCTCCGCCGTCAGATTGCAAACCTCCAAGGGAAGATCAGGTGATCAACATCGGCCTTGTCTAAACAGATGACGTTTCTTCGAAGGAACTTTTTAATGGCCGCTAACATAAAAGAGTCGCATGTAGGAACTGCCTGGGCGAGGACGTCAACCTGGTGGAATCCAAGAAATTAAAGAATCTCGAGAAGAGCCTTGAGGAAGGAATCAAGAAGATCAGAGCCCGGAAGGTACGAGTTTACCCTTATTTTATTTTATTATTATATTTATTTATTCAGGAGATCAGACTGACGGTGAGGTACAGAACGAGCTGCTGAGGGCTGAGATCGAGTACATGCAGAGGAGGGTAAGCCGCTCCCGCCGCCGCTTCTGTTGCTTTTCAATTGATCAGTTCAAGTTTGTACCACTGACCGTGCGGGCGGCGCAGGAAGTCGAGTTGCAGAATGACAATAAGTGCTTAAGGGCTCGAGTTTCTAAGGTGGGGTTCCTGAATAAATTTTCTATGAAATTATGTTGGGAATTTTGTAACGGAATTATTTTTTGGGAATTAATTTTCTGTTGGATTCTTGGTTTTTCATTTCGATGGTTTATCCCTGCAGATTATTGAAACCGAGCGGGGGTCGCAGCTGCTGCCGGGAACTTATGATGGGTTTCCTCCGATGGACTCTCGCACTCTCCTCTCCGGTTCTGTCATGGAACAGGCTCACCACTATCCTCCCCAGCACGAGACATCTCTCCACCTCGGGTTCTCTCTAATTCTCTGCCCGCATAAATTTTACTCGCCCTCTCTCTCTCATTCTCTCTCACTCTCTCTCTCTCTCTCTCTCTCTCTCTCTCTGTGTTGGAGTCTATCTTTCAAACTAAATATCTATCTATCTCAGTGTCTATCAATCTATCTATCTCAATATCTATGTGTCTATGTATCTATCTATCTATCAATCTATCTATCTTGATAACTATGCATCTATCTGTCTATCTTGATGACTATGTATCTATTTGTCTATCTATCCTTATAACTATGTAACTATCCATCTATCTGTCTATCTATCTTAATAACTATGTAACTGTCTATCTATCTTTCTATCTTAATAACTATAAATGTATCTAGATATCTATCTTAGTAACTATGTGTGTGTCTATCTATCTATCTATCTATCTGTCTATCTTTCTTAATAACTACGTAACTGTCTATCTATCTTTCTATCTTAATAAATATAAATGTATCTAGATATCTATCTTAGTAACTATGTGTCTATCTATCTATCTTAATAACCATATATCTGTCTATATTAATAAGTATGTATGTATCTATCTTAATAAGTGTGTACCTCTCTATCTTAATATCCGTATATATCTATGTTTATGTTTTTGTATATATCTTTGTTTATGTCTATGTATATATATATTTTTACGTCTATGTATGTATCTATGTTTATGTCTATATATATATCTATGTTTACGTCTATGTATATATTTATGTATATATCTATATTTACATCTATGTATATATCTATGTTTACATCTATGTATATATCTATGTATATATCTATATATATCTATGTTTATGTCTATGCATATATCTATGTTTATGTCTATCTTAATATCTATGTTTATGTCGATGTATATATCTGTGTTTATGTCGATGTATATATGCGTGTTTATGTCTATCTTAATATCTATGTATATATCTACCTATCGATCATCTATCTGTATCTTTCTTTCTAACTGGCAGCCAGCCAGGCAGCTGGCCAGCCATCCATTCATATATCCATCCATCCTTTCTTTCTGCATTAGTATGACATTCACTGTGGTGGAATGTAGGGATCGGGATTTGGACATATCGTTCGAATGTTCGATCAGATCAGACATTCGAATGATCAAATCTGAACACCAATCTGCCCAGTTCAGATCTGATCCAAACCCGCTTCGGGTTCGGATCAGATTGTTCGAACAAGATGACTGTTCAGATCGAATCTAAGGTTCGAATCCAAACTCGGTGTTCATTCCCCTAAGCTGCCGACTCATCTGGACTACAGTGGATAAAAGAGGAGCATGGAGAAAGAGAGAGAGTCTTCAAGCTCCTTCATCTTCTTCTTCTAGCTTCTCCTTCCTCTTCTCCTTTCTCTTCTTCTTCTTCTAGCTCCTTTATTCGAGCACAAACAAAGGGTTTGTTCGATCCAAAGATTCGAACAGATCGGTTAGAATCCGCATTTGTTCGTTTGAATCTTTTGATCAAGATTCGAACGATCCCCGATCCCTAGTGGAATGTACGCGAGGACTAACACTTTTCTTGAACGCTGATGCAGAATGGTCCTGGAATGAGACACGTGGCATTCAGGAGTGACGCGCGAATATGGGGGTGGTGGACTCCAGGAGATAGTCGACGTGTTTAAAAACCATATTCGGGGCCTGTTCAGAGGTCGGCGGGCCCACCCTGAAACAGATCCATCCTTGTCAGCCCACTCGGGCTCATAATTTCCGTAGCGGTCAGCTCTGTGTCGTTCACTAAACTCAATTGGCCATTAACGCCAAACCTTCAAAAAAGTTTAAACCTCGTCCCGTCCCTTCTTCCCGTCTCCGGTGAGGCGAATATTCCCCTCGCACGTGCCCCAGCCGTCCGCTACCCGCACTGACGTTCCGTTGACTCCTTCGACGGCGACGGTAGCTTTGCCCGCACGTGCGAGCGTCTGTTACGACCTCTTCCTCGCTGTTTGTAGTGGCGACGGGCCCTCCGCCCATCCAATCGCCGCTTTCTTTTCGCTTTTGCAGAGAGGAACAGCTCGCGAGCGCGATTCTCTTCTAGTGCTTGCAGAGATTTGAGACCTCGAGATTTTTCTCCGATTCCTCGCCTCTGATGGCGTGGATGGGGACAATCATGGGAACAGGAATCGGTTTTAATGGAGACGCGCGGTTATATAAAGGCGGAGGGAGGAGCTGTCTCGCTTCGGAGTCTCAGAGATCTTCGTGTTCTCGCGGAGGTATTTGATTTGTTGTTCGTTGATTTGTTTGTGCAAGGATTGGTAGCGGATTTGTTCAAGGAAATCCGCTTGTTTTCTGTTTTTTCTCGTGTTCTAACGCCTGATCTGTGGTTCGAATGCAGGGAAACGAGGGTCCGGCGCGTGGAATCGATGAATCTGGCGCAGAAGAAGCAGCAGAGTGCGTCGGGGAACAATTACGCTTCCAGGAGCCCGGCTTCGTCCAGGGTTGAGCGGTTGCTCAGGGAGAGAGAGCTGAGGAGGATAAACAGGGTTCACCTTGACGATGAGGGAACAGAGGAGAAGGAGCAGAACGCCGACGACGACGACGGCCAGTCCTCGGAGAACACGAGCTTGCCGGCGGCGGTTCCAGTGCACGCCATTGAAGCTGGAGCTCGGAAGCAGCGTCTGCTTGTGGTGGCGAATCGACTCCCTGTCTCTGCTGCCAGACGAGGCGAGGATTCATGGTCTCTGGACGTCAGCGCCGGTGGCCTCGTCAGCGCTCTTCTTGGTGATCAAAACAACATCCATCTCTGAATTTCTTGAATCCTCTTTGCTTCGTTTTTGAAAATTTCTCTCGCGATTTCTTCAGGCGTCGACTTTGAAGCGAAATGGATTGGATGGGCAGGGGTGAATGTCCCCGACGAAAGGGGCCAGAGAGCATTGACCAAGGCCTTGGCCGAGAAGGTTTTCTCTTTCGTTTTTCAGAATTCTGTCGTTTTGATGATGAAAGAAAGTTTCATTTTAAGAATTTGTAATTCTTTTCGAACAGAGGTGCATCCCTGTTTTTCTTGATGAAGAAATAGTTCACCAGTACTACAATGGTTACTCCAACAACATCCTCTGGCCTTTGTTTCACTATCTTGGGCTCCCACAAGAAGACCGGCTGGCCACCACCCGCAGTTTCCAGTCACAGTTTGATGCTTACAAGAGGGCCAACAAGATGTTTGCGGACGTGGTGTGCCAGTACTATGAAGAGGGGGACATAGTTTGGTGCCATGACTACCATCTCATGTATCTCCCCAAGTATCTCAAGGAATTCGATAGCCGGATGAAGGTCGGATGGTTCCTCCATACTCCCTTTCCCTCATCAGAAATCCACCGGACGCTTCCCTCGCGATCTGAACTTCTGAGATCTGTTCTTGCTGCTGATCTGGCCGGGTGATAATGATTCTAACTGATTAAGGTCACTTTCCGAGATGCTTTCTAGCATTGCGTTTTTTGACTTCTGGGTTGATAATTTTCCAGATTTCACACGTATGACTATGCAAGACACTTTGTCAGCGCGTGTACAAGGATTCTCGGGCTGGAAGGGACTCCAGAGGGAGTAGAAGATCAAGGAAAGATAACACGCGTTGCTGCTGTGAGTTTTACTCTGGAGTAGTTTTTGTCGTTCATTTATTAGTTTTTTTGATGTCTTGATCATTGTAGATGACATTTATTATCATGTTCGTATGTTTCTTTCTCCACTACATCTCAATATTTTTATTTTGATCCATTTTTCTCTACACGGTTTTATAATGCATCGTTCTTTTTTTTTTTTGAACAATAATGCATCGTTCTTATGATGTCACAGTTTCCTATCGGGATAGACTCTGGTCGATTCACTCGAGCACTCAAGCTTCCTCAAGTTCAGAATCATATTAAGGATTTGAAGGAAAGGTTTTCTGGTCGGAAGGTTTGCAGACAAATTAATTTCACGGATATTCATCAAAGTTATGAGGCATTTTTACGTCTCACAAATTGGAGGTTTTTCTGCTTGGCAAGTTAATCTGTTAAATCACAGGACATTAAAACGAATTTTAATCATATTTTGAGACGATCAAACCTCAGAAACTGGCTTGGGTTGAATCTATGAGGTCAATATGTGGTTATTTACAGTAGACAACATACTCTTTGGACAGTCTATTCGTGGTTAATGGAGACAGTTAATGTTCCATCACTAAAGCTTTTACTTTGTTGCCACAGAAAGGGTGATGATCTTTGAATAGATATATTTTTGATATAACATTTTTTCTTTTGGCAACAAGGAGCTAATGAATTATAGTCAAATGTACCAATTTATGTTTTTGTTCATTTGTTCCATTTCCATTTAAAACAGGTGATGTTGGGTGTGGATAGATTGGACATGATCAAAGGTATACCTCAGAAAATCTTGGCCTTTGAGAAGTTCCTTGAGGAGAACCCCACTTGGAGAGATAAAGTAGTGCTTCTGCAAATAGCCGTGCCCACTAGAACAGACGTTCCGGAGTGTACTCATCCTGACCCTTTTCTTCTTTTTTTAAGCCTTTTTTACTAACTTGAAGGTTTTTTTTTTATAGAGTGGATGATTGCCTAATAATTATGGCTACTGTGGCCTAGAGTTTTTTGAAATACTGTTTCTCTTTAAACTCTATTGGTGTTGAAAATTTCCTCTTCCGAATCAGTTGTAGTTCTTGCCACATTTTCTTTCCGAATCATATTATATCATTTTGCAAGTACACTGAATTTGCAGTCAGTTTACCATAAACATTTTTGAATTATATTTCTCATGGAATATAGTGACGTAGGATTCAGCCGAAAAATATTATCCCTCTCTGGATTTGCCAGTTTTGCCTTATCATATGGTCACAAAATAAAAAAAAGGAAGCCTTGATTTTGGGACCTCTGCCAAATCCTATTCCTCACTAGGGAAGATTTGGGTATTCGAGTCCTTGAACTGATTCAATAGCCATGAATGTCGCTTGTGGAACTGCAATCTGGTATTTATTTAACTTACAAAGTACTATGAGTTGTTTGGAAGATTTGTGTTAGTCAGCATTGTCCGTTCCTTTTCTCTATCTTTCTTTTATGTTAAGTACCTGAGTTGGCTTAGTAAGACAATGGCTAACTTAGATCCTTTATTTCGCGTGTTACTTGTTCGGTCATGCTAGAACATCCTTGTTTCGTTATGGGCTTTAGCCTACTGCAGAACTTAGGTATTCGAACCCCTCTTAACATGAATATTTTTTGGTCATCTTTTAAAACCTGAAGACCAATGGGGATCCGCTGTCTGGAGGACAGTCCCTGTCTCACTGAAGCTTTGTTGCTTTCTCACGTGGTATCAGAGCCACATTGGCCCTGGTGAGAACCCGGATTTGTCATTTCTTGCTACCCTTCATTTGTTTATGCCCAGAGATTTTCAGTTGGATGCTTGAAGATGGTGGGGTAACATGAAGGGTTCGTTGTACGGTGGCTTTAACGGCAACTGCTACAAGAATGTCTACAGTCTTTCCAGACATTCAAGTGAAGTTTGATAGCATTGAGTGCCCTTGATTACTTGGGCGCTCACTCCTCTTCTTGTAGGAAAGAAGCTCATTTATTTTAGATGGGCCATATATTCCTAATTCAATGCTGATGGTACACTTAAAAGATATAATGATAGACTGGTGGCAAAAAGCTTATACCCAATTTTATGGTTTAATTTACTTTGATACCTTCGCCCCAGTAGTAAAGCTCAGTATTATGAGGATCAAAATTGCCTTGTCTGCAAAACTCGCATGCGATGCTTTCTTACATTGAGATCTGGAGGAGGATATATGCATGATCATTCCCCTTGGATATCATTATACAGATAATCCAAATGTTGTCTGCATGTTGATGAAAGCTTTGTATGATTTGAAGCAATCGTCAATAGCATGGTTTATCAGGTTTTCTCATGTTGTGAAGAATTTTGGATACAGCCCGAGCAGTATACTCTTTTTATCTAGCACTGCCCTACTGGGTTATCTGTCTTAACAGTAAATGTCATTGACATTAGCTGTAAAGCACTGTGAGTGTGGTGTGCTGGGGAATTTGAAGCTGTTTAAGCATAAGGAGATCCTGTACTAGGATAATTTATCTGCCACTGCGATTGACACCTATCTGTTCCTCCATTGTACTTGGATGTAGAAGTTGATCGGCGTTTTATGCATGAAAAGATTGAGGGATGAGTTATTCTGCCAAAATTTGTGGGCTGTGCAGTGCATGCAGCAGAGATCTTCAGACAGGTTTTATTGGGCCTGCATTTTGAGAAGCTGACCTTGGAGCTTGTTGTGAAGAGCTTGGTATGTGCATTAGAAGCAATAGCAATTGCTGACTGATTGCCACTATATAGCTTTATACCTTTCTGTGTAAATGCCTTAATATCTTCCTGGACTTCTTGAATTCACACTGCTTCACAAATACCTTTTACAAATGACTTTAATTCAGCTTCTGCACTTGCAAGAGCAACACATTTTTGCTTCTTACTTCTCCGTGTAACCAAACTGCCTCCAATGTACATACATTTTCCATAAGTAGACTTCTTATCCATGTCAGAACTGCAATAATCAGCATCTATAAAGACCTCCATTAAAAGCTAACCATCTCACGTATACATGAGGCCTTATCCAACCATGTTGTTCAAATAGGATATGAGTTGGTATGCCCTCTGAAGATTCCTCATAGGGATCACTTATGAATTGACTCAGCATACTCGCATCATAGGAGATGTCTGGGTGTGTCATTAATATAAAGTAGCCATTCAGTACTCTTAAAAAAAAAAGTAGCCATCCAGTAAGCCTCTAGAAGAGACTTTGTTCCCTGGCCACTGCCTGGCCCTCTTTTTAGCTTTACATTGACATCATCTGGTGTAGTAACCAGTTTACAAACCACCATATCAGTTTTATGGAGCAATTCAGTAGTATACTGATGCTGAGAGATGAAAGTGCCTTCCTCAGAGTATGCAACTTCAATGCCCAGAAAATACTTTTGCCGGCCCAGTGTCCTCATGTCAAATTGCTGTGACAGTTTGACTCAACCGCAATATCTCCAGCTCATCATTTCGTGCAACAAGGATATCATCCACATAGACAATAAGAACAGCCAAACCCCCAGCCTGTCTATGCTTGTTGTATAAAGTATGGTCTGCAGAACTCTGCTTGTAGCCGAAGCTTTTCATAGCATTTGTGAATTTCGCAAACCAGAAACTTGGGGTATGCATGAGACCATACAATGCCATTTTTGGCTTACATCCATGAAGGACTGGATCTTTGATTCATACCAAAGGAGAAGGTATATGTATCTCCCTCCAAATCTCCATGAAAGAAAGTGTTCTTGACATCAAACTGTAAGTTATGCCATCCACATTTAGCCGCAAGAGCAATCAAAAGTTTCTCTGTAGTCAACGCCGTAGGACTGTGTGTATCCATTAGCAACCAATCTAGCTTTGTACCTCTCCAAAGGCTCATCACAATGAAATTTTGGGGTGTACATCCATCGGGATCCAACCACTGTCTTCCCTTCAGGAAGGATTACCAACTCTCACATCTGATTTTGCACCAGTGCCTCCATCTTCTCATCCATTGCCTGTTTCCATTCCTTGCTGTCTAAAGCGTCTTCCATATTTTGTGGGCAGAGGTGTCCCTGAGCAGTATAAAACTCCTATACTTAGGAATCAGTCTCTAATAGGAGACATAATTATTAATGTGATGCTATGGCTCCTCATTGCTGTGTGCAATGCAAATTGGTCACCACAAATCATCAGTCCCCTCGCCAACTGCACCTCCACCATTTTGTGCTAACTCTTAGTTGAGAGTATTGTTCTGATCTAACCTATTTTCTTCTGTTACCATCTCCAATGAAGGTCGATATTGAAGTAGAGATTCAGCTGGAAGTTGATAAGGCACTACCTCGGACGTATGAAAGCAAAAGGAGGAAGGTTGACAGGTCACGTGACAGCCTGGAGCTGAGAAGCTCAAACGAATGAAGACGTTACGGGAAAAGTTGAATAAAGGGAAGTTTTGACCAAGGAGGGGAGGGGTCGAACGTCTTCTGAAGCAGTCACGTGAGATGCTCTCGAGGAGGAGAAGTTGCTGATCCGGCTCGTCTCCGATCGTCAAGGGGTCGATACGACCTTGTAGGCAAATATCCTGGTCCTTTTTGTTATTTCTTCTTGTTGGAACACTCAAGGTGAAGTTTTCGTTTCTTGTACGACCCAGTTTGTCCAAGAATCTAGTCAACGTAATCACATTGGTTTCCTTCCCCAGGTCAGGAGGTTTCGAGCCATTGCTGGCTTATATTTCTTCAGTCCGTGTTAACGTAAATCTCTAACCCAAAGGGGCGCTATCATTTGATATCAGAGCCATCGATCCTTCGTGGGAACATGGCAGACCTGGAAAACAAACTTGAAGCACTAGCAGGCAAAGTTGACGACAATCAAGCTCGAGTAACTAATGTATTGGAGCACTTAATGCAAGAAGTAGAGTCCATTAGCGCTAATCTGAAGGGCAAAGGTCCGGCCATTCCTATTTCTACAACTGATACGAATCAGATGGCAGTACAGGAAAGGCGTGCGGAGTTTGATTATAGGTTCAAGAGGGGGACCTACCGATTTTTAGCGGCTACCAACATGAAGCCTGGCTGAAAAGCATCGAGAGGTTTTTCTGATTGCATCCAATGTCGGATTCAGATAAGCTACATCTGGTGGCGTTACATTTGGATGATGCCGCTCTCACGTGGTTTATACACAGAAGAAAAATTCGGTACGGTTTCATGGGTTGATTTCAAGATCTTTTTTGAAGGACGATATGCATTATCTCCCCATGTCTTGCATCAACAATTATTCGAGATTCAACAAGTTAACTCCGTCCAAGAGTATCGCACTGAGTTTGAAGCAATTATTATCCAATTACCTGTGATAGCTCCAGAAATCAAGGAAAGTGCATATCTCCGATGATTAAGAGCGGAAATCCACACGGAGGTGCCGCGCTATAGACCTTATGGATTAAGAGAAATCATGGATCTGTTGCTCCATGCTGAGGCTGATTTGGGTATTTTATACAAAGCATGGCAGACGCCTCCTCCATACGCCTCTATTGAAACCAGTGCCGGAGCAGGTCAGAGATTTAGACCGAGACAGATGGTACGCCCAGCTCAGATCAGCTCAGGTTACCCTGGTGCCATCCCTTCGCTTAAGACCAACAACAACTCAGCAGTTTAAAACCAATACAGTGTGCCATCTTATGAAAGAAACAACAAGCGACAGAACCTAAGGATTACAGATTTGGAATATCAACAGAGAAGGAGCAAGGGGCTATGCTATTATTGTAACGACAAATTTACTCCTGGACACAGATGCCGCAAGAACTTGAATCTCATACTAGTACAAGATGGGGATAACCAACCAATCTCGACAGAAGAATCCGAAGAAGACCTTATGCGAACTGACGAGGGGCCTATTTCACTAGGATCATTATTCCTGGCTAGAGTAAACTTAAGACCGTCTCAGAGCCTCCAAGCAGCAGGTTCACTCAAGATGTGGGGAGCTATTAACGGGATGAGAGTAGTGGTGCTGATTGATGGGGGGGGACACCCACAATTTCATCAATTCAGCAATTCTTTCACACTTAAATATACCCCTTTCTACTGGTCTGAAATTTGATGTTATGATGGGAGATGGCTATCTCAGCCAATCTCAGGGAGTGTGCCTAAATGTTAATCTACACTTACAGAGTCTAGATATCATTCAAGACTTCTTACCACTACGTATCGGCAAATATCATATTATGCTGGGAATACATTGGTTAAGAACGCTTGACTGGTTTTATTCAAACTACAAGCTGCTTACCCTTAAGATTCTGTGGCAAGACAGGCTGTATGTTCTTCATGTTGATCCAGAGTTTAAACCCAGAGAGGAAGTAGGACCTCAATCTTCCCAAGACATCCTCAGAAGCAAACGACAATTCAGAAGACTACACAAGAACAGTAATCCAGATTTTCCAACGGTACTTTCTCTTGAACTTACTCCAACAATTGACAAACTCAGAATTATTTATCCATCAGTAGTCAGTTCATGTATGAATTTACCTCCCAAAAAGGAAATTGATCATTGCATTCATTTATTACCGGGATTTCATCCATTCAATATTAGACCCTACAGATACTCCTACCTCCACAAACAAAATCACAGTTCCAGATCGTTTTCCAATACCTATCGTGGATGAGTTGTTCGAAGAATTAAATGGTGCCACTATTTTTTCCAAGCTGGATCTAAAATCAGGGTATTATCAAATTCGATTGCATGAAGATGGTATAACAAAAACAGCCTTCAAAACTCATCAAGGGCATTTTGAATTTTTGGTGATGCCCTTTGGATTATCGACGGCTCTTGCAACCTTTCAAAGGTTAATGAATACTGTCTTCCAGTCTTACCTCAGACGCTTTGTGCTAGTATTTTTTGACGACATTTTAATTTATAGTAAGAGTCAGACTGAAAATGAAGAACATATCCGATTGATCTTGAATAAACTTTTGGATAACCAACTGTCCATTATTTTCAAGAAATGCAGATTCCATCAAGACAAGGTAGAATTTTTGGGGCATTGGGTATCATTGAAAGGAGTTTCTACTGATGCAGGAAAAATAGAAGCAATACAACAGTGGCCTACTCCGATCAACATCAAACAACTGAGAGGATTTCTGGGTCTGACTAACTATTACAGAATGTTCGTTCAACAATATGCAATCAAGGCCCAACCACTCACATTACTGCTGAAAAAGAATGCGCTTAGATGGACTCCAGAGGCAGAGGCAGCGTTCCAAAACTTGAAACTAGCTATGGCCACTACTCCTGTACTTCAACTTCCGGATTTTTCTAAACCCTTCTTGGTTGAAACTGACGCGTCTGGTTTTGGTGTAGGAGCTGTGCTTAAATAGGACTCACACCCCATTGCCTTCTTTAGTAAATCGTTGTCCAAGACTGCTCAAGGGAAATCTACATACGAAAGGGAGCTAATCGCAGTGGTATGGTCGGTACAGAAATGGAAACACTATCTGCTATTTCAAAAGTTTTATATCTTGACAGATCAATGCACCTTCAGGTTCCTCAACGATCAAAAGGAAATCCCTGGACAATATCATAAATGGATCTCCAAATTGAGGGGATACGACTTTGAAATCAGATATAAGGCAGGGAAGAACAATGCGGTGGCAGACGCCCTTTCACGCTCCATGCAAGATCTTTTGCTCAACAGTATATCTGTAACTCATTGGTTAGACAAAACCCGATTGACGAAGGAGGTTAATGCAGACAGACAGTTATCTGAAACTCTTACATCCGTCAACAATGGCCTGGGAAGGTATCCACATTACTCTATTCGCCAGGCCTTTTATACTACTAGGGAAGATTGGTCATTCCAAGTGCATCCATTCTAATACATACTATTATGAAAGAATTACATGATGCAAAGGTGGGTAGACATGGAGGATTCCTCAAGACATATAAGAGAATACAACAGCAATTTTACTGGCAGGGTGTGAAGAAGCAAATAAAATCATATGTATCCGCTTGCCATATTTGTCAAACTCATAAATCTTCTACACTGAGTCCAGCCGGCCTTCTTCAACCTCTGTCCGTACCAGATCAAATATGGGAAGATATAGCCTTGGATTTTATTGAGGGGCTACCATCATCAAACGGTTACCACTCCATCTTGGTAGTCATCGACAGGTTGAGTAAATATGCCCATTTTATAGCACCCATTCTCTTCACAAGATATTGCTCACATTTTCGTCAAGGAGATTGTAAGGTTGCATGAGATACCCTGTTCTATAATATCGGACAAAGGCAGCGTATTTATGAGTTCGTTTTGGAAGGAGCTTCATAAATTACAAGGGACTACATTACACCTAAGTTCCTCATACCATCCAGAAACCGATGGACAAACAGAGGTTACTAACAGAGGGCTTGAGTGTTATTTGCGATGTTTCTGTTCAGATCATCCAAGAAAGTGGTACAATTGGATTGCATGGGCAGAATACAGTTATAACAGTTCCTTCCATTCAATGATTATAATGTCTCCCTTCAAGGCTGTTTACGGTCATGATCCCTCAACCCTCTTGCATTATGGTTCACCTGCGTCGCCTTTAGATTCACTGGACAAGCTATTAATAGAAAGAGATCAAGTTCTAACTGAAATCAAAACCCACATGGCAAAGGGCAAATCATACATGAAGGATCAGGCCGACAAAAATCGGATAGAGGTGCACTTTGAGGAAGGAGACCGTGTATACCTAAAGATCCGACCCTATCGTATGAGATCCTTGTCCACGCATCCATCAGAAAAATTATCACCAAAATACTTCGGACCATATGAAATACTTAAGAAAATCGGACCAGTGGCCTATAAGTTACAACTACCGGAGGGAGCCAAAATACATCCAGTTTTCCATGTCTCTAAGCTTCGTCGTGCTATTGGCAATAACCAACAAGCTACGGATATTCCTACTAACTTATCTGATGACTTGGAATGGCAGGTGTTCCCAGAATGTGTTCTTTCCTATTGATTTACAAGGAACATGATGCAAGTTCTGATCAAATGGAGAAATTTGCCAAATGAAGAAGCTACGTGGGATGATGTGGATGTTATCAAGCGTCAATTTCCCAGCTTCCCACATGTGGACCAAGTGGTCTTCGGGGTGGTAGGAAGCAGCTGGAGAGCTTCAGGGCAGAGAGCAGCTGGAGAGGAGAGAGGGCCGATGCAAGTTTGACAGATCTATTTCTCTCCAATTAGCCTTCCACTTGCAGGCGAAAGCCATTACAGACTGTTCTCCTTGTCTAGTTTGAATGGCTTGGGCATTCAACAAATACATACGCTAATCATTCTGTTGATCTTCACAAGTTTGGGTAATCTCTTTCCATGTGTCCCTCACAAAGCACACCTGGAGGAAGTTATCAACTATCTCTGGATCCATTGTCCCAAGGACCCATTGCCAAATGGGTGATTCCTCAGACTTCAAAGTATTGTAGTAAGTATCCATTGAAGAGAGAAGCTCCTCAAGATGATAAATGAAGCCCATGGCACCTAGAGACAGTTCCACCAACCTGCACCATTGATAGTGGTTGGCCTCATCAAACTTTATCTCTAACCCGGCAAAGACAATGGTGACCTCCTCTTGGTTCTTCATGTCTCGATTGTCAGACGAGTCCCCTTGATTCTTCAAAACGTGGTTCAAGGGTCGACCTTTACACTTCTCAGAAAAAGCTTCCGCCAAAAAGATGGACAGATTGATGTTGTACGACTAGAAGCAGGAGAGAATGCACTTATTTGAGTGTATCAGGTGTCTCAATGCAATCTTGCTCTAATACCATGTAAAAAATACCAATACAGGTAATGAGAAGTCTTCTCCTGCAGCCATCAATCACTATGGATGAATCAGCATTTTGGAGAACCAACATAACTATTTAGTTAGGATGAACCAGTTAAATACTGGTTCTTTACCCATTGTTGGGCTAAGGCCCAGTTACAATACTCATCGCTCATTCTCTCACGTGGACAGTAGGAAACAAGTCATGTGAGTCTTTAATCATGAAACAGAACAGAACGGGACAGGAAGGCACTTATCGAATGTGGCTTACTTCCAACATTTTATGTAAAGAAAAAACTAAGATTAACTAACCATCTTGCATAAACTGTAAAAACTGAAGAGGAAACATATCTGGCAGACAACCATTTGAATCAGGTGTGCATAACTCTTTGAAGATCAGGATTGTGAGGAGGAATCAATAGAAGAGTACTCAGCTTTAACCAATTGGTAGTGGGGGATCCTCAAGTTCTATTCTGGGTTTGTGGCAGGTGCTCAACATCTTGCCTCTATATCTCTTATACTCCTCTTTCACTCCATCTTTTTACCTTAAACCTTCCTGGATTTCATTCAACAACTGGAGTGTTGATTTGGGTTTTCATCTGCGAGCATTCTTTTATGACTTCCTCTGCCTATGGTCAGATAGTCTGCAACTAACTTCCTCTGCCTATGGTCAGATAGTCTGCAACTAACTTCCTCTGACTATGGTCATTAGTCCAAGTTTTGATGGCCAGCCACTTACCTTGTATATAAACTTAGGTTCTTTGAGGGGCCTGCTTAAACCGCTTGAATCTAAAAATCCATCTATAGTTGAGCAACACAGACCCCTTACCTTGCAAGGATTGAGGGACAAATGCACACTCAGACCTCACTTGTTGGTGTCAGTGCGGTGGAGTAGATTTTAAGCAAAAAATACATCATGTTCTTTTTATTGCCTATGTACAAATACATTGATAGCAATGGGAAATAGTGCAACAGCCATATCTCTACAAACTCCTTGGACAAGTGATGTACACGTATTGGTTCCATTATCAGTTGGCAGCAGTGAAACATGCCAGACAATCAGGATTTCCTAGCAAGAGACTTGTCTTCATGTTCATCTGCTAGCCTGGGAACTGGGACAATGGCAGTGCTCTCAAGGTCGTTCACAGCCAGGGCCGTAGGGCCCCTTTATTAACTCTTATACCTGTCAAACACAGAATATGAGACCTGGAAGGGAATAAAATGATACAGTATTGTCAATGGATATCTTTGGAATTGTAATAATGTGCAAGTCCCAGACATACCATTTGAACTGGACATGTGTTGACATCACAGTCATTGTTGCATGGCCTGAGCCAAATGGGTTACACACTGATAGGGTCCCAACATGGATCTACCATAAGGGGAAAATAAGAGGATGCCAATTGTCTCATGCGTTATAATCTGTGCATGCATTGAAGTCTTCATGTCTCTCTTCAAGATCAGAATAGCAGGAACCATTTCAATAAACATGATAAGTTTCCCCAGGCCGCATCCGGGGCATTCTCATCTTGTTTCCCTTTATGTTCCTTTAAATAGCACAGCCCTCCTTCTGGGGAGGGCAGACTGAATGTTTGGTTCTTAAGTGATAGTTGGTTTTCCTTCCCTTCTCGTCTCTCCTATATCCACGCTCCGTCTCCCTCCACCATCCCCGTCCTCGTGATCATCTCTGCTTCACCGCGTCTCCAGGCGGCTCGTCCCCGGCCGGATATCAGTACCTCCCCTACTAGGCTTTCTCTCCTACCCTTTCCGTTTCACCTTTCCACCCCATGAATTTCCTACCTCACCTTGTCTTCTACTCCTTCCGATATGCACCTAGATCAATGTTCCTACCGCAGGAACCATTTAAATAAACATGAATGGCCATTTGGCAGGGCATGAATTCATTTTCTTTCCCAGAGGACGAGAGGGGTCTCGGCGAGAGCTAGCGATTGTCCAGCTCTAGGAGAAGTGACTTATTTGGACAGATTCTCTCTCAGACATTCTCTATTTGAATTTTTTTTTTTTTTGAAACCATATAGAAGATCACCCAGCTTGGTGATCCTCAGTACACATGGACAGGAGGGATCTAGGCCAAAAAATAAGATGGCCCATCATGGCACCCCCCTACCCCCCACCTCATCCAGGGCCAAACCAACAATACACAAGCCTCTCCACCTCATTTATAGCCCTGTCCACCGACATTGCTGTCCCCTTGAAAAGGACCTCGTTTCTGAGGGACCATATGACCCAAAGCATAGCGAATCTCAGCCCCTGCTCTCTGTCAAACCCACGTTGAGGTCGCGGCAGTGTGGCCCATAAGACCGTGCTCGACGTTAACTCTGCAAGCCCCTGGCTAGCCCATAGTGCATGAGCGATCCGACATTGGAAAAAAAGATGCTCGCACTCCTCTTCCTCCTCCGCACACAGAATGCACAATGACGATTCAGCCGGAAAAAACCTTCTACGTCTCACGCGGGTCATTGTCCGCTTCCTGGCAAGCATCCAGGCAAACACCCTAACCTTTAGAGGTATCTTTTGCCTCCAAATTGAGCGACATGCCCTTGAGATGATTGGGTCCTCAATGCGGTGTGTCCTCAGCCTCTGGTATACTCCTCGACTGGGGAACGGACCCAATGCCCATATTCACCCATCTGTCATCCCCTCCAATGGCCTCCAGTTGCTCAGTGTTTGCTGAAGGCTTAGGAATTCCTCTACCTGCTGATCGGATAAACTAGCCACAAAAGTTGGACACCACACCCCCTCCCAACACTCTTCCACCAACGCTTGCCGATGACAGACTATGGCATATAGGCGAGGGAATAGGTCTTGAAATCTTCCATGTGGCGTCCAATTATCCGTCCAAAACCTAAAACCGGTGCCATTCCCCAGTTGAGCCTGGAAGAATTCCCTGACCATGGGAAACACCTTCCTCAACCCTCTCCAAAAGGCTGACTCCCCCCTCACCTTGTCCATCAGATTCTCCCAACCCAAGTTGGAGCCATATCTGTCCCTCAGTACATCCTTAATCAAGTCATCCTCCGGTCCTACGAACCGTCTAACCCATTTCGTCAACAGAGCCACATTCAGTGTACCTAGGTGAGGAACTCGAAGTCCACCCTGTTTGGTTGGCGTGCATATATCATTCCATGAAACCAGCGCCATACCACATCCCTCCCCTGCATTTGCCCCTTTCCAAAAGAATCTCCGCATGATCCCACTTAGGCATTTCTCAACCCCCATCGGAATTTTACAAACAGAGAGATAAAAGGTTGGTATAGCTGATAAAACATTCTCTATTTGAATTCTTGTGTGGATTGCTATCTTTCTTGATTTGCGTACAAAGGGAAATTTTGATTTCTTTGATGCAGTTTTTCTCTCAATTATCCCACTCATGCACACATCCCTACATTCAACTTGCTGCACCAGCCCCACCAAACCCCACACATGACCTCAGTGTGGTGCGGGGTAAGCCACTGATTGGTCTGCTGTTCCCTATGTATACCCTGCTTCCTCACACACTGACGCCACCAATCCACTGCATCAAGACTTGGACCAGGAGCTTAACCTCATCATTTCCCACTTTCTGAGCCACAAACATAAATGAAATCTAAGGCAGTTCAACAAAACCATGACATTCACTAATCTGAGGGGACATAATCTTCCTCAAAATACAAACCCTACAGGATGAAGTCGCTGGCCAAGCAACCCAACCAGGAATTTGACACTTGCTTCTTTTAGACATAAAAAATCCTCCGGGGCATCAAATCATAGCCTATAAACTGGAGTTTCCACAAGACTCTGCTCTGCATTGTCTTCTATATGTCCCAACTGTGAATAGGGGTGGGTGGGGTTGACTGCCTTAACCTTTACCCTATCTTTTCTTTAAGAGCTTGAATGGATGGCCTATCCCTATATTCTTCTGTGATCTCTTCCTTCTGCTAATGGTTTGTATGTCCAAATCAAATGGCAGTCTCTAGCCTACTGTGAACCTTTCTGAAACTCTGCTGTCTATTAGGCACATACTCCCCCTGACTTCCACTTGAAGGACAAGGTGGTAGAAAACAACATACCCCTTCACAGGTGTTGGAGGTGTGTGGAATGCTTTGGAGACCAAGTTGGGAGGGAGGAATCAAGAGAGGAATCAGCGAGAGCGAATTTGTTTGTGAGAGATCTTCCTCTCTTTGTCTCTCTATATCGTTTTCTCCTTATCTTTGTTCACTGGATTCTTTGGGAATGGTTTTCATAGATCAAGTTTTGCCTCTTTTAGTGCTGTATGGAGGAGCTTATCAGTTCACTGTTTCCGCTCCTGGTGATATATCTTCCACTCTCCTTTGAGTTATTCAGCATCGCTCTGCAGTCCATGCCCACTATTTATCAAATTTTCCATTTCTCGAAGATGAATTTGTTGCTTAAATAAACAAGTCTGACATAAGCTATAAACCTCGTCACTATAATGCTGTTTTGATCGGTGAGGAAAATAACCCATTATTCTATATATACTCTTGTTTTACAGATCAAAAGCTCACCAGCCAGGTCCATGAAATTGTTGGGCGTATAAATGGTCGTTTTGGTACACTCTCGGCAGTTCCAATACATCATCTGGTCCGACTCTGAAACTTTGCCCTCATGTCCTTTCCCTCTCTTCTATTTAAAATAGCTCATGTAGTGGGTATGATTATTTTGTACGGTATCTTCCTTGCTCTTTTTAATTTTAGGGTGATTGAAAGAGATAGTGGAAGGTTCCTGACACAATTACTAAAATTGAACCTGAAGAGTATCCTCTATCATTGGAATCTTAAATCTGAAATGAGAGAAATTCCTTTTTAATACTTTTATGTAAATTATTCGACATGTTATTCCATACTCCATAGTTTTCCTTGTGTATTTATCTCGCACTATTTTTTTTTGCAGGACCGTTCTCTGGATTTCCATGCTTTATGTGCACTGTATGCAATCACTGGTGATTCCTTGAATTTATCAGGACATGTGAATCATCTTCATCGCATGGTTTAAATTCAGTTTGTTTTTTCATCATTTAGTTTTTTCACTCCTTGAATAATTCTTAAAATCTAGCTTTACTTTGTTATCATATCCATTATTTAATGTCTTTATTTTGCACCATTATTTAATTTTCCTTTTTGTTCTGTGTGATTCTGAAGATGTGGCCATTGTGACCTCATTACGAGATGGAATGAACCTTGTGAGCTATGAGTTCGTCGCATGCCAGGAAGAGAAAAAAGGAGTTCTTATTCTCAGTGAAGTGAGACTATTATTTTTGATTCATTCCTTACATATCTATCCTCCTTCAAATAACCCCCTAATCTTGTTGTATTATTGTTTTACTTGTTATATTATCTAAAATTTGAAATTTAGATGTTCATTTGTTTTCCTTAGTTTGCGGGAGCAGCTCAGTCACTCGGAGCTGGAGCACTTTTGGTGAATCCATGGAATATTACTGAAGTTGCAAACTCTATCGCTCACGCGTTAAATATGCCGGCCGACGAGAGAGAAAAGAGGCACCGACATAATTTTGCTCATGTCACTACCCACACTGCCCAAGATTGGGCGGAGACATTTATATGGTGCATTTCTCAGAGTTACTAGACATTATTGAACTCATATCTATTGTTTTCAGACTCTCAATAACCACACGTTGTCTGCAGCGAGCTTAATGATACGATTGTTGAAGCTCAACTAAGGACAAGACAAGTCCCACCTTTACTCCCAACGAAAATCGCCGTAGAACATTACTTGCAGTCGAGCAATAGATTGCTTATCTTGGTATCGTAGACACCAAAATTACAATTAAATTTACAGTTTTTTTTCAAAATGGCACACTTTCACCAGTTCCTTTTGCTTGATCCAGGGGTTCAATGCGACTTTGACAGAACCAGCAGAGATTCCTGGGCGACGGGGCGGGGATCAGATAAAGGAGATGGAGTTGAAGCTACACCCTGAGCTTAAGCAGCCGTTGAGTGCTCTCTGCAGTGACCCAAAGACCACTGTTGTTGTCGTCAGTGGGAGTGAAAGAAGCGTTCTTGATGACGTAGGGAGACGGAGCCAAAGCTTCATCTGATCCTGTACAGGAACCCGAGTTCTGACCCATTCTTCTGTCCTCGCAGAACTTTGGAGAGTTTAACATGTGGCTGGCCGCTGAGAATGGAATGTTCCTCCGCTCCACCCGAGGCGAGTGGATGACGACCATGCCAGAGCACCTGAACATGGACTGGGTCGACAGTGTCAAGGTTCCAATAATATTAATTAAAAAACCCCCATCAGAAACAGTGTGATTGCCTATTAAAATAAGTTTTGAATTAGGAATTCTTCTTCCTTCTTGGGTTGCAGCACGTGTTCGAGTACTTCACAGAGCGGACGCCACGGTCGCATTTCGAACAGCGGGACACCTCACTTGTCTGGAACTACAAGTACGCTGGTGTGTTTCCAGAAACTTAACTTTTTTTCTCTAGACCAAGAAGAAGAAACTGGTGAACATGGTTTTCTGTTTTATTACATAGATGTGGAGTTTGGGAGGTTGCAGGCGAGGGACATGTTACAGCACCTGTGGACTGGGCCTATCTCTAATTCTGCTGTAGACGTTGTTCAGGGCTGCCGCTCCGTTGAAGTTCGCGCTGTTGGTGTCACCAAGGTTCGAAACACCCAAAAATTAAAAGAAATATGATTTCGATGATAATTTCCTCCCTATTCTCCATGCTGCACCTCAGATTTAATTAGTCATTGTCCTACAGGGTGCAGCCATTGACCGGATCCTTGGTGAGATTGTCCACAGCAAGTGCATGGAGACCCCGATAGACTACGTCCTTTGTTTGGGGCATTTCCTTGGCAAGGTGAAGAGACAAAACTAGGGTTTAAGGTTTAGGGTTTAAGGTTAACAGTTTTAGAGTTGTGGCAGGATGAAGATTTATACGAGTTTTTTGAGCCGGAGCTACCAGCAGAGGTTACGACGACATCTGGGAGGACAAAGGCGGGGGAGATGGGAAAGATGGCTAGGCTGTGGAATGTGAGAAATAACAGCCTGAAGACAGGGTACATGAGGGCTCAGAAGGTGTCAGTGGGATTGGAGAGGAAAACGACGATGAATTATGCCTTTGCCGGGGCTCGTCCTTCTCGGGAGATGGCGTGGAGTGAGAGCTCATCAGTCCTGGACCTCAATGGAGAGAACTACTTCTCTTGTGCGGTGGCCCGGAAGCGGTCCAAGGCGAGGTACCTGCTTGACTCAGCTGATGATGTTGTCGCCTTCATCCACAAGCTGGCAGCTTCTCCATCCTCAGCTTCTTCCTTTTGACCTATTTCCATGCTTACCTGGTAGTATATCTCTCCTCTCTAACTTTATCTAGGTATCTATCTCATGTCCAATGATTTTCTTAGAAGTATGCTTTTGGTTGTAAAAGTTGACATTCTTGGATGGATAGTTTTCCCTCTCAATCTGTATCAGTTTTTAGCTATTTATCCATCTTGTCTACAGCTCATGACTGCTGACCAAGCCAGCTGCTAATAATAATCTCTCTCTCATTTTTACCTTATATATTTTCAAACCATATGATCACCATGAAATGTGTTAGAGTTATGCTTCTGGCTGTAGAAATTGTCATGACTGTGGGTCATTTTTCATCCTCTATACACTTGTCTTTGTAACTCAGTCTCCATTTGCTCATCTTGTGACTCTTGAGTTTGCTTCAAGTATGCCTTTGTATATAACATGAGACCAAGTATGACTTTTGTGTTTAGTTATGGTCATCAGTCGGATATAAACTTCGCTTCTCAATGTATAGTATTGCACTAATTCATAGATAAAATAACAGAAAGATAAGAAAACATTTAAAATCCATTTTGAATAAGAGATGGAGAGAAACATGGAGAAACAGAGAAAATAAGGTAACATGGAAGGAATGGCTCTGTCAACCGATTAAATAAAAGATTAAATTGGAGTAATTTACTCAGTGAAATTGTAGGCCAATTACTTGAGTTGAATCTCCTCTATATGCATAAGTCAGTTAATGCAAAATGAATGATTCTCCATTTCTGTCTCGTGGCACTCGAAAAAGCAGTAGAAATACAAATATTTGAGAAGCTCAACAAAATACGTTTGAAAGTTTGTTAAGATGAGAATTTTGGCTTTTTCTAGCCAATGAAAGTATCCGATTAGTGTGGTGGATGACTTTGAATCGTTGAATATTTATCTGCCATTTTAACTTATTATTTGACAGATAATTTGAACGAATCCCTAATTCGAGTTTAGTGGGTCAAACGGGTCTCCAAGCATGCTTAATCAGCTACTTTGCCCTACAAGCTCAAGAACATGGAAAATATGGGCTACCAAATTCTAATTCAGTAGGTAGATTTGCTCAAATAATATATATCTGACCCTTTTCTTATCTGGAACGGAGAAAAATTCAAAATCGTGAGGACCTTGTGAAAACCCAACGCAATGCCAGTGCGTCTATTTATGTTGATTGGAAAGCCGAGATACAAAACTTTCATATAAATGTCGTTGGATGTGAATTGGGGCCTTTGAGAAGGGGTCGAATTATGCTTTATGCAATGGATTCCCTGCAGAGAAGATTTAACGAGAAATTGAGATCCAACATTAATCCATCAGGTTTTGAGAGGTATCCATGTTATCGTTTGATTGATAACTTCCTCGCCATTGTTATTTATAATAATCGTTTACCAGAAACTATTTGGTTTTGTGTTTGATTTTGTTTTATTTGTGAACTTTCTTTGATCCAACATGTCAAGTTTTAGCCATTGAAAAACCTCAATCGCAAGTTTTCATTGAATTTACAGTTCGCTTCTCTTTCCCAATCATTCTTGATCAATTCCCTCAAAATATATTACAAAACAATAACAGAATATTGATCAAAATCCTTGGGGAGCAACCTAAACGCTCCATGCGGAAAATTTGGGTTTTTGGAGCAGTTATACATTACACGGTATTATACACCTATTATTTATCAGTGCCCAAATTCACTAATTTTGACAAAGTTTATCCTCATGTAAACCAGACTTTCTCTTTTAATCGAGGATTTACCCACGAATCATGTCAACATCATCCTTAGAATGCCCCACCTCATTCAGCATATCTGTGATATCAATCAACAACTGAATTGACCGTGTTCTCATCCAACTCGACAGAACGAAGCCCATAAATGGGGAATCTTAAGTAAACTTCCTTTGTGTCTCCATCACACAGAGTATGTCTCTTCATTACAACAGTGTATTGAGCTTGGGAAATCAAAAAATTGCTTACACTAAGACACTCTCAGTACGTGCAGTATCAATCCTCAGCATGCAAATTATTACTGAATTAGAATATATATTTTTTAAGCAAAGTATCAATCCCTCAACCCCTCTCTTTCTCTCCTCTCCCTCTGGCTCTCTTTATTACTCTCTCACTCTTTCTCTTTCTCTCACTCTCCCTCTCTTTGTCTCTCTCTCTCTAGCGCTCTCTCTCTCCCTCTTGCTCTCTCTCTGTCTGGTGGTGATGACGTCACCGCATTGACACCGTATGCGCCACCAACGTCATCCGACACGCCAGGCACGCAGAATCGTCAACAACATCAACCAAATAACCGCCAGACTTCGGACGTGCCACCACCGCCTCTCGAGACGTCCCACGTCATGACACGTTGCCAACGACAGATCCAGAACTGCCCATTGACGTGACATGATTACACATCTCCCACGTTTGATTTTTACGTCATTTCCCATATTTTCTCTTTCCTCCAAAGCCTATATGAAGGCCAAAGCTGTAAGAAACCTTTAGGCAAGTCATAATTCAAGAATTGAGTTCCTTTACTCTTCTTGAAGGACTTGCCCTAGCCTTCTCCCTCCCTATCGCAGATCGTCGCCGCTGTCGTCGTCTTCACCGTCACGCGTCATCGGCCGTCGTTCCCTCCGTTCTTCCTCTCTCTCTCTCTCTCTCTCTCTCTCTCTTCCTCTCTCTCTTTCTCCCGCCCTTCCTTCTCCACGGTCTGCTCACCCCAGTGTTCAGCGCCAGGGCTGCCCGCACCCGGTGCCTTAGCGGGTCGTCCGCACCAGTACCACCCGCGCAGGCGACAGCGCCGTCCGCGCAGGCAGCCACCGCAGGCAGCCACCAGGTCGCCCCGCAGGCTGCCAGCCCGGCCGCCCGCGCAGGCAGCCACCCAGCCGCCTTCGCTTGCGCCTATCCTTAAGTCACATGATACTCAGAGTTTGATTTTTTTTCTATAATTTTGTCATGGTTTTTTTTCTTTGTTAATGATAATATTCCATCTTAATGATTGGGCGAGAAGGTTAAATCTTTGGCTGTAATGGCCACAGTTGAAACAGTTCTATTTATCTAATTTAAAATTTGAGTTTAAACAGATTTCATTTTTTTCTTCAATTACCCTTTTTTCTGTTTCTTTGCTGCCGTGATTGAGGACCTTAAAGAATAAATAATTGATGTAAGGATATTGGCTGTTTTTCGTGTTTTGATCCAAGAAATTAATGCGGAGTTAAGTGACTCAAAAATGACTGCAATACAGAGGGATATTGAGGCAGGCCCAAACACCTTTCCGGGGTCAACATCTTCATCTTGTTGGAATAAAATGAAGGGAATAAAAATAAAAAAAACAAATATAGAGTTTGGACTCAATGCCGACGGAAGAAGATGCATCACAAAATCTGCAACCTGATTCATCCGGATTCATGGATTCTTCACGGATTCATCCGGCATTGCGAGAATGTGGCGTTCAACACAGCAAGATCCACAGGCCCAGGAAGAGTAAGAGAGCTGAGAGACAGAGAAAAGGAGAGATGCGACGATCAGCGAGGGGGGGAGAGATGCTTCGGGCGGGAGAGAGAAAAGGGACAGACGGAGAGAGGGAGAGGGGCGAGATACGGAGAGGGGGAGAGAGTGTCCAGTTAAAGAGGGAGCAAGGCGACATTGGCAAAGGGGAAGAGAGAACTGAGAGCAGCGACAGACCCGGGGGGGGGGGGGTGGGGTCGGAGAAGAGGTGGGGGAAGAGCGCTGAAGGGTTCAGAGAAGAGAGGGGTGGGAGACTGAAGGGCGTCGTAGGGTTTTGAGAAGGGGTTCGTTAATAACAGGGGGGTGTTTTCATTTTTCATTACCGAAACATCTGTTCCGTTCCGCTTACGTCAATAGACGAATGACGGAAACCTGCAGATGACGGAACAGTGACGAATGACGAAAATGACAAAAACTTTCCTGATAAAAGGATATCCGAACGGAATTCTGCTCCGATACATTCCATCTGTTCAGTTTCATTGTTCGTTTCTGTCCTCCAGCTCTACGGCTGGTAGGAACCTTAAATAAGATTATAGTAGTAATAAATGAGTTTATATAATTATACTCGTTAGGGATTAGAATGTTAGGATGTCATATAACATCAATCATAGATAGGATTAAACATAGATAGGGTTAAACGTAGATAGATAGAGTATCCGTTATAACAATTATAACGGCTACGATTATAACAGGAAAGTTTAGATAACAGACTTAAAGTGAACGTCTGAGATTAAATCAAGAGTAGTCGTTATTACAATTATAACAGCTATGATTATAACGGAAAATATACGTTACTACTTAATAGTATAAAATCACCAACCTTGTTGTCAATTTTCTTATGGAAATACACCGATCTTAAGATTACCCCTGTGTTCTTCTTCTTCTCCTCCCTTCTCTCTTCACGCTTCTGTTTCTTCTTCTTGAGGTGAGATCGAAACTTTTCATGGTATCAGAATGCGAATCAGGGATCAAGATGGCAAGGGAGAATTCTACCACCGTCACACCTGTCGGATCCACCGCAGAAATCAACGCCGCAACTGCAGGACGAGTCCTAGTTGCCATTCCTCCAGGAATTACAATCCGACTAAGATTGAGCACCGACAACTATCAGATGTGGAAGGCATCCATCATCCCAATTTTTCACGGGTATGATCTAATGAAGTTTGTTGAAGGATTTTCACCTCCAATTTCAATTGCAGATGCACATGGGAACATAATTGAGAATCCTGAGTTCAAGAAATGGTGGAGAGTAGACCGGCATGCCAGACTTGGACATCCTCAACTTCAAACTTTAGTTTCTACAATAAATAAATTTGGATTACCTGTTTCTCAAATGAACAGAAATTTTATATGTGAGTCTTGCAATTTAGCTAAATTGCATAAGTTGCCCTTCAGTCCCACTTCTCATACATCTACTCAGTTTCTAGAAGTGATACATTCTGATTTGTGGGGGCCTTCACCAGTTTTATCAAAGCCTGGCTACTCTTATTATATTGTTTTTATAGATTATTTCAGTAAATACATATGGCCGTATCCTCTTAAAAAGAAAAGTGATTTACTTTGCACATTCGAGGAATTTTCTAATAGAGTTGAAAAATAGTTTAACTATAACATTAAATATCTACAGTTGGATTGGGGAGGTGAATTCCAATGACTCAATTCGTTTCTCAAACAACATGGAATTATTCATTGAGTTTCCTGTCCTTATACTCCTGAACAGAATGGTACAGCAGAAAGAAAGCATCGTCATATAATAGAAACGTCTCTTGCATTGTTAAAACAATCTCATATGCCTAAATATTTTTGGGACGAAGCAGTAGCTAGTTCTGTGATTCTTATTTAATAGAATGATTACACAAGTTCTACAAAATAAATCTCCATATGAAGTTCTTTTAAAAAATAAGCCTGACTATAATTTTCTGAGAACTTTTGGATGTCTCTGTTATCCATATTTACGACCTTATACTAACAACAAGCTTGAAGATAGATCAGAAAATTGCATCTTCGTGGGGTATAGCTCAATGCATGTGGGCTACAGATGCTTTTCTCTTCTCCAAACAGGTAAACTTTATATTTCACGACATGTTGTGTTTTATGAGAATTCTTTTCCTTTCCATAAACAAAATTCAGCAACAGGAATTTTGGGGGCCTCTCCACATTCCAAAACTATCTCAAGTGTTCCCTTGTTCTCCATTTCAGAATCCGTTCAAGATGATACCACCGTTGTTCCTGATTCACAATACAGTTATGATCATATTCATGATCATGGTTGTTCTGAATCAACCAACCTGTCATCATCTCCAGTAAAAGATGATTCACAATATTATCCTGATATTATTACCGAATTTCCTGAAATTATGTCCACGTTTGATCAAACTCCTGATCCTAATGGTAGATTAAAAATAAAGCCTCTTCGAGACATTTATCAATAAGAAACAAATATTGATTCACAATCAGATTCTATTCCTCTTAAAGAATCATTTTCTTGTTCGATTAGATATCCAATTCCATATTGTTTGAATGTTTCCAAAAACATTATTTTTGAGCCAACTTCCTTTACCACTGCCTCAAAAAATGAAAATTGGATGCAGGCAATGACATCTGAGTACAATGCTCTCATTCAAAATAATACTTGGGATCTAGTTCAACGAGATCCTTATCTTCATGTAATCAGTTGCAAGTGGGTTTATAAATTAAAATATAAACCCACTGGTGATATAGATAAATACAATGCTAAATTGGTTGCGAAAGGCTACAATCAACAAGAGGGTTTCGACTTTATTGAAACCTTTAGCCCTGTTATTAAACATACAACTATTCATTTAAAGCTTTCTTTATCGGCTAATAATAAATGGTTTATACATCAACTTGATGTGTCGACTTGATGTGTCGACTGCATTTATTCATGGGGATTTACATGAAACAATATTCATGGAACAACCACCTGGTTTTAAGGATAAACAATTTCCTAACCATGTATGTCGTTTAAAAAAATATTTGTATGGTCTAAAACAATCACCACGTGCTTGGCTTACAAAACTTTCATCTAAATAACATAGTCTTGGTTTTGTAGGATCCAAGACAGATACCTGTTTGTTTTATAATCTGAACCCAGAACCTCATATTATTTTAATATATGTTGATGATATTCTTATTATGGGGCCGAATGAAAATAATATTTCTAATAATGTTCAAATTTTACATTTGGATTTTTGCTATAAAGATCTTGGACCTGCTCATTATTTTTTAGGAATTGAGTTTATTTTTTAACTCAATCAAATTACATCATTTCTCTTCTTGAAAAATCCAATATGGAAAATTTCAAACCTGCAACCCCTCCTTATCTTTATTCTGCATCAACAGACTCAAATGATTCATTAGTTGATGGCACTATTTACTGATAGATTGTAGGAGCACTTCAATATTTAACATTAACTCAACCTGACATTGCTTTTGCGCTACTCGTGCTTGTCAAAAGATGCATTCTCCAAATTCTAGTGATTGGAAGTTTCTTAATCATTTATTAATATATTTGAAAGGCACAATTCTGCAAGGAATGTTCGAATACAATGAATCATGTTTCACTTTGAATGCGTTTAGTGATGCCGACTAGGCTGGCGACTAAATTGATCGCTGATCCACAAGCGCATTTCTTGTGTACATAGGTAAAAATCTCATCTTCTGGAGTTCTAAAAAGCAACCAACTGTTGCCAGATCCAGTATCGAGGCTGAGTACAAGGCTTTCATTAATTGTGCCTCAGTTATCCTTTGAATTCAATCTCTTCTTAAATAGATTAACATTGAACAGAATCATGCCCCGATTCTCTGGTGTGACAATATTGGGGCAACTTATTTTGCGGCCAATCCGATTTTTGATGCTCAAACTAAACATATAGAGATAGATTTTCATTTTGTTCGTGAGCAGGTCTCTTCCAAGAACATCTCTGTAAAATTTATCAATGGAGAAGCTCAACTTGTTAACGCCCTGAAAGGTTTTGTAATAGCCATTTATTGAATTAAAAAACTCAAAACTGAAATAATTTTAGTAATTTTAAAATAAATAAATGAGAGAGAATATACACTTATAAAATTTGTGTAATATTAATCTTAAGAAATATCCTGAATATCTTCCGGAATGTCCAGGGGTGGGGTCACCTAGAATTGTTGAACTGCCTTTGGATCTGAGATTTAGACGGCTCCATAAAAAGAAAAAAATTACAATGATGAATGCACCGTCCCATCGGCTTCTCATTTTTCCCACAAGTAATCTTAGTGATAAATTTCTTATTTTCATAAAGTATATTTCTACTGAGATTTCTATCACAAAAATATCTTTTTAGCTATATAAATCACGTAATTTTCATTCCTCAACTCCTGTAGTTGTAATTTCATCATTCAAGGAAATATTCAATTTATTTATTCCCAGAAAATTAAAAGTTTGAGTTGCTCGTCTCTGTGGGGTTCGCGCCACTTCACCATGGAGAAGTCATCTATAAGCCACCGGCACGACGTCGCCTCGCCCCGTTGGGCAGCCCTCAACCGTCGCCCTCCCCCGCCACCGTTCTCGACGGCTAGGTCGCCCACGGCTGCCCGTTGGGCAGCCTGTCGGCGCCATCAACCGACGCTGTCTTCAGCCGCTAGGTTTCCTGCAGCCACCCCGTCGGCGTCCTCGTCCGCCCCTTCTAAGGCCTCCCCCATCGGCAGCCTCGTCGACGCCCATGCTCGCCACCATTGGCGACCATTTGGTCAGCCCGTTGGCACTCCAACCCGTCGCCGTCCGTGACCAATTGGTCACCCCCCGACCACTCCCGAAGCTCAGCCCGACCATGCTCTAGGTTGCTGCCGCCAGCGTCGTCGCTGCCAGTCTTGGCGGGGACGCTGCCGCTGACGACCGCCCTCAGCCGACCAACTATAGCTGAGTGCAGCCGGTGCCGCAACCCCGTTCGGCGCCCCACGACCAGCCGACCATAATCAGAGTTGCTGTCGCGACCGCCACCACCTCTGCCGTGATAATCGTCGAAGATCGGCGATTCTCGCCCCCAGCCCAGGCCTTCCCGGCTGGTTCTCTTTCATATCATTTTCAGTATTATTACCCTCGTTACTGTCGTCCTCGCATGCTCTGCTGCCAAACTTGTGTTAGGTAGTTTTACTCTCGATGTCTGATTTGTGTCACTCTTGGCCTTCAAGCTGAATATTCTGGTCATTGGGAGCATGCTGCTACCTTAGACCCCTCGTGTCGTTACCCTGCTCTTACACTCCTAGATCCGCGGCTTGTGCCATTTATATTTTAATTGATTTTACTACTCTTGCATCACGTCCTGCATCGCTGCATATCCGATTGACGCCCCCTCCTTGTGGTGTAACACGAGCTGTTCGATCTCAGCACACTGTATTAATCAATAGCGGTTTACCAGTTGACCATTGATAAGTCTAAATTTAGGGGTTTTACATACTTCTTCTAATTCAGACCTAACCAATAATATTTATGAAAATTTATACCTAAATACTCTATAATTAATATAGGGCAAGGGATCGATCCACATAGAGGCACAAATTAATTTTAGAATTTTTTCAAGCTTGGAATGAAGGAAATGAGTTTAAAAGTGAGAAATATAATTTCTGGGACTTTTCTGGATTTTTAGTTAATTTATATAATTTTATACTATCTAAATTGAAGCATAAATATAAAGGAAAACCCTACAATAATATTAGGCTAATTTTCATAATTTTAATTAACACTAGGAATAGAAAATAAATTATTTTTAGAAATTTCAGTAATTTAATTAACACCATAAACCACTAGAAGTATTAAATATGAGAGTTAGAATTTTGAAGAATTCTTTCAGAAATTAAGATAACTAGAAGTTGGTTATATAAATTTTAGGGATGTTTCTTTTGGAAATTTTAATTGCAGAAAATAAATTTTCTGAATTTTTCCTATTTTTTTGGAATTTTTAAATGCTAACAAATATAAATTTTTACCTTTTTCGGCACTCATTGGCGGCAACAACAGCGGAGCAGTGGCAGCAGAGCGGGTTGGGCCTTTCGGTCCGGCTGGCCTGGTGTGGCACGTAAAGGGAGCCTCTTGGGTCAGCCCAATTAAGGCTTGACTAAGTCGCGCATACTGCGCTTTTTGTGCCCTAAATGATGAAATTCAAATATGAATTTTTTTGGAATTTGGAACGAAGAGTGAAAGATTATCTAGAGAGAGATATGAATGGATTTTAGAGAGAGAAATAAATGGGTTTAGAGAGAGAAAATGACTGAAATGAAGAGATAGAGAGCAAATAAGGAGAGGGTGTAGAAGAAGTTTAAGATGGAATTTGAAGGTGAAAATGAAGGAGATTATTTATCAAATTTTGAGAGAATGAATTTGGGATATGGATGAATGTTTAGAGAGAGAAATAGTCGATTCTATAAAGAGAAAATAGGCAAAAATGAGTGTTTAGAGTGAAAAAGTGATGGTTTTAAAGGGTAAATGGATGGATAATGATGGTGAAAATGCAAATCTAGGATCCTAAAACCTCAATGCAAGTTTGGTGAGCCCTAAATTCTTCCTCTCAAGTTTGGATCCTTACAGTTTTCAAGGATCAGGCATTTCTCAATGCAATTAAGAGACGCAATTGAATGGAAACTTCAACAAACTTACATTAAGCAGGTTGAAAAACCTGGATTATGAAATATGCCTAGTCATTCTAGCCAGCCACTTACTAGAGAACTTCCAGAATGAGGGGAAATGAGGGATAAAAATAGAATTTATACATTTTAATAATTATTAAAATATCCCTTTGGGTATTTTCTATTTTTTTTCTTGCCATTTTTGTCTATTTTTCTCCATGGGTTAATAGCTTTCCCTTGGAATATTCCTTTTTTTTTGTTGGAAGGCTTTTGAGAGCCCAACGGGCAGGTCAGGCAGTGGCCCATCTTCCTCAGATTTCTCTTTTGAAGGTCCACAACTCCACTTGATCCTTTCAAGCCCCTTTATAGAACCATTAAGCTCCCAAAAATTATCCAATTCCCGTAGAATTGTATCTTCTAATTCCTGTAAATTTCTGCACATTTGGAACTATAATATACTCAACAATAATTAAACTACTTGGCTTCGGAGAAGTCAATAAATTTAGTGAAAAATAACCATAATGTGCAAAATTGGATTTTTTAGCGAAATGTATAAATATTTGGTGAATTCAAATAAAAATATGATAAATACCAAAAACATCTAAAATGTATGAAATACGCATGCATTCATCATGTTACAAACATGTCTTGAGTCATCATAGGAGCATCAAGCAAATCATGGATTTTATGTGCACAATAACCAAATGAGATTCCATGGGTTAGTTCATTGAATCTTATAGGACATAAGGTGTAGATTGGCATCTCATGAACTAGAAACTCAATCTATTGATTGAGATTGCTTGATTTGGGATTGATTATTATATCTGATGAAATAGATAATTGATTTGTAAGACTAGTGTAGGTTATTGGTCCATTGTACTGGTTAACTAGACTGATACATGGGCCTAGAGGGTCACACAAATAGTCTTTCAAATGTCATAAGAAATACTCAAATTCTTAGTGTTTTCTGAAAAATTACTTTTATGTTTAAGTAGAGGAAGGAAATGAATAAAACTACTCTGGCCATAACTTTTTAGGTGCCCACCATTCTTCTCCCTTCTCCCCTAGGATCTTCTCTACTCCCAATGTGATTTCAATGACATAACAACGAATGGAGGAGTGAAGTTGGGTCATTCTGAATCATGATGCCATAATGACGTTACTACTGATGATTGATCTGACCCAACATTAACCAAAACAATGCAAAGATATGATGTCATATGATGACACACCATTAAATTTTGACATAGGAAGTTGATCCCACAAAAATATGATCTAAATCTTGGAAAACATATTTGGAATACTAAGGTTAATGTCGTTAAGAATTATTCATCAAAACATTATGAATATGTAAACAAATATCTACAAAATAATAAATGCCTGGAATATTTTTCAAAAATATTTTTTTATTGCGAAAACCATAGTCTTCATAAAATACAATAATGAATATATTTATGCCAATTTATGTAGCCAAGAATATCATTATGACTTCCATTCCATCTGCCTGACATGCAAGTCTCAATTCCCCTTGTAATTTTTGTAGAAGTCTTGTTCATGATTTAAGGCATTTTATGGAATGATATGATCTTTGGAATGTTAAAATGGAAACTATATTTTTTGTTAAATAAACTATCCTAAGATTCTAAATATATTATTCGCGAATATCACATGGTCTTATAGAATAGTCAAAATATGGTTTAGGTCTTTATGTTATTTAATTTTTTGAAGTTATGTGGCTCTAATATATTGTAGGTTCTGAAAATGTGATGAAATAGATATTTTAAAATATCATAGACTGATGAATGTAAGGAAGGGAAGATGATAAGGTGATAATTAATAAATAAATATTACATAAATGTTTTGAAGTGGTGGGTGGAAAGATTGAGGTACGTTGATACAAAAGGCACGATAATAAGTTTCTAAAGATAAGGATGTAAGAGTAATGAAGAAAGGAAAAGGTTGATAAATAGAGATTAATAGATCTCAATGTATAAATATATAATGTCGGTTTTTAGATTATGGCATGATAGAATAATGATTGATGGTATGATGGAAGGGTTTATGTTGTCACTGATGTGGATGGAATAGTTTTTTTATATGAATAATATGATGATGTAAACTAAAAGGGTTTTCAGAAGACAATGATGATGTGCATAGTAATGACCCACTTCGTATCATCACCTTTTGTGAGAACCAGTGAGGTCACTCCTAAAAGATAAACTAATCCACCTCTTTGTCAACTTCAGCTTTTAATCAAGTCAACAATAAAAAGAAACCTTATTTAGCATGACTTAAAATACATTAGCAATTAATTTTTTTTTTCATAGATAAGTAGGCTTATCCATAGATCCAAATATATAGCTACAATGGTAAATATTGAGGAGTTTTGGGCTCATATTTTGAGGGTAAAGATTGAATGGCTTTGAGCATGTTGATTATGTGTCTCTCCTTCATTAATCTGCATGTTTCATTTTTGATGCATCAGCTCAACACTCATACTACTCATATCTTTCACACAGATTACCATGTATAACTACTCATATCTGATGTGTGTCATATCCATGTACTCATATGTTGCGTCAGTTTCCTTGAGAGTTATTGTGCTTTATTTGCATATATAATTATTGCATTAAAACATATCTTATTTCCTATGATTTTGCGTACATTATAAAAGAGAAACATGCCTCAACTACTTTTCACACATTACAGTGTCATGAATGATGATGCCACAATCAAACCCATTTTAAAGACAGGGACATAAATTCATTTCTTAAAACAATGAATTTGATTGCAATATTTGGCAAAGTGAGATTACCCCATGATAAAACACATCCATAAAATTATTAAGTAAATTGTTTAAAATATAGTATAATTTTAACAATTATTTGCAATACAAATACGATGTCATGAAATTCTCAAAATCACTTTAGAATTGAGGAACTAATAATTTCACTCTTAAAATTTTTAATCATATTAAGAAACATATATCCACTGCAAAATTAATTATTAAATCACCGTGGATCTGGGAATGTTTGTTCATGATACTATAAATACATTGTCCTACTTTAACTCTAAAATTTTACAATTTTCATTCAACCAGATAGATCAGATCTACATATTAGTTTACATAAATGATCAGTACAGAAGCCTTAAACCTGAAATAATTTCCAAAGGCTTTAATACGCAAGTGTTTTAATGAAACATGCCTCAACTACTTTTCTGAAATAATATATTATGAAAAAAACACATTTAGACATTTCAATGTAGTTGTGGTAGCTTAAAATTTATATATAAAATAAAAGGTTCTGATTTCATTGTTATTAAAAATTTAAACGAGTTGATATGCTTTTAAGTATAGAAAGGACATTAGTAAATAGTCCTTTGGATTGATCCACGTAAATATAGGGTATTTGTTAATGAGCTTCTTCATTGACGGCATTTTTTCAAAAAAGGAGCAAAATTTCAATGTAAATTATTTATTAAATGATAATAGTATGTCATCTAATTATTTTGATAAATATAATATAAAAATATAAATTGAAACTATATTATACAAAGAAAGTCAAAATTTTTGAATATAATGTACAATGTAAAATTAAAACTAATGATAAAAATGAACCAGAACAGTACAATTTGTAATAAATTTAACAGTTGACTATTTAATCAAATCATTTTGGCACGTCCAAAATGATATGATTAAATAGAATGAATTTTATTTGTCTAATTCATTCCAATATTGATGTCAGAAACATTGTGAATTTGCAATTTCTTACTTTAATTATGCGAATTTAGAAACAAATTTATTAGGTAATAAATCTTTTTTACTATTCATTTAATTTATACATGTATGATATTCTTTTTTAGTAACTGGATATTGATATATTTCAATTCTAAATTTACGAATTCAATTAGAACTCTAAAATTTTTTCCCTTAGAAATAGTGATGCTGGGAGTTAACTTGATATTATGTATTCTGACTTATACCATAGGATACATATAGGATTAGGTTTTTGGTACTTCAAGTGTACTTCTTTATTACTCGTGGTTCACTTTTCTATTTCAAGTATTCAGAAGATATTATTAGAAAATTAAAATTTATTCTAAAAATTGAATTTTCCCCATAAATGGTAGGTTGGTTATACTTTCATTGTCATTAATGTTACATCATCACTGTTGTCGTCAATAATTTTTCCATGGCAAACGTTCATCAGTATGGTATACTATTTCTTTGAATGATACATCTTCCGGTTACCAATACCGTTAATTTTTTTGGTAGTAGTTTCATTTTTCTAGTCGACGGGTTCTGTGAATGACAGCATCAGATATGACAACAGGTACGAATAATCAATCCCCACCATGCAGGAGCTACTTTTTATATTCACCAGTTTTTCTTCCTCTCTGGCTCACTACCTCTGTGTTTCGCTCTCCATCCCATGCCGACTGACTACGCTAGACGTGGACTTCAGTTGTACAATTTGTCATCGGATACCCTTTTCCCTCTTCCATATCTCGACCTTTGTCTTTGTAGCAAACCAGATCATCCCTTTCATTCTCCAGATCAAGATCTACGACAGAAAGTGCGATATTTGCTGGGTCAACTTGCTCGACCAGGAAGATCTTGCCTATCTTGTGCTTGAGTTACTCGAAAACTCACTGTTGAAACAAAGTTCGGCATGCTCAATAGGACCAGGGCTTTAACTTCTTGAGAGGGTCGGTCAACGATTACCAGATTCACCCCACTACGATTTAATTAAGGGCGGTGACCCTGGCAACGGGGTTCAAGCACTTCCGACTCTTTCGGATAAGGGAAATGACACTGACAAAGGAAATTCAGACTACCACTGAGTAGGGGCTCACCAAATCAATATGGGTGGGTTCGCCGTCGCCTTTATTTCCTCTCTTTGGAATCAGAAATCAATAGTTTTGAATTTTTTATGAATTCGTCCCACCAAACAATGTCCGCAAGTGAATTATATCTTTTCAACCATGTATCCTGCTCTGTCTACCTACCTCTATTTCTTTTTCGATCTCTCTCCATCTCTCTCCTCCTGCTCGCCATTCCTCTCTTCTCCCACCCAACACGCCCTAAGCCCCTTCAGTCTTTCTCTTCCTAATTTCTCTTACAATCTATGCTGTCAAGCCTCCCACTCTCTCTCTGCTTCTCAATCTAAATGATGAGGGTAAATACAGAGAGAAAAAGAGGGTTAATACAAAAATTGTATTAAATACCCTGTGTTAACCCTTACTTTCATCACTCTCTCTCTCTCTCTCTCTCTCTCTCTCTCTCTCTCTGTTACAACTCGGCTTTTTTCACCACGTGAACTTCGCAACTTTGTTCACCAAGAAAGCGCGACAGGACAAACTCTTCGCTCCCCAAGGCCAGCGTCAGGCGCAGTCCGTCACCTATCTTCGTGATATCATTGCTTTCTGCTCCAACTTGTCGCACCAGACGAGAGCAAAGAAAAAAATTCTCTCCACTCTAACAACGATAAAACCAGCACCCCTCTCTCTATATCTCCATATCCATCGCTGGTCTAAAGCGTCAGCCTCGCCGAGTCCATTCCCTTTCTTTTTCCTGCCGTTCATGTCACGACTTCTTTTTCTCCCTCCCTGTAACTAGGCCACGTAATAATACATTTAATGCTCCTCTTGCGCCTTATAAATTCGAAATAGCTACCTCATTCTCAGCCCTGAGGATTGAACATGGGTAGATCGCGAAGCTACCCTTCCCTTTCATCTCTTCTGTTCTTGTCACTTCTCTTCATCTCTTCTTCCAGAGTCGACTCTCGCAAGGTACAGTACTTTTCTCCATCCAATCTCTACCCGTTTAGCCATTTCGTAATCTTTTCCTACTGCGCAGGTCTATGTCGTGTACTTGGGGGGGCACGCTGGGACAAGGACGCCGGAGGAGATACATGGAGACCATCATTCTTACCTGCTCTCCTTGAAAGACAAGTAACCCAAAGAAATAACGCATGATTCATCGCACTTTTCTATCTTCTTCCCTCTCGTGCTCACAGGCGTAAGAATTCATTATTTCGTTCGTTGAACAGCGAAGTAGAGGCTCGCGAGTCCTTGCTCTACAGCTTCAAGAACAGCATCAATGGCTTTGCTGCATTGCTATCGGAAGACGAAGCCTCAAGGCTGTCTGGTTGTCAGAGAACCTGCATTCTCCTTCGTTATGTGCTTACTTGGTTAAATTATCCTCAATTTGTCTTATCTTTTTCCGGTTTATTCATCGCAGGGATGGAAACAGTCGTCGCTTGCATCCCCAGCGAGCCGAGAAGATGGTCATTGCACACTACTAGGTCCTGGGAATTCATCGGCCGTGAGGAACAGATAATGGGCGACGACGTCGAGAAGACAACCCGGCGTGCTGGTTATGGCAGGGACGCCATCGTTGGGCTTCTTGACTCCGGTAGGCAGTCAGTCGATGAGGAGAAAAAACCGATCGTTTTTTATCTTTCTTTCGTGCCGTTTAAAGAAACAATTAGCCAGAATAATTGAAGAACATTTAGATAACATAGAACACTTAAAAAAATTATCTCGCATACGCCAGGAATTTGGCCAGAGTCTGAGAGTTTCCGAGATGAGGGGCTCGGCCCAGTTCCTAGTCACTGGAGAGGAGCCTGTCAGGATGGAGACTCCTTCAATGCTTCCCACTGCAACAGGTAACCCTAAACCCTAACTAGCTATTTTCCCTCCTTTCCGCTCTTAGCTCGTCCAAGGAAAGAAAGAAAATTTTCTCACCAGTTAAGACAAAACCCGGCAAGTTGTTCACGAGGGTCGAGCCCATGATGCCCAGAGGCCACTGTTGGATGTGAGAGCTGTTCTTGGACTGTATGAACCCTAAAGTCTAAACCGTCACAGCTCTTGGATGTGAGCAACGCATGCGCCGCACCCTCAGGCCGCCGGCTTGGATTTTAGGGCTTCGGTGGAAACAATGCTGTCGTCACCCGCCAGGCCGTCACTGAAGACAAGTGATCCGTGTCCATTCCACTGCTTGCCTTCATCGTTGGTGCTAGTGATCTGCAGCTAGAACGTCCCGTGACTGATTTCTTCTCCTCCAAGCTTAAGCGAGGAGTTTCCGCTTCGTGGATCAGCGTTTTTGGCTTGGCTTTCCGACTTTTGGTCTCTATGAATCTTACTTAATCAGAACGAACCATAGCAAAATTTCCGAGTTTTGAATGCGGCGGTCATGAAAATGATGAAACAACGGCAATGCTTTCCAAGAGAAGGAAGAATCTTTCTCTTCATACATCTGACGCGCCGTAATTCTCCGAACCTTCCAGGAAACTGATTGGAGCTCGGTACTACCTAAAGGGCTACGAGGCGTACTACGGCCCGCTAAACACCTCTTACGCGTACCGATCTCCCCGCGATGGCGACGGCCATGGAACCCACACGGCCTCCACCGTCGGCGGCCGCGCAGTCGCCGGTATCTCCGCCTTCGGCGGTTTCGCGAACGGCACCGCCTCCGGCGGAGCGCCTCTTGTGCGGCTCGCTGTGTACAAGGTCTGCTGGCCGATCCCCGGGCCAAATCCTAACATAGAAAATACGTGTTTCGACGCCGACATGTTAGCGGCAATTGACGACGCCATTGGCGACGGCGTCGACGTAATCAGCATCTCCATTGGCGTCAGCGGTTCAGCTCCGCCGTTCGCCGAGGACTCCTTGGCCATTGGGTCTCTCTACGCGCTCAAATCTAACGTCGTGGTGGCGTTAAGTGGCGGCAACTCGGGCCCGGCCTCCGGCACCGTCTCTAATCTTGCTCCTTGGATGATCACTGTCGGCGCGAGCAGCATCGACCGCTCCTTCCCCTCTCCCGTCGTGCTTGGTGACGGTTCCATATTAGAGGTATCCAACTTTGTTAATATTCTGGCCCTTACCGCTTTGCTGAAATCTCAGTTGGTTTTCAGCTATGGAAATGATACGATTACTGTTGGTTTATCCCGTTTCTGTCTTAGGGGCAAACCGTGACGCCGTACAAGTTGAAGAAGAGAGAGCATAACTTGATCTACGCCGCGGACGCGGAGCTCCCGGATACGCCAGTAAACGCCACGGGGTATGTCCTCTATCCGTTGTAAGAGTCGTCGATGGATGAAGAATAGAACGGAACGAGCCCAATTATCATCCGTCCTGACCTCATACCGTCATGTATCGTCATCAAACTCGTCCGCATCCGGAATGACGAGGATGAAATCCCGACGATGACGATGACTTCTTTATCGTCCACGTTGTCTGAAACAGCAAAATAGAGAAAGTGACGAGACAACGATGACGAATTGTCATCTTCATCCGTCAAAAACAACGCTTCGTCCTCGTCCCAGCGACAGCAAATACTAGTCGTCCCTCCACCCGTTTTGTCCAACTCCTACGACAGGAACGGGACGAAACTACAAATCTTTTTCCGGGTACCGGAACGGAAGACTCGTGGAGTGCAGTTCTTCGTCGAGTTGGGCGAGAAGAACAGAAAACACGAAGTTAACTTCGTTACCGATAACGTACAGGCAGTGTCTGGCGGGGTCTCTATCGTCAGCAAAGGTGAAAGGAAAGATCGTTCTCTGCCTGAGAGGTCAGGGGATGAGGGTTGGAAAGGGCATGGAGGTCAAGCGCGCTGGCGGCGCCGCCTTCATCCTCGGAAACTCCGCCGCTAATGGAAACGAGATTCCCGTTGACGCGCACGTCCTTCCCGCAACCGCTGTCTCCTTCAACGGCGCAAGGAAAATCCTGAAGTACATTCGAAAGTCGAAGAGCAACGCCACCGCCTCTCTCGTCCCAGCCAGAACCGTCCTCGGTGTCGACCCGGCCCCTGTCATGGCCGCTTTCTCTTCTCGCGGCCCCAATCGCATCGCCCCCCAAATCCTAAAGGTATGCACCGCCATTATCGTATTCAGTCGATACTTCAATTTTCTTCTTTCCAGCCTACAACGACAAACTCTACAACGACAATGTATGAGCAATTATTCTTTCCATAAAACGAAAGAAGCTGTGAACAGACGTTTGTCTAACGATGCAGCCCGACGTGACTGCGCCGGGGTTGAATATCCTTGCGGCGTGGAGCGAGTCCTCCGCTCCGACGAAGCTTGATGGCGACGAGCGGCGAGTCAAGTACAACCTCATGTCCGGAACGTCCATGTCGTGCCCGCACGTTGCCGCCACCGCGGCGCTTTTACGAACGATCCACCCCGGTTGGAGCTCAGCCGCAGTCAGATCCGCTATCATGACAACGGGTATGAATCAAAATGACCCCGTTCCGTCTGTTCCTGAAACTTATGAAGAATTCTTGGTTCCTTTCTCAGCAACGACGAGGGATTCTGCGGGACATCCGCTGAGAAACGCCGACGGAAAGGTCGCCGGCCCGTTCGAGCTTGGCGCCGGCCATTTTCGACCTTCTCACGCCTCCAATCCGGGCCTCGTCTACGACGCCGGCTACGGTGACTATCTCCTCTTTGTCTGCGCCAGCGCCGGCGTGCAGCTGGACCCGGCCGTGCCGTGCCCGAAGAGCACTCCGTCGCCGACCGACCTCAACCATCCGTCCGTCGTCTTTACCAATCTCACCGGGACTGCTGTCACCAGGCGGACCGTCACCAACGTTGGGCGACCAATGGCTCAGTATCGCGTCGTCGTTAACGAGCCGATTGGCGTCGAAGTGTCCATCGCTCCAGAGATCCTTTCGTTTCGCCGCCAAGGAGAGAAGAAGAGCTTCACCGTCACTGTCACGGCTCGTTCGAAGGGCGCTGCACTCGCTGGCAAGTATAAGCATGGGTCTTTTACTTGGATCGACGGCGTCCACGAGGTGAACAGCCCGCTCATCGTGGGGTTCGCATAAGTAGAGAAAGGCAGTAGTATACGCTTTTGGCTGCCTCCCTGTCGAACTGATTTATAAAGAAGGGACTGCTCCGGTCATGTTGTATTCGAAGTGAAAAGTCAACGTCATGGTGTTGAACAAAAACTAAAACCTATAAGTTAATAAGTATAAAATATTTTTTGAGAAATTCATCAATATGTCAAATAAACATTTGATATTAAATGAAGTGTATCAGCTGTTAAGTCAAGCTCTACTAGGAATTTGTCTAAATGAACGTTCCTTAATACTGATGACATTCGTAAGTTCATTTTATCTTCGTCATTTGATCTAAATGTACAAGTAAATGTGTGAAAGTATGTACCAAATAATATTTCATGGAAGACATCAATAAGTCCTATAAATTTTTGACATCAAATAAATATTGAACATAAAATGAAGTGTATCAACTGTTAAGTCAAAGTCTACCAGGAATTTATCTAAATGAATGTTCCATATTACTAACGGCATTATTAAGTTCTTTTTTATCCACATCATTTAATCTGAATGTACCTGTAAATGTGTTAAAGTATGTATCAAATATTACTTCTAGGCATACATCAATAAGTCAAATAAACTTAAGACATCAAATAAAGTGTATCAACTGTTAAGTCCATGTCTTTTAGTAATATATCTAAATGAATTTCCCATACTACTGACAGTATTTTTATTTTCATTTTTATCCTCATCATTTGATTTAAATGTACCTGGAAATGTGTCAAAGTATGTAAACTGAAATATATATAGAAATCCTTTAAGCCGCATGGTACAGGAAAATTGGGAACATGGGCTTCACATTGTGCATAATATTGGTTGGTAAACTCAAGCAGAATTCCCTTAAACATATTTCCACAATCTCTACTATTGTTTTTCTACACTTAGTATTATGTATTATGAAATCAAACACATATGGAATAGCGAGACAACATTAATTTTGTTTCATATTAAGGCAGAAGGACCTATAAATCATTACTGTCCTTTTGAGTGAGATTATTATCAGTAAACACTGAGTTCAATACCTTCACCATGAATAGGCCATGATTATATCTAATTGATTTCCTAATAGAGAGAACTTGGTTATGAAGCCATTGTGCACCATTAATCTGGTGCAAAATAACCCTATTTATAAAATATTATATATCTACTGCATTTTCAATATGAATGAGCAATTTTTTCGTCCTCGACTTTCCTTTACAAAATTTTGAATTGTGGGTCTTCGTTTTGTCCTTGTCATTGGAATATCTATGATAATTGTGCCACACATTCACACAATTTGAGAAACTTAGGGTCTTCAATAATTGAGGAAGGCATATCTATACTCAAAATCAGATCTAACAAATATTTTTTATTTATTCTGGAGTTTGGCCTGTAAATTTGGACCCCTTGGGAAAAGAACTTGTAAAATTTTTACATTAGTAAAATACTATACGTCCCTTACTACCTTGATATGAGAACTTTCCAAGTAGTTCACCAACTTCATTATTCTGCTAGTCATGTCACATTTCACTCTTCCATGAACTCGTTCATAGTACCGGAACAACTTACACACATGGGCCAATAAGTGACAAATGGTGAGTCATTAAACTCTGTGAAAAAATTGTCCTAAAAACTTCTGGTACAACTCAAGCCAATTTTCCTAAAGTTTGGGCACATACTTTAGTGAGTTTTCCAGTGCTAAATCCTCTTTTTGAATGCAATTACTGCACTGATAACATACCTTGGTTCTTGCCACCAAACATTTTATTTCACTGTTTAATGATGGGTTCAAAGGCCTCAATCTAAATGAAAAAATTTAGATTCATACATCATAAGACTTTGAATGGAGGGATCAAAAAAACATTGATGAAACAAAAGACCAAATCATCTGGGCATATAATGCATCCATGATTTCTTGGATCCTTGAGTGAGACATGTTAAGCTGCTCAAGTGTACAACATCTGCATGTATCCACACAAACCTTAGCACATCAAATATCCTCCTTCATCCAGACAATATATATTCATGCTCCATCATCGTGGTTATACCACCTTGATTGTATCGAGAATGGAGATGAGCTATGAAGAAAAAGGAGAAGATGATAAAGAGCCATGCACGACTCTGGCCTAGCGGAATCTATTCTGGGGCCTTCCCCTATTTGTACCAAGATGAAAAACCCCCATACTGAAAGTATATCTTCTGATGTGCAAAAGACCATTTGTGTGTGGCCCTCTAGGCTCATGTATCATTTTAGTTAACGACTCTAATGTCACAATAAACTTTATTGGCCTTCCAAATAAATTAACAATATTATCATATACATTAATTAATGATGTATCAATTAATTCAATCAATAGGTCTAGTCTTCAGGCCGTCGGGTACTAAGTTATAGCTCACCCTCTAGAAGATACAAAGGATAGTGTATTGACTCTTTCGTTCCACCTTTATTTTATCGACTACTATACAAGCATAGTTTTTCATCTGCCAACTTGAAGCTCTTAGGAGAACTTAGGCCATAACACAGCCTATTCAGTCATTTGAGGTAGTACGGATGGATTCAAAAACAATGGAGAACTCTTCTCTAATATTCCATTGCATTGTCCAAGGACTTCATCGTGCCGTCTTTACTTGACTTGACAATCCTGTGTTAAACACTCAATCATCTTCATGGAGTTCTTTCTCCGCACAAAGTTAGAATGCAAGTGCAGCCATTTATCCACGAGTCATCTTTGGTGTATCAGGTATAACGAATACTTACACAACTGTGATGTGGATCAATTTGGTTAACAGATTCATACAAAATCATTTGAGATTCATATGAGTCACTTCAATGAACTCTATCCACACAAGAAAAACCACTATTTATCCTGAGTGCTTTTACACTAATGGCTATGGAACCAACAATACTACTCATATGAGTAAGACCAGATAATACTATTATATTTGGATACTTTGATGTCCTTCTCGAGTATCATTTGAATTGGAATATTTTGAATACATGCTTAAAGACTAGTCCTCTTAGGAATCTAATCTCATAATAATTCTCTAAGTTAGATCATGTATTCATGAAATTCATTATAAGCATCACACATGCACTATAATGAATAAATCATATTAATGAACATGGAGGAAGATATGGAATGTGTGATTGGCTTGCTGGCCACATAAATTTCCATTATGTAAGCCTATTAAATAAGCATCCAACTAGATGACGCTGAACCACCATCAGATGACTTGAAGTAGCAACATCATAAATATAAATTCTCTCTATTTTTATGGTCACAATATATATTGTCGGGTCATGTCAGTGACACACATGTAGCTATAAAACATGGTTGTTATAATATTTATTTGATCATGGTTCATTTTTGTGTTCACAAGAAGATATAGTAGAATCTAGTTAATATTAATAAGGGATTCGTCAATGAGTTTAACTCATCAACCTTTCTCACTGTCGATCATATGCCCCAGATTCCCTGTTAGTGGCCCAGCCAAGAAGGGCGACACTAGTATAGATTTATATTGAATCAATACACTAGGATCAAAATCCCAGATTTAGATCTCAAATGCCAGCTAACTTCCAAATGGTGACATCATGGCTTTCACAGATCATAGACCTTTTATATTATCACTCTACGGATTGAACCGGCCCCTTAAAACACATAGGGAAAAATATACAAAAAATCCAGTAATATTATTAATAATAATTTCAATCACCAGCATGCTTTGAAGCTCAAACTAAAACTAGACTAGATTTTTTGTCCTCCCTTAAAATGTGAACATAGGACCTTAATTTGGTCCATTGTGACCAAAACTTCTATTAGAAGGTGACATTCATTCTAGGTGACAGCCTGTCATCATGCTTGTGACTACAGCCTATATGTGAATCAAATATTTAACATCAGATATCATATAAATACACATTTAAGCATATAATATTTAATCTACAAAGTGATAAATAGATATTAAAAATATTATTAAATGCCATATGAATATTATATCACTCATATTTTGGAGATTTTTTGTTAAGCCTGCTTGACTACTATATCAAATAGTTTCATTAATGATGAATTTTGTACAGTTATGTGTACATAGTTTTAAAGTATTTTTTGTGAGGTGTTTATCAAAAGGTTAGATTATTCTTTTGGTTTTTAAACCTATTTATTTGGATATTGGGACAGATTGCAGCATTTGGATTTTGGGCTTCAAAGGAGAAATTGAGGGGGTTGGACAATATTCTGAATCCCTTTAGGAGTCCTTTTAACATCCCTCCAATAGGGTAGCACACATTCAAATGATTGAGCCCACAATAAATGATAAAAGAGGAAGTCACATATAAATAAACAAGAAGATGATAAACATGCATTTTTGTATTCATTCTCAAGCAATGTCTAGCCACTATCCCAAATAGCTGTTCAACCTGGTGTTAAGAGAAATTCAAGTGGTCACCACCTCAGCTCAGAGATGAATAATGGGTTTCGGTTCAAAATACATCCAACCAGGAATCAAACAAATTCCCCAGACTAAGCTGTCAGTAAACAGTTATGATTTAGTGCACAAAACCTGACAGTTAGCCTTAATCTAGTCAATACAATGGCTATAAAAACTTTATAAAAACTAAAGTGATGCACCAAATTGAAACCACAAAAATACAATTGACCAAAAGTCTCATTGCTTGTGCCTTATCTCTCTTACATCTCCTTTCTCCATTCTTTCATCTCTTCTAGCTCTTCCTTTTCCTTTTCTTAGCTTAATCCTTCATGTAACTTATTTTTATCATGTCTTCCTTCAAGATATTGGAGTCCTTTTCATGTTATTGGAGCTAGCAATGTCCACTAAAATTACATTGTGACAAGCTCTATGAATCTTGCTGCTATTGGAGTGCAGGGAAAGCTTGCAGCAATCATTCCTTCTCAGAATATTACGTCTATCGAGATCAACAATGAAAACTATCAAACATGGAAAGCTGCATCATTCATCCTCTTAATGTATATGATTTAATTCAGTTGATTCAAGAAATATCAGCTCCAATCTCTATTGCTGATCAAGATGGAAACATAATTTCAAATATGAATTATAAGACCTGGTGGAGGTTAGATCATATACTATTCTACTATGCATTAGTAAGGCTACATCAACTAAAGAAGCCTAGGAGAAACTTCATAATGCTTTTTCCATCTGAAATTTATCCATAGTTATGAATCTTCATTGAAATTCCATTACATGAATAAATGCATTTTGAACCCAGATGAGGAAATATTTTTTTTTCGGGTTGAGAGTTGACAAATCATTAGTCATATTAAAATTCTTTTGTGGCCTTGGTTATATTTATGCCCAATTCATCATGAACATCAATCCCAACATATAGCAGTTAAAGTTTTAGGACAGAGTACTTAACCTAAAAGCACGTGATGCATACTTATGGTATCAATAAAATTCTTAATTTTTGTGTTTTTTACCCTATGGCTAATATCATACAAGGTCAGGGATCTCATATAAACACACATCACAATATTTTTCATACACAGTATAACATTTCCAAATGTGATGGGTGCCATATTCAAAGTTAACGTCTTAACTGAGAATGAGGACAGGCCAGGTTCAACAGAAACTTTCAACCAAGATGGCAGATCTGCTCCTAATTTGGCTATATATCATGAGAATGAAATAAACATTATGCAAATATAGCCATGTATAGAAGCCATCTGTTCAAAAAAATTCACACGTCTTCAAGCACACTTCCAAAAATCCATATTGTGAATTTCATCACCATGCTCATGAAACTACCTGGTATTTTGACACTGGGCTATGCACCATTTGACATCTGATAAATACCTTCTCAATCATCATATCAACTGCCAAGGCAACAATCATCTACACCTTGGAGATGGCACATGTTTGAAAATTTTCTCCATTGGAAAATCAAAAATATCTACTTCTAGTCATCATCTAGATCTCAAAGATATCTTAGATGTTCCATATATTACCAGAACATTGTTATTTATTCATCGCTTGACTTTTGACGATAATGTTTTAGTTGAGTTTGACCCCTCTTTGTGCCTTAAGAAGGATAAGATCAGCAACATAATCCTTCTCCACAAATCGATTAATGGTGACTCTATTATCTTCACTCATCTCACTCTTCTCCTGCTGCGTTGCTTGGGGAAGGAGCATCGGTGGGAAGCTTGCACTCCTGCCTTGGCCACAATCACTTAAAGATTCTTCAAAAAATATTAACCATTTTGGACTCCTTGCTGCTTGTTTTAATAAACCTTTCATGTGTGATTCTGGTCGTATTTCTAAGTATCATAGAATTTTTTTTTCTTACCGTCCCATATCACAACTGTCAGAACTTGTGGGGGCCATCCCTTCTTCTGTCTCATTCTTTTTCTTTTACTATGTTTTTTCGTAGATGATAATATCAGATAAACTTGGTTTTATTCCGTTAAGAGGAGTGATCTTTTACATGTTTTCATCGCACTTGAAAAATGCGTGGAAAATTAGTTCGACTCTAAAACATTATTTTCCAATCAGACTAGTAATGTTGGGATCACAATCTTCAATTGTTTTAAAAAACTCAAGGCATCATTCATCGAGTCTCTTCACCCCCTAAATATATGAGATTTCTGAAAGGGAAAATATGGATATCGTTGAAACTACTTTCAAAAAAATACATTAATCTAACATGCAAAAAAATTTGGGATGAATTGATGTCTACTATCCTATTTTTCAAAAATACGATGCCTACCTGAGTTCTTAAAAAAACTATCTCCTTTTTCCTTCCTTTTTAAGAACTCCCCCAACTATACCTTATTAAAAGTTTTTGGTTGCTTATGCTAATCCTCTCCAGGCCCCTTCTCTTCCCTCTTTCCCCTACTCATCCTTCTCCGTACTGGCTCTCTTCATCTTGGATACCACTGCTTGTCTCTTCATGCATGTGTGTTATTTATTTGTCTTCACATTTTTTCATGAACATATATTTCCTTATACATCCACCTCGCATATCACTGTCTAATGTGTCTTACTTGGGCTCAACCCACTGATCTCACATTTTCCTCCTTTCCCAACATTGTCATCTTTACGATATTTTCCTCCCACATCCTAATGCCTACGGGGTGTCTTTAACATCTTCATTGAACATTGTGGTGTGCCTCACGTTTTCATTGGCCTACCTTCAACTCCCCTACTTGAGAATACTCATTTTGTTGATCCCACAAACAACCCCCTTCCCTCCCTTCCATTCGCTAGTCACCCCTATCTACCTCACCCAGAACTTCTCACCACAGTCGACCTGTAGTTATTAAAGGCAAATTACGGTGTTATTTTTTATTTCATTATAAAATATTTTTACTTAGTACATAGGAAATTAGAGGTAAGGGATTTATCAGATAATATATTAATTATATTACTTTGAGAATTAAGCTTTTTATAGATATTAGAGACATTGAATAAGTGGAGAAGGAAAATTATTTATATTATTATAGTGAAGGGAGATATTAAGCTTCTTAGTGGAGAGTTTTAGTTATATTTTTAATGAATATATTAGCAAAATAAGAATATGCAATATTAGTAAGGATAGTATGACTACTGAGTTATATTCCTAGTATATTTGGTGATTTTAGATGATACTTGGACATATGTAAGATTGAAAATAATAATATCAGCTAGTGATGATGAGTAAAAGTAATTAGAAATTAATGATACCTGTTAATATATATTTAGGGAATATCATATTGTTGCATAGTGAAGTTTACATAGTTTATATATTTCATAGGCACTCTTATAGGATAAAATAGGTAGGATATGAGAAATTTGTGTAAAATACTCGATCCCCAGAAAGTGTTTGTAATATTGCCTCAAGTAGGCCAAACTACAATGTGAGATTCAAATCCAACTCCATGCTTGATTGGAAATGAATTCATGACTCTAAACTCAGCTGAATCAGGATGATTCAGGCGGCTGGAGTGTGAGGCCATTGTTAACGTCCCCCTAGCTTTGATGTGTGGCTCTGCCTGCCATCTTTCATGCTAGCATGAATCCAATATGATTGGAGTTTACATAGTTGACAACTGTAGACCCCTCTTAGTTATGGTGCACCCATGAGCCACATAAGCCACCTTAGCATCAGCTTTTTCATCCCTTTTCTCCTTTCTTATTCTCTTGTTCAAAGGCCCCCATCCTCATCAACCACCTAGGCCAATGAGAGGTCTAGAAAAAATCAGATAGTAAAGGAGTCAGATATTACTCAGACTGTCCAATTTCCTTATAAAGATTAGAAGACTTCGATTAAAACATCACTTATGATTCTGCCCATTATGACACGGGCATTGGGCTGGGTCGGTTGAAAGCTGGTTATTGTTTCTTTGTTATTTTTGTAAAAAGGCGTGGCCCTTGAGCCACGAACCTTCTACTCATTTGTCTCTCCCCCTTCACAGCCTGAATCGGAAAGACATACTACTTTGGCCATCTCATCTTGGAAACATCAGAAATAAATGTCGCTATGTAAATGAATTCAAGTATTCAATTTCAAATACCATTTATCTCACATACGAAGTGCTACTGGCTCGCAACTTCTGAAATGGGCCTACTGTTTGGGACCTCTATCGCCAATGTACGTCCATGTTGTGCACTGTTATGCTTAGTTCAAGTGCTGGTGATGCCTAAACTATGATTTATTTTAAATTTATGTAATTTAATACAACAATGAAAAATATAGAATAAATATTAGAGAGAAGAACTGAACCCATTAAAAGTAATACTACTAAAACATATTATCAATTACAAGTAATGGGCCCATAAATTATGTAAAAGTTATAATATAAATTACTTGTTTAACCAAATATCCCATTTAATCCATGAAAAAAAAATTAATATCAAAAGGATTTCTAAAATAGCCTTAAAACATGTGGTATTTTGTGCATCAGTTTGGATTCATTAGTCACCTGAACACTATAACGGCGAAACCTGCTATTGATGTATATCTTCAAGATGATCCATGTTCTAATGACCATCAGCACCCATCATCCCCCCCTATCTCACTGTATTATTCTGGTCTACCTCATTGCCTTACTTTTGTGTCCCAGCTCATTGAACCTGCTTCCCTCATTGTTGCATCCAAATACCATAAGTGGGTCCAAGATATGAACACTGAATTTGAAGCCCTACTGAAAAACACAACATGTAGTTTACTTTTCCCACATCAAAAATATCATGCTGTTGTTGCAAGTGGTGATGGAAATATATGTGGCCAGAAAGCCAATCACACATTCCACATCTCGTTCCATGTGCATTAATAGAACATATTCATTATAGTGCATGTGTGATACCTAGAAAAAAGTCCATGAATACATGATCAGACTTACTGAATTATGATGAGATCGTAATGCGGAGATTACTAGTCTTTAAGCATGTGCTTTAAACATTCCTATTCAAAGGATACACAAGAAGGGCATCAAAGTATCCAGATAGAATAGCACTATTTAGCCTCACTCATATGATGAGTATGGTTGGTCCCCTAGCCATTAGTGTGGAGACACGCATAATAGATAGTGGGTTCTCTTTAGTGGAATGAGTTCATTGAATTGATCCGTACGAATCCCTGAATGGTATTATACCGAACTATCAATCAGGATGATTTACGTCATGGTTGTGTAAGTGGTCCTTAGACCTGAGACACCAAAGACGTCTTGTGGACGAATGGTTGTACTTTAATTATGGTTAACGAGTCTCTAATCATGGGATTCCAAATTGTTTTAGTTCGGGTAGATTTAGATGTTCACAAAGACGATTTAGTTGTCTAGATGGGATTGTCCACCCTTGATATAAGAGGTGATAACTCAACAAAGATGATGCGATGAAGTCCTTAGCCAAGGTAGTGAAATATCGGAGAAGAGTTCTCCGATGATCTCTGAATGCACCAGTACTAACTCGGATGGCCGATTAGGGTTTGACACTAGACCATACCCTAAGTCATCCAAGAAGCGTCAAGTGGATGAGGGATTATATGTACACGGTAACAGATGATGAATAGGTTTGACGAGTGAGTCGATACACACTCCTTTGTATCCTCTAGAAATGAGGTGTAGCTTGGCACCCTACGTGTTGGAGACTCGACCTATCGATTGGGGTATATCAATCTAACATTAATTAATATATATGATGATATAATTAATTAATTTTAAAGGTCAATGAAGGTTATTGGGCTTTTGGAGTCGTTAACTAGATTGATACATGGGCCAAGAGGTCACAAGCAGATGGTCTTTTGGTCATCGGAAGATATACTTAAGTTTTGGAGGTTTTTATGAAAAATACCCACTTAGTATAAATAGGGGAAGGCCCTGAACGAAATTCACCCAGGCCAGAATTATTTAGGGGGGCTTCCCCATCTTCTCCCTTATCCCCACAAATTCCCTCCATGCCTGATGTGATCAGGATGGTGTAACGACGATGATGTAGGTACAACGGGGCTCGTCAATGAGAAGGAGGAGTTATGACGTGCCGAGGATCGCGTGAATGCATCTAGAGGCTGTACATTTGAGTAGATTGACTAGGCTCGCTAAGGATCCAAGAAATCATAGATGCAATCTGTGCAAAGGTACTTCATTTCATGGTTTTGTCAATGTCGTTCGATTCCGTTTAAGTCTTCCACTACACAGTGTTTTCATTTTTTCATTCATATCAAGGCCTCTAGAACCCAACAGGTGGGTCGACAAGCTCAAATACAAACCCACTTGTGAGGTTGAGGGCTGCAAAGCTTGCTTTGTGGCCAAATGTTACACTCAACAAGGTAGGTTGGATTTCATAGAAACCGTTAGCCCCATCATAAAACTCACTACCATTACACTCTATCTTGCCAATTCATTGCAGGAAATACATCAACTAGATATCTTAAATACAATTTTACTTGTGGATCTCACTAAAAATATATATATGGAATAGCCCTCTTGCATCAAAGATCCAATTTTCTCTACTCATGTTTTTTTATTAACAAAAACCACTCTATGGTTTGAAATAGGCACATGTGATATGGCTTCATATACTCACCACTTATATTTAAAACCTTAGTTTTCATGGCTCCAAACCTAATTATTCCTTGATTGATGACATTGTAGTCATCTCTCCCACCTAAATAACATTATTTGATCCATATTATGTGGCCATCAAGCCAATGCCACCATCATTTTTTCATTTAATTTTATTTAATGAAATGTTTGTTCAGTATTATTTCCATGTGATGTTTATAATTATGAAGAATGGCATGCATTGTCCCCTCCTATGTGGTAACCCATCACTAGTCATATAGAGCATTGTGCCTGCGATCACACATGTTGAAATTGAGGGAGAGAGGGAGGATGCCACTTGAGTTTGAGACACTAGTGACGAGGCTAACAAGGGTGTTGAGTTTTGGTCTTTGATCGAGGCGTAGAAAATACCTTTCTATGAAATGGAAGCAATAATAGATTCCAAATAAATCTCTAAAACATTAGACACTTTGCATACCCTGTGGAGAACTTGATCTAAACTTGGTGTGCCCCTTTGGAGATTTTTCTAAAACCACTCACATGTTCTTCATCTAGAATTATCCATACAATCAAGTTTCTCCTCAATCTCATCCTCCTCTTCGTGTCCAAATCTTCTTGAAGTTCTTGTAGATATTCTCACCAATGAAGAATCTCCTCTTGGATGGGTTTGACAAGTCCAAATTTAGGGGTTTTATGTTGTTGTTTTATTTTAGAATTAACCAACAATTTTTATGAAATGTTTCCAGTTAAATACTCTGTAACTAATATAGGGCAAGGGGTTGATCCACATAGAGGGAAAACCTTAATTTTAGCATTTTTCTGAAGCCTGGAATAAAGGAAATTATTTTAAAAATGAAAAATATAATTTTTGGGATTTTCCAGATTTTTTGGTTAATTTCTATAAGTTCCTATGATTTAAATTGAAGCACAAGTACAAACAAAACACTAAAATATTTTAAACTGATTTTCCTAATTTTATTTACACCAGAAATAAAAATAAATGTTTCAATGATTTTCTGAAATTTAATTTACACCTAAAACCAATAAAAATATTAAAAATAACAGTTAGACATTTTTGGAATTTTTTTAGATTTTAAAATCTCTAGAAATTGGTTATACTGATTTTACAGATTTTTCCTAATTTTAAATTTTTTAAATGCAGAAAAAAAATCCTAATTTTCCCTATTTTTTCTTGATTTCATTTGTGTTTTTTTGTAATTTTTAAATGCTAAAAAAATGAGAAATTACTTGCTACGACTATCACCGGTAGCAGAGCAGCAAGGGCGGAGTGGCGGGGGTTGAGTGGCAGAGAGTCAGTGGGATTTTCTGTATTTTATGATTTTTTGATCATCAAAATTTTTTTTATTATTTTTACTTTTTGTTTTTTATAAGGCCAGTTTGACCCAGTCAGATTGGTTCGAACCTGTAAACCTCTTTTGGACAGCCAATCTGAGGCAAAGTCCTTAGGAGGGCACAACTGTGCCTAAAAAAACAGCCACATCATGCGCACATGAGCAGCGGGCAAGTGTGCTCGCAGGTGCACACATGTTGGCATGCAGCAAACACCATCGCACAAGGGCGGCTGAAATTAAGGAAATTTCTGTGTGAAAGGTTCAAAAATGAATTTTTAAAACAATTTTTTCTAGAGACGAGCTGGAAAGATGAAGCAGAGTCTAGAGAGTAATATAAATAGATTTATATAGAGAAAGAAATGGTTTTTGAGAGAGAAAAGGTTGAAATGAGGCGATAGAGAGAGAAAATGAAGAAGGGATGTAGAGGGTGTTTGAGAGAGAATTTGAAGGTGCAAATGAAGGAGATTTTTTTGATTTTTTTACAGAATAACTAGGGATATGGATGAAGGTGAATAGAGAGAAAGAACCAATTCTAGAGAGAAAAATTAGGGAAACTGAATGTTGAGTGATAAAATGATGTTTCATAGGGAAAATGGATTGATATTGATGGGAAAATGTAGATCTAGGTTCCTAAAATCTCAATGCAAGTTTACTGAGCCCTAAATGCTTCCTCTCAATTCTGGATCCTTATATGTTTCCAAGATCAGCCATTTTTCAATCCAAACAAGAAATGGGTTTAAGAGAAGTTTCAATAAACTTACATTAAGCAGGTTGAACAACCTGGATTCTGAAATATTCCTTGTCCTGATGGCCAGCCACCCACAAGGAGGGGAAATGAGGGGGGAAAGGTGTATTTATACATTGTGAGAATTACTAAATACCCATTTGGTAATTTTCTATTCTCTTTTCTCCATTGGTTGAGAGTTTCATGTAATCTTTGGTTTTTTTCTTTGTAAGGCTTTTGAGAACCCAATGGGCATGCCAGGTTGTGGCATATCTCCCTCAGACATCTCTTTTGGAGGCTCAAAAAAATTAAAATTTTGAAACACTAACTTCAATGAAGATCAAATCACCATAATTATATGAAGAATTTAGTGAGGAGGTAGAGGAGATGCGCATAATAGAAGAAGTAAGGAGCTCCAGATTAACTTCTTAGATCCAATAAAATGGATCAAAGGAGTCAAGTGAAGGAATTAAAAGAAGATTTCATGATAACTTGTTCTCTTTTGGTGGAAGTGATGACCAAACTTGCTCACTACTATCTCACAACTATAATCTAATGTTTCCTAAAAATTAAAAATTTTATTATTATCATTATTTTGTTCTTAATTGTGCAAGTGGAATACTTAAATCAAGTTAATAATTCATCCTCTCACCTAGGTAAGGCTTGTACATGCCGCTCAAGCCAAGAGATTTAGAATTTCAAACTACGATCCAGAAGAATAATCAACAAATTCATTAAAAAAAATCCAAATTAAGATGAAATACAAAGTACCAAATACACTTAATCCACAATGTAGCTCCTCTGCATCTTAAAGCTGTGAAAGAGCCCCTTCCAGAGTGACCTCCTCAACACAAATTTCTGCTTTTATACATAAGTTAAATCGTAAAAATCACCATTACACTGCCAATAAGTAATTAACTTGTATGCATCAAAGTAGGCTTTATCTGAATGAGCCAATAGTGCAGATAGAAACCCTAAACCCTAAACCCTCGAGACTGAGATGAGAAAATCCATCAAAATTTGAGCTCCATCTGACTTCAGGATCAAACATTATTAGGAAATGAATATTGACAATTCAGAGCTGTTGGATCAATATTCATTTATTTAACTTAAATTTTACAATACATGCCATATCATGTTGATCCCTGATTGGTTGGTGAATTTTTAAGGCATTTTGCGCCTCCTCTCTCAACACGCCACATACCCCCCCCCCCTCCCGCTGAAATAGGAGAACAACTAAAAAATAACATAAATTCATCTTAAACGCACTTACTTGTGTATTTTTACTAGTGCCACCCAATCAGGAGCTACCACATCACCTCCCGTGCATGCGCTTCGTATGCGTAGCATGGGCGGTGCACTTATCGCCCAAAAGAGATGTTTCTCTCGATGTATTCAATTTGTCGGATTCTTTAGCGGCGAACGAGATTGTGCCACATGTCCTTGTGAAAATCAAGGTCCTGGAGTTTTGCGCAAAAGTGCCTGATTTAATTTGGGCGCGCAAACGAAAGTCACTCAAAAGTATTTGTATATATGTCCGTCTGCTTTTTCTCTTATCCATATTCCCCAAAAAACAATAAAAATTATGGAAAATTGCATTTAATTCATTGAAACCCTGCAAATGTGTCTATTAGATTTTATGCCTATAATGCATGACTGAGAGGTATTTTAAAGCCATATTTACAACCACAATTGAAAATAGTCCCTCCAACTTTAGAAATTACTTTAAACTCCTATTTTTACTATAATTATATCTTTTCTATTTCAAAAATCATTTTTTCGCGAATAAATTCCCAAAAAAATTAATAAATTGAAAAAATATCTAGAAAATTCAGTTATTCATCCCTAAATTAATTAACATTATATTAGTTTTTAAACCTGCCATTTCCATTTAAATAGATTTATTCCAAGCCAATATGAATTTATAAAGTTTATAAATCAACCAAAAAATTATAATAAAATTAGAATTCACTTGAAATAATAATTAACATGTACATATATGATAACAATCCTATTTTAAACTTTGGAAATGGATAAAATTATGCTATTTACTTGAATTGAACACCAATTAGGGTGTTATCAGGTATTATACGACATATGGATTCATAGGGACCATTTGAGTAAACTCTTTCTTAAAGAGCATCCACCACTTGTCCTCATGTATGCACACTAACGGCCACAAGATCAACCATACTTATGCACAAGTAGAATCTGGTATTTCTTTTACACCTTAGATAATTTTGTTTTCATCTTGACTATCTATAGAATATTCAATATATATTTTTGAAGACTAGTGATCACATTATTAGGTTTTCAACATAATTCACTAGGTCATTGCACATATTCACCAAGAACGGCCAAGCCAAGGGTTGTGGCCGTAGACTGATCCAGGGTTGCCCTGGATGCCACCAAGGGGGATTTATATATACATAAGTTTGGTGTTTATAAGTGTTGATAGATGTGGAGTGAGATTAAATGTCCCAATTACACACGGACCCTACTCACCCCTGCCCGTGATGTAGTGAAAGAAGAAATACAACAGTGATACTTAGGTAGTGTTCGACGAAGGATGCTCAACATCCATAGTGTGCATGTGCCCCGTAGCGATGGTGATTCACATAGTAAGAGCAGTCCACTTGCCTTTATTAGATATCATTATTGAGGTGCATGGGGGTTACAATAGTTACGCGAGAGGACGAGTGCTCCCATCTCTAGTGCTCCATGTAATATGCCACACACGGGGGGACATCATTTGACATGGTACGACTCAACGCGATGGCAATTGTGAACCCCATGAGGAAGATCCTGCAAAGTTAAGTGTATGAGGTGGGGATACTAGAGCATACCGCATTGTTGGAAGGGGCATCTGGCCTCTGGTTTCCCTTGCAAAACTGATAACAGACACTAGTCAAATGGGAACGACACCACATGATTTCTATATGCTCTAGAGGCGCCACTAGGAGCAAGAACCTGTACAGAGCATAGTGATTAACACATGTAAGTCTGATTCTAAAATGATATTGTGGAGGTTTCGTTCATTCCAACGGAGCAAGCCACCATGTGTCGCCATAGCCTTGGCTGTAGTGTTAGTTTGGACTCTATAAAAATATGAAAAAGCAAAAAGAATACTCCCAATGTGATCTCAAAGAATACCGCCTCCCCCAGCCAGGCCAAGGTTCCCTTTGGCCACACCATCCACATTCAGCTTCAGAATGCCTATTGGTAGAGGGTGCCAATGGGTAATTTGCAATTGAGTGGCGATGGGTGTCAAAGTCACCAGAATGCCCAAGGTGCGAAGAAGGTTGCAAAGGAGGAGGTACGGGCTAGGGGCAATATATCCACTTATGATTCCATCCATCTATGATTCATCCCATTGGGATTATGGATATTCATATAATATGCTGTTATATTTTTACACTTCATCATCCTTCAGTTCCTTTGCCTTCCACTTTCATTCCTTTTTGTGATAGTTATCCATCCTTGATTTCTGATTCACCTTATTAGTTCATATGCACATCATTTGAATATTTAATGATTGACAAAGGGAGAAATATGAATGATTCATATTCTCAAATGAGATAAATATCAGTGACGAGGCACAGATTTTGCTAGACCTCAAGGTGGGAGAAGGTTCATAATTTAAAGAGATGAGAGAACCATCTTTTCGCTGATAGAAGTAACGAACATAAATCCTTATAGCCACATGGCTGGAGAGAAGTAGATTTTCTCTGCATTTACACTAGCCATTATTTTATCAAAACGGTTTTATGGGAATATTGTCTTAGAGGCTAGAATCTACATTTTTGTCAAAAAATATTGATATTAAAAGTTCAATTCATATGTTCAGATTCCCCTGCACATGGTTTCTTTGTTTGAATAATGAATGGACATCCAGAGACAACTTCAGACACACAAAAATGGGTAAACAAACCTAAATTAGGGTGTACGGTAATAAACCTTCATATAAATATAGTCACGTGAAATATTTTAATAAACCCGATAGAACTTCAAATATGAGGTTATATTTACTGGTTGAAGTAAAATCTGGAAACAAATATTTTCTGTTAATTTTGTACTTCAATACGTTATAATAAATGTTGACCAGAACTGGATACAAACATAGCCAGAAATTTGTTTTCCCAATTTTTATTATAATTGGAAGTGAAAGAAATGAGTTTATAATTGGAAGAAGATTCTGTAGGATTGTCCTTAATTTACTATTATGCATAGTTGTTATGTCCAAAAAGAAAGCGGAACAGTTGCTAAGATTTTTATGATTATTGTAAAATTTCTATGATTATCTGGTGTACCTTCATTGTCATTATTTTGTCTCGTATCTATTGATTAACCAAAATTGAGGGTCAAATATGTTGTTTAGGATTTCTGGTTCAGAATAAAATTTAATTTAAAGAAAGCAAACTACCAAAAATTAATTTAAAATAATTATAGGAGAGGAAAAAAATATTAATCATTTTTAGCCTAATGTTTTCAGATTTTATTGAATATACATAAGAATACTTATATAATTATATACTACAACATTAATAATAATTTTAGTTCAAAATACCTTAGCAGACTTTTTGGGAGTGACAGTTGATGGTTGATGGAGAGGGACGTGAGTGAAGCGGATGAAAGAGATACCATGCACTTTGCATTGGAGATGATAGTGGATGCACGCCGACGTGCGACAAAGTTGAAGGTGGGGATGATAACTTAAAAAGAAAAGGACAAAGAAATGAGTTAGAATAAGAAAAAGAGCACACTAGCTTTGTCATCAAGTGCCCAATGGGACGAGAGGTGTTTTTTATTTATGTGTCTTGATCTAGATGTCTCTCCTTCAATACTTCACTCCTGAATTACACGAAGGGACCCAAACAAGATTTTGAATGAGAAAATCAATTTGTTAATCTTAATAAGGAACAAACTGAAGAGTGCCTTTTACAGCGATGGGGGTTCTATTTATTGATCTGATATAATGGATGGATATATGAGGGAAATATGGATCTACCCTCTATACATCGGCCTAAAATTCCTTATGGATCATTAGTTATCATCATCTCAATTTGGAGCAATCTGAGGCATTTGATGTAACTGCTCCTCAATTTCCTCTCTCCTCCAACTTTTATGGTGGGTTACGAGCATGACACAAACTTCCATGACGGGAAAAAAGTCAGTTCTTTCATTAAAAATAAATTCAAAATTATATTTTCTGACTTGTAAAATTATTTTATTTATGAATTGAACTGCAGAAAATTTCATATAAATATTAAATAATACATAAAATCAGACTATCATCGTATTAAGACAATACATCCCTTAAAAAGTTTTTATTCAAGGAAACAATATCATAAAATCATGGCCAACTACAATAAAATCAAGAAAACTGGAAAATTCGTTCTAAAAGTCTGATAAGTAATTTAACCATTAAGAACATGTATTTATGGTCATGTCAATGAAAACAATTGCATAAATACATGAGATGATTATGAAAAATAGCATGTAATTATGATTATCATTCATGAATTATTATTTTTTGAAAGATAATATGTATTTTTTGAAAATTAAAATAAATCTATACAAGATGTTGTAATCACATAGGACAACTACAAAAACTTTTGATGCTGATATGTCATGTGTTAAGGAAGTCACTCTGTAGTTCTATGTGGGCCTTTTATTTTTTGTACATAGGGTTAATATTGTATCATGTTTAATAAGTATGATACATGTTACTTGTGTTTTATTTGACATTATTTTGTATGCCACTTTGTATTTCATTTTGTGTGGGGAAGGTTTCTCTTATTACCACCATACCTGAAGCCTTCAATAGAAAATTCATTACATTCCTATGGAAGGGGTGTCATTTCCCTTACTTACTGTGACATGAGTATGAAATAAGGTTATAACTAAATTATTTTAAGTGAAAACAAGCTGTATGCATGACCCTGTTGTTGACATACTTTAGCACCATGATGAAGACCCTATTTTGGATGTTAGATGTGCCATTTGGATTCTCGGGGCCATGGCAGTTTTTGGGCTTTTAATTATTTTCAGTTTTTAAAGAATATGTGAATAACAATAAACATGCCATGAATTGATTACTTAAAAGTGAGACATTACATATATTGATGTCTTGTTGGTTATATAATTGGCCATTGGAAGTATTGACACTGAAATGGGAGCAACTGGTTAGATCTTAATGATTATATAAACACCCATGTTTAAAGACTTTCAACTGATCATATATGTGGATTATAAAGCTTTGATGACTATGCTTAATTTTCAAATTAAACTATGATTTTGTATTTTTGATGTTGTGTGATTACTCAACCAATTAGTTTGAAAATAAATAAATTTTCCTTTAACATTTTTTTCCAAAATTTGTTGACTTCTTATTAATAGAGATATTAGAATGTATAGAATATATTTTATGAAACTATCAAGTTTAATACGGTTTGTTTGATAATTAAGTTAAGCTGAAACTATAATAAAGGGATTCAATTACTTAATTAGGCATTGTCTCCCAAGGGATGGATAGCTTCACCAAATCTATAAAAGTTTTCATCTTTGAGAGGATCCAAAAATATTGAGATATCCATTTGACCCATTCTCTAAGTTCTTATGGCCTTTTGAAGTTTCAAATGTATGAGATGACTGATTGAAGAATAGCAATATGGGAGAGAAGCATAAATTAATAATGTTTTACTGGGCTTGGATTATGGTCTAGGGGATAGAAAAGGGTTCCAGAAGTTTTCAAATTATATGATAGGTATTTTTCTTTGTTAAGGGATGCCATACATGAAAAAAATTAACAAATAAAATGGTCACAATTTTTAAACCAGATCAAACAACAAAAGTATGAATGATGGGCTCAGAGACAAATGATATTTTTATGTATAAAGAGAAACAAAGCTTATTAGGTGTAATTCATTTTTCGTTCATATCAGAGATATTTCAGATCATGAAATTTAGTGGGGGAAGCATCCCTGCCCCATCATTTAAATAGATGGTGCCCCTTCAGAGGAACAAAATCTAGGTCATGCCAAGTCATCATAGTGAACATGGAATACAGGGGCTGAATTTCATTTATTCTTAAAATTTCATATCTGATTTTTCTGTCAATGTTGACTTTAAAGTTATTTTTGTCTGCCTGCATTTCCATCCAAATATGCCTCAGCTTTGATTGATTCATGATTTGCTCATTAAAAAACTCGTTTGGGTCCGCTCTTGTATTCTAAGAGGGAAGGATTAAAGGAGTGAGATTCATGTCAAGACACATGAAGAAAAATCACCACTGGCCTGTTGGGCACATGACAACGAGTAGGTGTGATCTTTATCTTTTTTGACTTATGCCTTCATATTTTTTCATAGGTTATCATTGCCGATAGCCTAGCTTTTCACTCTCAGGTCCACCACCTTCTAGTATGTCGCTTGTCGGCGTGTATCCACCTCTATTTCTGTCACAGCAGCGATGGTAAAATAGTTAGCACTTGCTCACGCTCTACCATTCCTCGGGGTGTATCCCCTATCAGCTATGTAGCAATCAGCATGGTATCTCTTTTATCCACTCAACTTCACTCACGTCTATCTTTGTCTACCATCATCTGACACTCCCAATGTGCATCTAAGGTATTTAACCATTAACACAAATTAGTATTTTTATAAAATTAAGTCATATTCAAATTCTCAATAATATTCTATAAATTCTGAATAAATTCTAGTAATATTTTTGGACCTTCCTAAAATTATTTTAATTTTCACTTCACTAGTTTTGCTTTCGTTAAATTATTTTTTGTTTCCTCAAATCAATATCAAAATTATTAAAAAATAGAAATGAAACATATAAATTCACTTATTGAATACTTGCTCTCTATGGATTCGACCCTTGCTCGCTCTATCCTTGTAAGGATATTATAAATATTGTTGTATAAACCAGAATCCTTCAACCACTTATTGAATACTTGCTTCTGACTTATCAGTAGGACGAAACTAAAGTGGTACCACACATTCTTCTAGTATATATTACAAGGATAACCATAACGAGTGGAATTCAGGTCATGATAATCAGAATTTTCCCAGAAAAAATTATCCTTAATGTCACAATATTGTTCAAGGATAAAGTTACTGAGTAAATACCATGTGTTCCTTTCATAGTTAAATATTCTTGAGGGATAGGAATTCCCTTCTTAGCAATCAGATAAATAAAATATTATACTAATGATTAATTATTTGAGAAAAGAAGAATAATTATCAATAATATTTTTAAAATTTCATGGTGTACTTGTAAAATTTATGTTGATAGAATTAAAAACAGATCTTTATGTTTCTTAGGCTTTATACCATGCATCAAAAGGTTTCATATTTTATGGTCATACATAGGAACTCGCTATATCCTGCAAACCAAGTAATCAAGGACATGTAAGTTGTATATGTATGAGTTCCTTACTTAATATTTTCAAAAATAAAATGAGTTCCGTACTTTATAAAATATAGGAATAAAAAGCAAATCGGCAAATAGAATCACAACTGCTGCGAGGAATTGTGCTGGTAGATAATCTGATATCTGGGCTCCAAATATCCATTCAAATATTGTGACCCTATCCAGAGTATTTATAATAACTTTCATAGTAACAACAAAGCAGTAAGGGAACAACCATACAAAGAATATTTAATTTACAGAAAATATGTTTATTTTTAAAGTAAAAATTGTTTAACTCTATTGACATGCATTTGACATAAATATCTAAGGTTAAAAAATGATGAAAATGAAAGATAAGAAGTAAAAAATTATTTGGAAAGATCTCAATATCAGTAGAGCACTTTATAAATTTAAATATACTTTTTTTATTATTACGACTCTTTAGATAGTTTTTTGGAACTTTTCGTGTGCTATATTGAAATACACGATAGGAAAAAGATGAAACCTTGAGCAAGATTTCAAATAAGGGCTCCTAATTTCTATACATATAAACTGGTGGTTACTTAGTTGTGAGGACGAAATATACATTAATGTAAAATAAGATATATAGACAATGAGAAGAAAAGAAGAAATCAACGAGTTAGGATAAACGAGGGTATATCTCACAATGTCTTTGGGACACCTAGTTGAATGTTTGCTCATCCAACTAGTTGAGTGTAGCTTGCTCATCCATCTGTTAGTCTGTTTATTTTCATATTAATTTTTGAGTGTTCTCTTTTTGTTCCCTGAGATTTATATATTTTTATAGCAAAAATTTTAAGTGGAGATTTTTAGGCCAAACACAGAAATGTCATGAATTCATATCTCACAATGTCACCTTTTTTTTACTTATTGACTACAACATTTAGATAGTTAAATCACATCCAAGTTACCTGAATTCTGGATGAATAACTGTTAACATGTTTAAAAATCTTCATCTAAATTCTGGGTCTGAAGTTGACAATTTTCCAACATGGTGAAACATTATATATTTACATTATGAGGAAGGTTTCATTCAAGCTTTCACTCGCAATGGTCGAACCAATGGATAATGACATAAAATGTCCACAAAATACATGTATCGCATTCTTTTAGAATGTGTATGGCAATACTCCTAAACTGTTATATTCTATGTTGTTAGATCATTATAGATTTATGTGCTCTAATGCGTTCTTACAAAAATTATATTCTTTTTTCCTCTCTAGAATATCTATAAGTTGATACCTCTAGAATCTACTATCATCTACTTTATATAGCTATTAGATTATAACATTCTACGCACAACTTTAACCTTTTTGATATGTATTGTTTTTATTATAAATAAAAATGTAGTATAGTATCATTATTACTCTATAATGATATTATACTTTTAGATGACTCTTTACCATTTTCGCTCACTCTGTCTAGGTCTACATTCATACTACTTATTCTATTGTATGCAATACAATTATCAAAAAATTATACAATAAAGTAAAATAATAAAAACAATAATACTATCTTCTATTTTTACTTTATCACTCAAGTATTATTTGGTATAACATTATATCTATCATTTTTACTTGCTTTAAGGCTGTTTGTATACATCTCTAGCTTATCTGTTGAATTTAAACATTATAAATGTTTTTTTCTTTAATTAATATTGTAATATCATTTATGACATACTAATCAAGTTATACAAAATTTATCCTTGAAAATCAGCTCATTTTGGTTACACTTGTCATCATTATTACATGAATATATATCTTCAAATATTTTTAAAATCCCCTTAGCTATTACATTTAATTCATGATATTATTTATTATTTTCCATATCATCCATTTTCAAAATATTATTGAATATCATAGTGTTCGATAAACTCTATGAATCCGCTGTATTCATGTTTGTAATTTATAATTACTTTTATCATTATTCTTTTGTATGTTAATTCCTATTCTCGTAAAAAGTACTTTTTCATTTTATTATTCTATAAATATCAAACTTTGATCTTTACTGACTGAAGATAGTGATTTTATAGCGATATTATCAGATGACCTTAATACTTCGTATAACTCTCAGCCATCCTAATTTTACTTCATGAACAATCATAATTTATTGATACTTTGACTACAAAGTGAGTTAGGTTTAGAAAATATATATCTGACCATATTGGAATAAGTAAGGTTCATATGAATATCAAATAAGTAATATAAAAATTTTCTATTTGTCTATATGCTTGATTTGTTGTTTCCTTGGTTTTTGTTTTGCCCCAAGGTTTATGTGCTACTGTATGTTTTAAAACTGATATTATTGTCATTAGTTTTGTAGAGGTTAATCTGTGTTTATATATAATGAGTGATGGAAATATAGGTGGCCTAATAGCCAAAATCACTATTGAACATGTAATTCTATATCATTAATGAATGCAATGGAAGTTTACTTATTCATTATCAAGTTTATTGATGATGGAGCCCTATGATTGATGTGGAGATCAAATGAGTTGACATGAGATGTCAACACAGAAATTATTAGATCTTAATCACACAACCTTAAACTTGTTCCTATTCTTGCATTATTGAGAAGGGCATCAATCAATCCTGATAGAATAGCATCACTTGATCCAACTCACTATGTGAGTATGATTGATCCTGTAAGTCATTGGTGTGGAGACACCTAGGACAAGTGGTGGGTGCTCTTCAAGAAATAGTTCACTGAGCTGATCCAAAGGTGAATCACTGAATGGTGGTTAAACTAAGATGACAATCATAATGATTCACATGTCATAGTTATGATTGTGATCCTTTGACCTGAATCATTAAAGACACCTTGTGAGAGCAAGGGTGTACTTTGACCATAGTAAATGACTTCTTATCAAAGGAGTTCAACTGCTATGTGTTGGGTGCATAGACAATCTCATGGAGATGATTGAATGAATTTCAGGAAATTGTCCATCACTATCAAAAGGGGTATTGACTCATGGAAGAGAATGCTTGAACAAACCCTGGCCAGGGTAGTGATTGATTCAAAGAGAAAGAGTTCTCTTATGATGAAACACAACACTAAGCATTACTAGTACAATCCTATGATGGAATTGGGATTCGACGGTTAACCACCCAAGGATCATTAGGGAGTCATAAGATGGATAAGGGATTATACGATCATGGGAACTATGACTGGCAGGTTCCATGAAGTAAGATAACATCTCCTTTGTATTTTCAAGGACAAGAGTTGTAGCTTGGCACCCTTACTTGTTGGAAGCCATCCTAGTCCATAGGATTAGTTGGACCATCAATTATAGTTCATGATGATGATCATAATGGATGATTGGAAAAACATGTGTTGTTATGTTCAAATGTCCTTTAACTTGCTTATACATGGGCCTAGAGGGTCACACACAAATAAGTCATAAGAATCTATGGGATATTATCTAGGGTAACGATCCATTGGAGAAATGTGATTTCTTTAATGGAAGCTCAAGAGTATATGGGCCCAATATAATTAGGGTAATGAGATTTCCCTAAATGGGCCCCTATATAAGGTTAAGAGAGGGGCAAATTTTAGTTCACCCATGCAAGACCTAACTTGCCCCCTCTTGAGCCTTCCTCTCCTCTCACTTGCTTGAGAGTCTTGAATCTTCCCCACGAGAGTCATGGATGGTGAGGAGGTCATCTATGCTCTCTAGTAGAGGTCAAGAGGTGTCCCAAAGCTTATCTGATGGTCTGGATACTTCTGCAGGATGTCAAGAGAGCCGTCTCGATCCCACTTTGTCAAGAACAAGCGTTGCTAGAAAGGTTCAATGCTTTGAGTGAAGTTTAATTTTAAGAAATTTAATCCCGCTGCATTTCATGCATTTTCACATAGAGGAGAACAATTAAATCCAACAATCATAATGTACAAATAAGAAAACATTTTGATTTCCATATATGCCTTACGTGGTTAAGTCCCCATCAGTGTGGAGAGTTTGATTCAACTCAGTTTGTCAAGTCCATACTTTATGAAGGGCTCAATACTTGATGATAACAACTAAGAATGAGCAGTTTGCATTTATCCTAGGGAATGGGCCACATATTCACCAGATACTGGACTCCACATCAGGCATATCAGTAAATATTCAGAAACTAAGCGTTCAATATGATATAGCTCAAGTATTACACACCCTTAGTGATACATTATCTATTTAGGTGATTTGAAGACATATGGTTAAAGGCCATTGGACTTGTTAAAAAAGCAATTAAGAAGAAATTTAAACTCAGATGTCAAGAGATATTTTGTAATGATGACATTAAAAAATTTATTAAATGGATGAAGAGAATGAAGTGCATTAAGGTAGATTGATAAAAAAGATATGCTACAAAAATATGTATTATGTTGCGAAGGTCACTAACAAAGTAACTACCTGAAGTTACCTCACTGAGATTACTCTGAGCTAGTTGGGGCATGTGGATATTTCAATTGTTCAAAGGTGGATAAAAGCTGATGAAATCAAAGTACTAACTTAATGTTATGAAATATCACAAATGCAGCAACGGCCATTAAATGAATAGTGAACCTCCAAATCTCTTGGGAGCTTTGTTATCATGATAACATTAATAATTTCCATTTATTTGAGTAATAAACTTATGATTCAGTATCATGAGTCAGGGGACATAATCGAATAAAGGTTTCATAACAGTCTCTCAAGTTTCTATTTTTGCTAAGAAGATATAGAACTTTGTAAATAAGGCTTATATTTATGAGAATTTAAATGCTCACAATGGAAGATTATGTAATAACGATAGAGGATTTCTGACTTGAAGGTGTGTTATTTTTTAGTAATTTAGAATGATAAGTTCACTTCTGAGTTTTGGAATAAAAACCATTACTTATTTGAAAGTCAAACTATGATCAAATCTTTATCAACATATGAACAATTCATGGTCAGGCTATTTTGATGACGTAGAGAATAAAATAATATAAAGTCCATATGGTTCATAGTAAACTAGAATATCAAGAACATTAAATTCATCTTTCCATCATTTTATGTCAATTAAAATGCACTGAACAACCTAACTTTGAAAGTAATGTCAACGAGTCAGCCCTGTATAAATTGACTCTACATTTCAACACTCGACCAATTATATAAATAAATCCCAATGAATTTGATAATGACACCATCACTTGACCAGTCAAGTGGCTTGTCCAAAATAAGGGTCATCCTTCCCAAATGGTGTTTTCAATTACCTCATCATTCAAATAGTCTGTTAGCTTCAAATTAATGTATCATTAATTTTGATACATTGATTTTACCCTCTCTCTCTTTCTGGACTATTAGATTGCCCTCTTATTTGATAGTGGTTAAAAATATAAAAAAATGCTCAGCATAGTATAATTTTTAACTAAATTAGAAAAAAAAATTTGGTAAGAAGTTCTCAATAACAAATTCCCATGATAAATAGAAAAAGGAAATTTCCATCCAAGATTTAATAGCATATCCATTCTGAAGCTCGATAAAAAGTACCCAACACCATTATCTCTCCACTAAATTGAACTTATCTATCCACACCTTCTTGTATGGTTCACTTATTATGACTTTACTCCGGTCACTAGCCCCAGCTTTGGAATCCCCCATTGCGGTTAAAGCAATGGTTTTAGGTATTATTTTACTAACGGTTTTCCTGAGTGAATTTTATGCTTTCATACATGTCTAATCAACTGCTCGTTAGAAGCATTGTGACTTTAATTTGAGACACGATGTCAAGTGCTCCTAAGATCATGGAAGGAATGCTGGTGAAAAAGAAACTTTGTTGCAATGCACGACCATTTGAACCGACAATTAGAATGCATGATATATTCGCCGAAATTGCATTTTACAGCATGATAGAAAGGAATGGTGTAAGGCCAGTAAAGTCTGGATGTCTAATAAAATATGAAGAAAATATGAAGCCCAGGTACAGCCATCTGCACAAAGAAAAACTAAGTTATTTAAGCATCCAACATTCCCAATGATCATCTCTCGCAAGCCAATGAGGCAAAGAGGAAGAATTCTAAATTCATTTCCCACTCTTCTATTTCTAGGTTCATTTTTATCCTTTGATTTCAGGTTCATAAGAGGAATCTGGATATCAAAAAATAACGGAAAAGGAAGATCGTTAGAGGGAGAATAGAAGACGCAGAGATCAAGGATTGAATAGAAAAGAAGCAAAGCGATGACTTGTTAGATGTAATTAGGAAATTTTGAAAGAAAATAAAACATGAAATTTAATTAATTAAATAAAGAGTAGTCATGTGAAGAATTTAGAAAGGTTCTGAGAAATTAGAACAGAACAATCAATTAATTGAATGCATGATTTTATTTAGAATAAAGAATAAAATATTTGAAAATGAAAATGGGGAAATCACATCATTGCAATATAAAGATATTAAGAAGAGCGACTTTTAGAAATACTAAAGAGGGTAAGGAAGACAGAGTACATGATTCAAGGAAGATCAAGAAAAAACTTAGCTGACTATTAAACTGATTTTATTGGCGAAACCTAATAAGTACGTTGGACTGATTGAAAATAGCTTATTGGCTTCATTAGGACAAGACTATTGGGATGAATTTAAGTGGGCCTTGAGTAGGCCCAGTGGACAATTTACTAAGTTAAAGATGGATAGTCTTTGAGGGCCTACATTATGTTATTGTTGGGCCAAGAATTTTATCTTAGCGAACTTCTTTCCCTATGATTAATTTTGGGGAACTAAAAAAATATTTAATAGTTAATTGTAATTAATATAGTCTATAAATGAGTATAATACTCAAAATAGTTGATATTTTGTTAATGTGAAACATTGTTTTTTTGGGGCTAAGAAGTAAAAGTATAATTTGGTCTTATAAATTAATTTATCATTTTTACTTTTTAGTTGAAAATTGTGATGTCTAGCGGGTTGTGGGAATTGTCCAGACCAGGTGCAGGGGGCCAACCAACTGACCTTTGTGGTCGACCCTTAGGTTATGGTAACCTTTCGTGATGGCTAAGGGGCCCAAGAGATGTGCCATATGTGGTTGGAAGAAGGGGTGGAAGTCCCAGACATCCAACAAGTCTCAATACGTGGTTGAAACTGACTATTTTCCTTTGATCTCCGTCTATACTCCATTTCAAGTATTTACTTCATGGGGTTTTATTTAGGCTAGGTATTCATTGAATATTAGGTCACGATATCCCCAGGATAGGAGTACAAGCTTATACCAAATTCTATACAAATCTGAACACTACCATCCATATGTTTTAAAGCCTGAAATCACATACATAGGTTAAACTGAGAACTCAATATTTCAAAGCCCAGTTTACCCCTTTCTCATAAGCATAACCAAGCCACATAAACCAACATACAAGATGTATGTGATGAGTAATTAGTGTATTTAATTTTGAATTAAATGAAAACTTCTAATCAATCCATATGGGTAAAGTCACCTGGTATCAACCATGCGAATGGAAACATCCAATGGATGTTGGAGCTGAAATATGGTCATCTGTCTGACTACCAACATAAAAGAGTAATAAAGAAGATGACTTAAGTTTGCCCAATGTGGTCAGTAGTTTTCAAGTGGCACTAATGGCCAGGTTAAATAACACATTATTTACTCTCTTCCTTTGCTTTGCTTTGTCAACAGTTCCTGAGGGTGAGGGTGAGCTCCTTGAGTGACAAATATTTTTATTATCTCCATCTCACATATATTTTATTTTTACTCACTTTACTCTCCATTCTTCCTTTTTTATTTTACCAAAAATTAATACCCCGATTCACTTTGTCCATGGATCTTAATACTCCTTTCAATAATATAAATCTATCATATATTAAATATAACATAAATGTCACTTAAAACTGGTAAACATACTACAAATATCTCCTACTATGCGTATTATGCTTATCCATTTGCCTATGGTTTATTACTCTCACATTATTATAACTGTAAAAAGAATTACTCCAAAACCTATCTTAATGCCTCCCTTTATAATAATACTTTAAAAATATTTTATTAACAATCTTAAATGTCTATAGAAAATAATTAATTTTATCCCAATTTCACATCTACGAATCTCTAGTTCCTCCTAACTTTACTTATTACTTCTTAATATACACTATCGTAATTTCTACCTTCCTATAATTAGATTTCTCTAAAAAATACTCTTCTCACCTGGCATTATCATCTGTACCATAACTTTATCCCTTAGTGTACTATAATATATAATATTTTCTCTTATTTCCCATAATATCACTTTTTTCTTCTTAACCTTATTTCTAGCATTAGATATATATCAAAAGGACAGTCCATATAGAGAACCATACTAATACAGATATTTGAGTAAGTATAGATAATTTGGATTTTTTATTAAGGTGAAGAAAATTTACAATGACAATAGAAGTCAAACCCTAATATGCCTTTCTGAAAAATGATGATCTCGGTAAATTCACACAACCACACACATTTTAGGTGAATGTTTCATCAAACAGCTAGAATCACACATATTTAGACATCATGTGATTCACAACAAGGTACCTAAGATTGGAAGTTTTCCAGGGAGTGGATGAATTCATTTTTGTTGAATACTTAATGAATTGTCCATTTTGAATATTTAGAAATTCCAATCCATAAGAATAATGTAAAAGAAAACGAATATAAATTTAACTTTAATGAATTGTGGGAGGTCTTGCCCATAAGATGAGGCTTAATTCAAGGTAGCTAGAGTTGAGGACCCTCATTTGTGGATTTTCATGTACATCCCTAATAATATTTTAGCTACTAGCTATATTTTATTTCAAAAAAACCCTATTTCAAACATTAAAATGACTGCCTTCGATGAAGACAGTTCTCTTTAGGAGCAAAGGTAGTATTGGAAGAAATTCAAGACCTACACCATTAGAACCTCGTTTGTCAGTTCTTAACTTGTTTGGAAAATGAAATTTTTATGGCAAGATAATTTATTGGAATCTTGGACATAATATTTCAAGGCAGTGTCAAGACATTTTATAAATGGGATAGAAAATTTTGACTTGGTAGCAAGATATGGCCTGCCACCAAGTCATAAATGCCATATCCAGTTCCATGTTTATTACTATAGTGTATTCATTATGGTGTATATCTGATGCTTATAATGAAGTTCATCAATACACGACCAGACTAAATCAATATGATGAGATCCTAATACAGAGATCACTAGTCTTTAAGCACGGGTTTTATATATTCATATTTGAATGATACACAAGAAGGACATAGAAGTATTGGTATTGGGATAGAATACACTATCTAGTCTCACTCACATTAAGAGAATGGACATTCCCGTATCCAATAGTCTGGAGAACTAATGATCGCTAATGGGTAATTTTTTAAAAACGAGAACACTAAATTAACATTTACGAATCCTTGCACTGTGTTATATCAAATTGTGAATGAGGTAGTTTCATGACTATGTTACATAAGTCGTGCTTGCACCTAAGACACCTAAAGCATAGTGTGCACATATAGTTGTACTTTGACTTTAAGTTTTAAGTTCCTAATCATGGAGTTCTAAACAGTCCAAGTTTGGGTGTCACATGTATTTCATGAAGACGATTGAGTTGTCACATTTGACATCATTGTATGCGGAGATAGCTCTATGAACAGATTGTGATGATATCCTGGGCCAAGTTAATGGAATATCAGATATCAGTTCAAAATTATGAGTGCTAACTCAGATGACCGATCAGGGTTTTACAGTGAACCATACCCTAACTCATGCTAGGAGCCTCAACCTATTGACAGACGATAAACCAGAAGTTGGGTCAAATAAGTCATTTTCAAGATCTGATTTATGCAACATTTAGATAATTTTTCTTAATTCAAAAAAGGGTAAATAAGGGTCAAATCCACAAGAAGCAGGTAATGAGAGAGAAAATAACATTTCAAATATATTAAAAAATAATTATTTTAGGTGATTTATATTTTTAGGGATTTTAAGTATTTATTAAATAAGAAAATCAATGAAACAAATGAAAACTAGCCAAAACATTTTTAAATATATCAAATGCACATTTATTTTGTTTTAGACAAGTTCTAATAATGAAGTATGATTTTTTATAGAAATTATTGAGGAATGTTTTGGGCAAGATATAAGATTTATTGTTAGAGAAAATCATTGGCTGCAATTTCAGGGCAGCGGTGCTCCAAAAGGTGTATAGTAGACAAAAAATGCTGCAACTTTTGGTACTTGAAGACTTTTTAAGTGATGTTTGATGTGTTGGAAAATGTGAAGTCTAGGCTATCTATTGGAATGTTTCAGATTAAACATTCAAATCAAACATTCAGGAGGTCTCATGAACCTAGTTGTCACATCCCGTGGGGGTCAAGTGGTGCTCTTTGTCCAAGAATCTTGATCACCCTTAACCTCTCTTTCCCACACTATTGTAGTACAAGAATGGATCAAAAACATTTAATGCACTTGGGCTCTGCCAACAAGTTGGGAGCAGAAATCCAAGATGAAATACAAAGAAAGGGGATAAGGGAATAAATAGAAGTGCCCAAGCTCTCCCAGCTGGTAGACATAATTACAAGGGTTTGGATTATTAAGCTTTCCTGATTTCCATACTGGACCTACATTCTCTTCTTTCCATATTTGAAAACAGACATTTCAAATTCAAACTGTGGGTTAGCTGCAGAATTCTTGCCTTTAGCTGACCCGATCCTTAAGGATGTTTGCATGAGTTTCTAAAGTGGGCTTCTTGTGTATTGGGCCTCCTCTTTTTATATTTTTGATGGATTGAATTTCTAATTTCCTCCCATTTGTATCACAAATTCACCATTTTATTTACCCAAGTCGTATGTTTCAAATAAAATTGCAAGGAAATGGAAGAAATTCACTGGACTCTAAGGATTCAAGTGGGTTTAGTCTCAAAAATCAATAAAATAGAAAAATAGAGCTAAGGAAAATAAATCATATATTTCTCATTTTATCCTTCAATGAAAAACTAATTCTAATGCAAATCTAAAATATCGGTGAAAATAAGTATTTTAGTATAATTTTATTGATCTAATTTGATGATATCAATGGACAATACATACATGGTAACCAATGATATGTAGGCTCAACGGGTGAGTTGATATACATTTCTTTGTGCATTCTAGACTATGACGTGTAGCTTGCAACCCCTAGGATGCAGGCTTGGCCATTCGATTGGGTTCAATGGATCTTTCATCAATTCATCTATTTGATTATATAGTTGATTAATTTGGAGGGCCCATAAAGATTACTAGGCTACTAGATTGCTAACTAGACTGATATATCAGCCTATAGGGTCACATGCAAATGGTATTTTGGATGTTTGAAAATATACTTTAAGTTTGTGGGTGTTTGTAAAAACACTCAGTTACTATAGGAGAAGACCTCGAAGAAAATACAACCAGGCCAAAAATTTTCCAGGAAGTCCCCATCTTTCCCCTTCTCCTGATGGCTCTTCTCCATTCAGAATGTGATCGGGATAGCATAACATTGATAGTAGAGCATGAATGGGGATCATCAAGATGAAGCAAGTGGACACTTCTCACTCTCAGATCTAAGAGATCATGGACACAATCCGTGCGAAGGTGTTTTGTCATTAATTTTATACATGTCATTTAGTTATGTTATGAGTCTTCCAAAATAAGAATCTCATTTGTTTTATCCAGGTCAAGCCCTCAAAATCTTTAAAAAACTCACCTAAAATGGAGTTGAATGTTTGAATACCCACAGGAGATTATGTAGGATGATGGCCTGCAGCCAACCTACTATTCGATCATAATGTGCCCTACCGTTAGCCAGCACACATATAATATAGGTTTAGAGTTTCTTGCTCGTTTACTTTTTATTTCATGTAAAAAAATAGTTGGAAGGAATCAGAATAGTGTGATTAATTCATTTTTTAAACGTTATCCCTCGCTCTTGTTGCTTCTCCTCTCTTGGCATTTGTCATATCTCACTCTCACTGCTAGCTTGCGACCAAAGTACTTCCTCACGATGACACCTGTCAGGTATTTCCTTCTCTCTCTTCCTTTTCATGGATCTCATATTTTCATACAGAATACAATGATGAGCTATGCGTGTATACATGAAGAAACATTTCAGAAAAATTACTGTGATAATACTTTATGTTGAAGACATCTTACCCATTAAGAATGGTGCCAAAGTTTAATCATGGAGAAAGAATTTGGAAGAAGCCACCTGCGCATTGGGAAAACAGAAATGTAGCTATTTTTTCATCAAGGTCAAGAACATCCTCTTACTATATTAACATGGAGTGAAACATTGAAATAGTTTTCGGATGAAGATGTCAATGAGACATTCATTGTATCATGACAAGTTGATTCATCAATTTAGATGATTTTATGTATGAGGCCTAACGTGGCCTAAGCTACATTTTTATCAGGAGTCTTAAAATGATATCAGATGTGTTATAGAAGTGTTCTCGTAGCATACAGACATCATTTTACTCCATGGAAAAAAATGAAATGAAACTCAGTTATATAAAGCAGAGATTTCCACCATCTTTAACTGATAAAAGTCCACATTTACCACCAGGCTAGTATATGATGCATGTATAGCTAATTACAAAAGTATCCAAGTTTCCAAAAATAAAAATTTATCAAAAATCTTAGGGTATCACTGCAGATAAATTTTTAAAGGATTAATGGGGATTGAAATGTTCATACTTACCTAGGAGCCAACCATTCGGTCATATAAATTTTACATTTTTGTGTAAGCTAATGGTGCCACTGCACCAGTGAAATATGTAAGGCCTTATTAGAAGTTAAATAGCTTGATAAGACATTTAACTTGATTTGATAGACTATATATAAAGATGATGCCACACTTCAAGGGTTCTGATGACCAACAATACAGCAGATCAATAAATGAAGCCATTACCTCAATATAGACCGAGCATGGCTATAAGACAACAAACTTATATGTGGTCAGCATGCAAATTACACATTTCTTATGTTGTTCTACTTTAACTATTATAATCTATACTCATTAGAATTCGTGTATGAAGTTAAAAAAGAGATGCATGAATAGATGCAATAACTAAGTGAATTAGAGTATGGTGATCACAATTCTTTAACTATGTGTTCTACTTATTCAATGGATACTAAAATAGTATATCAATATATCCGAATAGAATATCTCGTTTTAAATCCCATCGTTTTGAATCTCATCCTTTAATTTTGTTCAAATAGCATTTTGATTGCCTTGGTGCCACCGTTTTCCTAGCTCGACAATTTCTAAAGGGTATCCGACTGAGAGAGAAGACATCATAAACAGTTAATCTAAAGAAAAAGAATAAAGAACCTCATATCGGGCACTAACTAATGTCACAAAAGGTTAGTTTGAATTTGTTATTTATCACCTATATATCATTCAAGTGGATATCATTGATCGAGATATTTCTTAAGCCAACAATCATGCCTCAAAATTTGTCCTTCAGAATATGTTTCACTATTTTCATTACCACCAGTCCTTGTAGTCAAATATCATCACTTGTCATGTTTCATAGCCCCAACTAGCACCTCCTACACAAGATTATTACTTTATTTTTCTAATGTTTTTTAAACATCCAAAATATTCTGAAATTTATAACAAATATAGTAGATATTATTAAAAACAAAGCAAAACTAATTTTATTTATTTAATTTCACTATGCTTGCCCTTATTTGTTAGTTTTGTGGGATCCAAATAGGTCTCACACATATATTATGACCTTGAAATATCATTTCAGATTTTTACATTTTCTAGTTTACAGAGAGAGACATGATGTCATTATTAGAAAGCACACAATATAACAGGATTTGAGTGAAGAACATATGGGAGGAAAAATTGTAAATGTAAGAGGATCACATGTTTAAGAAATTTCATCTGTACCAGTTGATAGCACCAAATTTGATCAATAAAAAATGTTTTTGTACTTCATTTTTTCGAATTATGTGTTGATTTTGATTTGCATTATTCACCATTTAATAATAAAATGATAAATCTATCATTTTTTTTCCTAAGCTATATTTTTCTATGTTTTATTGATTAAGGAGAATCATTCTACTGATCTTCTGAAATCCAAGTGGATTTCTCACATATTCTGGGAGTTCTATATATGATATGGGATTTAGGTAAATAAAACGGTTAATTTGAGATACAAATTTGAGGAAAGAAGAAATCCAAGTGATCTACTAGATAACAAGAAGAGTCCCAATCAACAAGAAGGACACTCTTAAAGCTCATGCAATCCTGTTTAAGAACCGAGTAAATTAGAGGCAAGAATTGTAAAACTAGCACAGAATTTCAATTTGAAAGGTTTATTTTCAATGATCGGAAGAAGGGAAATTGATTCGGTCTGGAAATCAACTAATGACTGTCCTCCAAACCTTTAGAATCGTATCCAATGGCTTGGGGATTTAGGGTACTGCTATTTAATCTCTTATTTCCTCTATTTGTATCTCATCTTGGATTTCTGCTCCCAACTCGATATTTCAAGCATTCTATGATGCCAGATGTCATCTAGGACATCGTCTGCTTGACACCGAGTATGATGGTTCGGTGCAGATAAGAGATGATGGTATCAAATGTCGACGGTGTCATCGTCTGACGGATCAAAATCCTAAATGGGTTGATGTAACTATGATAAGAGATGAGTGTCCTTCGTGTCGTATGTGCAAGCTCTGACTCAAGGAAGGCGCCGAGCTCCTGACTTGGACGGAGTCACCGGTGGCGGCGATGGTGGCCTCTCGAACCTCGTCGAAGTGACGAAGGCGACTACGGCTGAACGGAATCAATCTGTAGGGTTCGCAAGTAGCATACTTACTCGTCCGTATCGGTAAAAAACTCAAATATTTCATAGTTTTCTCTCAAGACCTCGCTCACCTACCTAGCCCGAGCGCGGTGGAGTCAAATAAAAAATCTACTACAAGTAGTAATTAATAGAGCGATGGGAGAGGACGGCGTACCTCATCGAGGGGCTCGATTGCAGGAATTGTCGTCGACCAACAATGACCAAAACGGGTGAGGCAGAGAGGTTCCAGAGAGCGGCGACATCTCGATGAGCAATGTAATGCTGGAGTAGTTGGAAGAGAAGAGAGCGAGGGCGAGCAGGGACCACGAGCTCAGACAAATAACCAAGCTTAGCGGATGACCTTGGAAAGAGGTCAGGCGGGCAGATGACCGATAGGGGCCAATAGGTTGTTGGAGCGTGCATCGAGTAGATATGATCGCACGGACAGCTCTCGACAAGCCGAGTCAAAGGACGTGGCATGCAAAGGAATGTTTTCGAGTAGCAGAGCCAGCATTCAAAGAGGGAGAGAGTCGACCGGGTAATTATCCAGGGCCTTCTCACGTTGAGACGCTGAAACCACGAAATGCAACTCTCAAGCCAGGAGAGCGTGGAATTGGCTGGGGGAGGTGCGGTCATCCAGGCAACCAGAATGCGAGCTCCAGCTGGAGGTGGTTCCCTCAGGCAAAGGGATCTCAAGATGCGATTTCCCACGCAAAGAATTCTTCACTGACTGGCGAGGCAAGTAGTTCGGGTGTCGCGAGGGTCTAACGACCAGTCAAGGCGCTCAATTATTGGACGATCTGAGCGGCGTCGTGGTAGAAATCTGCTGGCAGAATTGAATCCTACCATAGGAAATCAGACACAACGGGAGTTTCGTCGCTGGGAATTGTCGGGTCACGTGGGATCCACAGATCAGTGGGACCAACGCGTTCATCCAAACCTCCCAACTTGCTAAATGGCGACCGATAAAATTCCTCCATGTGTTCACATACGAAGACAATGCACAACGGTGGATGCTATGGGCGATCATAAATTCATTGACTAGGCGGCCACGATAGAAAAATGGAGAAGATGGGCCCCTTCCCAATTCTGCCAGCGTCGCTCAGTTGCCACCACATGTCCCTCCCCTCTCCTCTCCTTGATCTTCCTTTCAGCAAGGGGGTTGAGACTAGAAAATAAACAACGTCGATTCTCCCCACGTAGGAGGGACTTCGACAACGTAGGAGTATCCGCCCACTCATCGGAGGTTTGAGAACTGGTCGACGTTACGAACAGGTAGCGTTTTGGCTGGCCTGGGAGAATAGCTCTCTGACCAAATTCTCACCGACACTCGGTCTCCCACGTCGGGCACTCGGAGTCGGCTCTATGAGTCGGCAGCCTACTTTTACTGTGCATGCCTCTATGAAGATCTAGCATGATGATCATGATGCAGTGACAAAACATGCTAGGCGAATGCATAATGAGGAGCTACTAGGGGTGCTAAGGCATGGAGTCATTGAGGGACTTGGCCGTGAGCGATCTCCGGCGGGCTCAACCCGGCGGCATGGGCCCCTAGGGAGATAGGCACATGCTCGCCGCACGAGGTAAGGTATCGGCAGATGGCCGTTAACTTGCGGATGGTACGGCAGTCTCAACGCATCCGCCACTCATCATCCTGGCAATGGAAATGGTCCGCACCAGGTCGAGGAAAAGCCTGGACGAAGCCAGTAAGGACGCTACGTGTTTGCTCGGGGCGAGTGGCACGGGCGGCCGTGTTGGCGGCGCGGCTGGTTGGATGACTGGCATGGGCAACTCATGTAGTTGGATGAGCGGCTCCGGCAGCGCTGTGCTTGGCGCGAGTCTCCTGACTGGTGGGTCATACTTCCCTACGCCCATAGCCCAAGCCTCACATGCGATTTCCTTTGCATTTGGGGCATTACGTTAGCCTTCGCCCCCATCACCATTTGGCTACAACTTGTCCATGGGCACCAACCACCAGCTAGCAGCCTCAAGCTGAATGTGGATGGTGAGGCCAAAGGGAACCCAGGACTAGTAGGAGGGGACGGTATCCACCGCGATCACATAGAGAATATTTTATTTTCCTTCTCGTCCTTTTATGGTATCCAAACTAACACGACAGTCGAGTCTATGGTGCTATGTGATGGTTTGCTCCTCTACAAAGAACAAAACCTTCACAATATCGTCGTAGAATCAGATTTATAAGTGCTAGTTGGCTTACTTTGTGCAGGCTTGTGTTCCTAGTGGCGGCTGTAGTGCATATGGTGGGACATCGCGTGGTGCCGCCCTCGCTTGACTAGTGTTCGTCACTAGCTGCGCAAGGGCAACCAGATGGTGGTTTCCCTAGCCAACCACGCTGTATGCACACAAACTCCCTCTTTTATTTTACTCTCTTGGCAGGAACTCCCTCAGGCAGCTCGTGGATGCTATCACATTGAGCGCCTCGACTTGTCGGCTCTTCCTATGGGTCGCACATTGTCGAAGGTGGGCCCACGGGATTGGCAGGTAGCATGGAGCCTTTGATGCAGGAGAGCTCACCATCTCGCCTCATAGTCCGACCTGTCGCGCACCTAAACGTTGACACTTGCGGACGGCGGTGGGTTGGACTACGCACACTCCAAGCATCGCACCCGCTACGAGGGTTTTACATACTCATGCTGGTAAGAGTACTCTTCTCATGGCCTTTACTAGATATCACTTATGTACCTTTTTCCTTTCCTGCACCATGAGTGTGAGCAAGTAGGGTCAGTGTGTAATTGGGACCTGTACGCTCACTCCACGCCTATGGACTCTGATAAACACAACATTTAATAAATAAACACCTCTCAATGGCGTCCAAGGCACGAATGAATTGGTCTATGGGCACAACCTTAGGGTTGGCCGTACCTGGCACCGTGTTTTTTGCCAATAAAAAACAATTCATTTCCTACGTGTTTTGTCTTAATCCAAATAAGATGATGGGATGCAAAAATACAAAAAAAATAGATAGATTTTGAAGTATATGCATACTAATGTGCAGTACACTTTAGAGATGAAAACATACTTGGTAGAAGTTCCAATGAGTGGACCCAAAGGATTGATGACACATGTCAACATGTGATTCCATGCAGGGAATCCCTCTTTAACATAATAAACAGAGTTTACTTTGCTCTTTTTTTCAGGTCCATGGGAAAAATCAGTGGAATAAATGTTCGATGAGATTTTTGTGCTAATGATTAGATACTTTTCACTAGTTTTCTAATAAATGGATGAATCTACTTTCATGTTGTCGTACGATTTGAAAAATTCATGGAGATAAATCAGCAACACCTTGAAATGTATTTATTCATCTATTTAAACATGCAATATTTTAGAAATTTTAGGATCATGATGTCACACCGGCAAAGCATGCCGTGGATTGAACAGAGAAACATGAAAAATGATATAGAATGCTCCAACTGTAAAAGATCATGTGTAGCATAGTAGAAGAAAATTTGGGCTGACATTGTGAGGGTAGTTTCATTTTTGTTGCCATAGTTTCATATCATGCCCGCATATTTGGTTCCAAATTATAATTAACGAAGTGATTTCCTCATCCAAAATATTATGCAAATATATTCTTTAAATCAGAAAAGGGAACGACTAAAGATATACACATATAATCAAGAACTGGGTAGAAACAATTGGCAGTCAGCCACGTGGGCATGTATTGATGAGATTAGTGTGAAATCTTAACTTACATAGTCTCATTCCCTGTTTCATTGTATTGTACTGAAGGCTTGCTTAGGTTTTCACATTTCCAAGCACCACTACTGACTCTGCTGCTCATTTATACCCCCAAATGAATATTTTACCATGAAATTTACATGTATTATGAATTCTAATATTTCTACATGCATGGTAACAAATCCAAAATGATTGAATGCATTTTTAAGCGATATTCATATTTTGATGGTCTGATTCGTAGTTTAAAGGTTTTACTGATATCATATTCTTAATTTTGTTTCCCTAGTCTTCATATATTTTTTAATTTTTGCCCACTATATTCATGAAAAATGTCTTTCTCTATGTTTTAAGATATGGCTTTAATTCTTTACTTTCTTTAAATCAACAGTTTTAATTTTTTGTTTCCTTATAATCATGGCCATCCACATGTTGCCCTTGGTTTGATTGAATGGCAACCAATCATGATTTTTGGCAATGACTTTCTGAAATAACCATTCTCAAAAGGTGTGGTAATAGATACTCAAATCATGATACCATAACAGACCATTATTAACTGACTAATTTTTCAATATGTATGGTTATGTTGATCCATAAAAAAGATGTGATAAATATCACAATAAAGATATGTGTTGTAATCCGCATCGCTGCATTATAGCAATGTTTGATACATTCTTATTTCACTGCTAGCAAACATCCATGTGTCATTATTTTTGGACATTAAAATTTTAAATCAGAAAATTAAAACCATTCACATGGATTGCAGTGAGGTGTATGATTTTTAGGCATTTAACTAGTTTTTCTTAATCAGCACCTAGACACATGTTGCTCTGAAAGTTTAGATGGGTCATTGAAAATGGTGAACTGTGTATTACTTTTTTAATATTTTTGTAATATTTAATTTTCCTGAAACTGAATGTTTGATAAAATATAGAAACTCACTCAAATGTATAATGGAAGTTAGGTCATCTCTACATGGACTGGCATTTAGAGGTGTGTTTAATTACTGAGTTATAGTTCATGAGCATTAATAAAGGCACTCAAGACGTCAACTGAAAGATGGAATAAGTAGTTAGGAATTATGGACTAGTATCTAATGGATTAGAGAAATTCACATACTATTGAATAATATTGAGTATCAAGTGATATGAAAGACAAAAAGACAGAGGGAAAAATAATAATGTATTATTTTAAGCTTTTTATAGATCTTGAAGATAATAAGAAAGTGGGATATTAAGAGAATTTTGCAGTGTTACAGTTAAGGCTGATGTTAGTGTAAGCAGTGGAAGAAGTATAGAAGATTAATAACATATATAGAATAGTAAAATTCTATGACTATGAGCTAGGAGGTTACTTGTTTTATTAGTTCTAAAGTATATGGAATATAGAAAGTGGATACAAGGATAATGATATGAGGATTTTAGTTATATAGGCAATAAGAGATTATATTAACAAGTAGTAAGTAGTTATTTTATAGAGGTATTTAGTTTAGTAAGAGTTAGGAAGAAGAAGAAGAAGAAAAAAGAGACAATAAGAATGTGGAGGATAGGGGAAAGTGATTATTGTGAGTTGAATGGTGGATTGGAATAGATGAGAATATACATGTACGATAAAAATTTACGTGTAGAGAAGACAAGCGAAACTTGAGAGATTATTTAATTAGTAAGAGAATAATTAGATAGGTCAGAAGAATCTCTGAGGTAGTATAGCTAACTAGATAGAAGAATAACTTTTTATTTTTAGTTTACAAGAACTTAAGTCAAATGTGTAGTAATGATTGGAGAGAGATTGGTTTGTGTGTATATATCTATATCTATATAGATCTTGATGTTTAGACTTTGAGGAAAGATGTAATATCTATTTTATAAGAGAATTGAAGAATTAATTAATGTCATAGAGAGAAAGAAAGAATGGTAGGGAGGTTGAGAATACTTAGTAGATGGACCTTAAGGTGTTTTTCATAAGTTTAATATTGATAATTATCGTAGCTAGACAGTAATAAAGTTTACATAAGTATTATATTTCTGAAATATTTAATTAGGATATTTCTAATTGCAGGAATTGGAAGTATTTTGGGTATATCTGTTGAAACTTGGCAGGTGTTCGACAGAATGTGTCTACGAGTCCACTATGTATATATTATTTTTTTATTTTCATAAGTTCGAATAAATAGGAACTTAGATAAATGGATGGATATATTTGAATGCGCCCTAGGTTCTCATTGAAATGCCAACACAAAAATGATTCACAGAAATCCAATGAAATCAATTTTTTTATCAAAACTGCAATTAATCAACTCAGTAGTGTGCATCAAATGATTTTCTACCAGATCAAGTAGAGATCTGACCTGATTCTCCCTGATTCGATGAGCAGGGTTGGTAGTGCCGGTGGCGACCACCAAACTTCGGTGTGAAGTCTCCTTGGCTCTTTTCTTGTGTGCTGGCACCAACCTTATATTTGTGAACTCTCGTTGGAATCTTCTTGAACAGTGGGAATCATCCGAGTAGTGTCACTCTCCCCCTATTGCTCTCTTTCCCGCTGAAAGGGTCCTCCATTGCTGCTTCTTCTCTGGATCAGAGACTCTCGTTAAGCACACAAAATCATTTTCATATGGGCGAGAGAGCTTCTCTCTCAACCCTTCATTCATTCTCTCTTGATCAAACAGCTTTTCCGAGGTGTTGGACTGCCTTTGGTCCCCCATGTTGCCAGCCACCGCCGTCCGATTGATGGAAACCATAGTTGGGGTGGCGAAAGACACTCCTTCCTCCCCGACCATTCGATCTTCGTAATGATGTGCTGACGGCTGCAACTAAATTGCAGCCGTGGACCCATCTTGACAGGTGTACTCCTCTTTGTCTCATCATCATGCCCCGTTAGTATGCCCCCTCATTCTTGGCCCTCGTGATTCATTCGTTTGGCGGTCCCTTCATCCTTGTCATGTGTGACAACCAATTGTTAGGCCTGTTAACAGATCTAACCCTCTGATCTGCCTTAAGAAAAATAGGCAGTTAAGATCATGTTTCTCTACTTAAAAAATCACCCCAAATTACACCTCATTCAAGCCAGGTGGGCTGAAAGCCCGATTACAAGTTCTCCTTTCATTTCTTAAGATTGTGGCCCATTGGGCGGCGACCATTTTTATTACTTCTGATTCTGGCCCAGCGTTAATATGAAAAGTAAAAACCAACTATAATCCCCTATATCATAACTAAAAAATACCACAGAATATATAAATATGAAAGTTCCTCTTACCTTTGAAATTACTTGTCCTATCTCTTGTGTGTACACGAACTTCTTCATCGGCCTCTATGGGCCTGTTGTTGGGCCTCTATTTGGAACTTAGTGGGCCAGCAGTTGGGTTCCTTATATGGCGATGCTTGCCAGCTGCTGGCTGGCTTCAACACTGTGTGCTTGCTGGGTGGCAGCTAGCTTAAGTGCCACCAGCTCGTCTTGAGCTGACCACTCAAAATTTTTTAATTTTTTTGATTTATTGAATCCACTTAAAGTTCAGGGACATAATTATTTCAAATAATTTATAACTGGGATTAAAAATGGCATTCAAGCACCATATATGGTTTTGTGAGAAAAATCGCCATGTTGAAGATTTTCAAGAATTAATGCATGGAGGGGAAATTTTGTAGTAAAATAAAGGAATAATTAATAAAATGTTTCATACAATAATTCTAAAATATGCATATTTTTACTGCTAAAAATAACTTTGCCACTCATGAGAACGAAAATATACCAACCAATAAAAAGGGATGAATATGGAATATTCAACCATAAACCAAAAAGTATAAAATGACTCGGAACTAATAATTAAACAAATGCATTACTGTGTTTTCTTGAACTTCAAGGGTTGATATATTGTTAGGAGCTGATTTTTTATGGTATCTTTGTGTTTCTTTACTCTTAATATGTATGCATTTGGGATTATAAATTGAGGGGTGGATCTTTGTAAAATCATCCTTAAACTCAGCTCCAAAAGTTTTAGGTTGATTCAAAGAGTATGAATTTCGGAGATCTATCATGCTTGCTCTTGTTGTCCTATGTGTTTGAAGAGAGGCCATATACATGAGGGAGAGCTTACCTACACATGCTTCTCCCCATTGTCCTAGCAGAACCTAAGGATCTATGGCAAGTGTCCTCCCCTTCAACTATTTATTTTTAAGTATCATCAATTGCCTCTATGCATATTATTATCTGATTTTACCAGCAGATCATGTCTTTTGGCTCTCTGCCATATTTTACCTCCTTAGCATATTTTATATTCATTGTCTGATCATTATTATACTCACATAAATTGTTCTATTGCACATATAGTTCTACCTATCTATATATCTATCTTCTTATCTCTCTGTGTCAATTCATCATCAGTTTAACCAACATGTGCAAACACATAACTATCCATTGTCGAATATGATTCTAACTATCATAGTAATATAATAAGTGATCATCATAACTTCTCGTTGCATCTTCCTCATCTGTCAATGCCATATTTTATATTTGTCTACCCCCATATCATTATATGCTACTAAAAAAATCATAAAACTCCTAAAGTACATGATCATTAATCATAAGTGGCTATATTTATTTATGTGATCACAGCATTTTATTTTATCAGTTAAAATTAAAAGCACCAAAAAAGAATAAAAAACCCTACTTGTGGTACTAGATCTCTGCCTTTTACCCCCCTTACCCACTTGCCAGCATGTATCCACAAGCCTTCTTCCCACAGTTAACAATTATAGAACCCATTGAACTCCAGTCCATCAATCATAACAAACAATAAATTATGGATATTTACGTCCTTTAATGCTTCATTGTTCTCATAGCATCTATAATCTTGTAATGGATGAAATCAACATGATGCAAGTATTATAAAATAAATTTTACATTACTTTTATACTTATTTGATTTTTAGTTTTTATTTCATAATTTTCTAACATCTTAATCTAACTTACTCAGAGAAAATAGTGAAAATTAATAAAAAATTAAGGGAATGAAAGAAAACGTTTATCCTTATTAATATATAATAACATGCTATTTAAAGTAATAGTTTCTGATAATTGCATATTACACTTTTATTTACAATAAAATGATGATAATTGCATGTTATCATAGCAAAATTTCAATTAATTTTTATTTAGTATATTCGCCTGAATTTTCCTAATTTGTATGATTTTTTCTTGATACTGATAAGTCAACAACATCAAACGAAGAGATCTAAAATTGCACTCGGTTTCTTTAATGAGGTAAAGCTCTAATTTCATAAAATAGTGTGCTATTTTAACTATGTTTAGAACAGTAGAGAGTGTTTATGCAAATGTTTAGTTAGAATGGGAGAGATAATGAAGGTGTTACTGAAGTTTGAGGTTCGTCCTTCAACTTTTTTGGACCTAGAAAAGGCCAAAAGAATCCAACAGCTTAGATTTCTCTAGATTAAAACCTTGTTATCTAACGGTCTAACCATTGGATTGAGCTCAAAATGTGAGGGTTAGTTCTTCATTTGAATGATTATTTGCCCTTTTTATTTTGAAGGAGCCCCCCATTATTTAGAAGGGAAATAAATAGTGATTATTCCCATTTATTCTCAGAGATATGAACTCTGCTTCATTGTGGAAAACCCCCCTACTCATGATATATATATTAAGATAGAGGGTTCATTTAAAATATTATATTATTAGTGATTAGCCTAAAAATGGTGTTATTAAATGCAAATTTAATCGTATAGTTTTGATTTAAGATTATGCAATATATTTTTCAAATTTCCTTTTTTAAAAAATAGAAATCATAGGATGATAAATGAGTTGATTCATAGGGAGGCAACTGTTATTAAAATCTGAATATATTATGGTTATAGGAGCTAAAAATTGTATGAAGGAATGGATTGCCTCATAAACATAGAAGGATACTAAATGAGCGAATGGGATGAAGCAATCTGAACCTTGTCCTGAAGATTCGGATCACCTGAATGGATGATGAAAATAATTGTGGTGTGTAGGGCCTGACCCTCTTGAAAGGATCAATATCTAGAAATTGATGGAAAGAAGTCTTACCGCATTTTGATCTAGATCCTCCCTTGGGGGAAGCAAGATCTTGAGGAAAATTGAATATAACTGCAAAAAAAAGAGGTACTAGAGGATTAATTCTAAATTAGACACTAGTAATGGTAGATGACCTATCTAATTTGTTTATGATTTTAAATTATATTCTTTAACAAAGGTGATGCTCTTCCGTCAAAATAACTCCTCCTAGGGCATGAATATTTCACCCATGCTTGATGTTTTGGCAATAAACAAGAAGAATATCGACAGGGAAAGAAGAAAATCACCAGATTAACTCAAGAACTGCAGAAAAATAATACTCCAAAACCTTTTTCTGTCCTTCACGACCAACTAAGGTTGGGGCAAGTTTGAAGTGGTTCTCCCTCTTTGCCTTCATTATTTTACAAATCCGTCCATAAGATAGAAAGAGTTGGAAAAGACAAAACTACCCAAAAAATGCCAGACTGTCAGATCTCGAGATATTGAGGTTTCAATTTTCCTGAATCATGACCATCGAAATTATTTATTTTCTCTCCTCCAGCTGTCACTAGCTCGTCTTGCCTTCCACGTTAAGGAAGGAATCCCTTTACAAAACGGCTGTTGGAAAATGTGAGAAAATGCGAAAAAAAGTCCAGAAAAATCAGGAAAATACAGATGCATGTGTGATGGTGTAGCCTAGCGTTTTTCTGATCTAAACCTGAGGAAAATACAGATGTTGAGTAAAAAAATTCAAAGGTCATACTATTATTGGTGATCTATCCCAACCAACCGAGTGGTTCCTTTTTTTCATGAGTTGTGATCTAAACATAAAAAATGTAGAATTGCTATTATAAAAAAAACAGAGCATTGATAAATTAGAAAGCTCTTCATAAATTCATTATATGCTTCTCAGAGTGAGATAAAATACGTCAAGGGGATGTAGACAAAAATAAGAAGTGGAATAAGAAGATAACAATGCCATGAAACAAAGATGTAAAAAAAGGTAACAAAATTTTGGACAAAAGCATATTAAAAAAAGGAATAAGAAGATAACAAAATTTTGGACAAAAGCATATTACAATTATTTATGGATAATGGGGTAGGAGGGATTCCTGCAGAAATTGGCAATGAGTGAGAGAAAATCCTATGGTAAACTCTGAAAACAGGAGGAGAGAATAGATAAATGTATAAGTTTCAAATACAACTTTTATGTGGTTTCATTAAAAAGCTCTTCATAAATTCATTATATGCTTCTCAGAGTGAGATAAATACGTCAAGGGGATGTAGACAAAAATAAGAAGTGGAATAAGAAGATAACAATGCCATGAAACAAAGATGTAAAAAGGGGGAGAAGATAACAAAATTTTGGACAAAAGCATATTACAATTATTTATGGATAATGGGGTAGGAGGGATTCCTGCAGAAATTGGCAATGAGTGAGACAAAATACTATGGTAAACTCTGAAAACAGGAGGAGAGAATAGATAAATTTATAAGTTTCAAATACAACTTTTATGTGGTTTCATTAAAAAGCTCTTCATAAATTCATTATATGCTTCTCAGAGTGAGATAAAATACGTCAAGGGAATGTAGACAAAAATAAGAAGTGGAATAAGAAGATAACAATGCCATGAAACAAAGATGTAAAAAAGGGGGAGAAGATAACAAAATTTTGGACAAAAGCATATTACAATTATTTATGGATAATGGGGTAGGAGGGATTCCTGCAGAAATTGGCAATGAGTTAGACAAAATACTATGGTAAACTCTGAAAACAGGAGGAGAGAATAGATAAATGTATAAGTTTCAAAGACAACTTTTATGTGGTTTCATTAATGATGATTCTGTGCTATACCTATATCCATTACCTTTTGGACTTATCTATACATTTTATAATACCATAGTATGTATCATCTAGAATATGTGCATGATCCACTCTAGGAGCCCAAATTTTGTACAGGTACTGCTATGTTAAAAGCAAACAAAATTTCTTATGATGAGGTTATATTATGACTCAGCTTCATGAAAACATTTGATCCCCAACTTTGATTTCTGTATGAAGTTTCAAAAATATATAACAGTTTATAGAATAACCCCCCTAGTATGTCATGCATGGGCCTCAACGCATAACCAATTTAGTAACTTCAGCAGAAAAAAGGAATTTCAAATAAAGGGGGCAGTGCTTCATGTACGTGCATCATGCCATTTTTTATTGTTGCTTAGCCATTAATTAAAAAGGCAAATTCCTTCAAACAGAAACAAAATAGGAACAATCAAAGAAAAGGAAGAAAATAAGAAAGAACTTTTCATACTAGCTTTATTCAAAGGAAATCCAAAAAAGAAAACATCACTCATGGATCCAAAAATATATGCATGCGATGGTCGATAGACATGTTAAGAAATTTAAATTCGTATGTTATTCTATAGAATAACTTACCCCTAGATTCTGAAATCCATATATTTAGACTGAAAGAAAGAGACATAAAATGGAAAGAAACTACTTGTCGCACAAAATAAACATTAAAGATATGTTTTTGATAGGCAAGAAAGGCCATTATGTGATGTGTAATATTTGTTTCTATTTGAGCGTATTCTTTACATTTGTCCCTAACCATACATTTTATTTCATCAAATGATTGGGTCATTGAGTAAATAGAAATTTTTCCCATTCCTATTGAACTTGGAATATTTCCTAGACTAAGAAAATGTTTTTTACCTTTAAGAGAATTTAAGAAATTATATTTCACTTTGAAGTGTAACCCTATTACAAGTTCATGATCCACACAAGTTTTCACACTATTCTGCATCTGCTTATGAAAATCATTAGGTATGTTCTGTGAAATACCATCTAAAAATAGTCTTTGGATGTCAGAAATGATTTCATCTAGATTATGATTCTTCTGGTAAATATTTATTTTAATATAATTTATGAAAGTATCATCTTCATGATCCATAAACAACAGATATATGTAAAACATACTTTACTTGACCAAAAATATGGTGAATGATGCATAAAAATAAATATAATATAAAGTTTCAGGATTGATGAATGGGATATCCAAAATTGACCAGAGTTGGATTCCATCATATTTTCATTGTCTTGGATACTTTTTGTGTTTGTTCAAGAAGTTGATGGCATGTCATCGTTTCACTATATTAATCACGATCTCAGTCTGAGTTCATGCTATTATGTTCCACTCTGCCAAGTCATCTGAATCAAATCTTCTTCCAAGTTATTAAATGATTCTATTAATCCTTCATCATGTGAAAAATGAAATTATCTGACTTTGGAGAAAATGATTGCAAAAAATTATCCAATAAGGTGAAGCTTCCTAAAAAGATATGGGTGATTCTGAAATTTGTTATCTTGAGATTTGTAATGTAATGAAGGTCTAGATTCATTGTTCAAATTAATGTGTTATTGATACCTATGTATGTTATATTGATTCTCACCTTAGTCATAATGTATGCCACTGTCCTCCATCTTCAAGGCTAGTGATAAGTCAATATAAAGGTGTTAAATAAGAGTTCATGAAGGCACATTTTATTCACATTTCATATTAATTCTAACTTGGACCATTTGCATCTAGTGAAGCATCATGTTAAAACTCTCCAGATATATTGATCTTTTAAATAGTATAAAAATATAGTTTTTTGTACATAATGTGATCCACTTCGCCAATCAGCCAAGTGGGCTGAATTTAACCTCTTCTCTAGAAAATGATGGAACTTTTTAGTGCAATGAAAATTGCTCTTATGGCAGGACCAAGGGACTCTTCATAAAGCCAAAGGAGATCTCATTGCGCTTATGGGCGTCCCTCTCGAGAAAAGATTCAAGAAGGAACTCCATGAGACCCTTTAAAGGGATTCAGAATAGGCTTACAGGCACTAATGGCCTAATGGGCTTGGCCCAAATCTGACCCATCAAATTGATCCATTATCTAAGGCATGCCTATAAATGATTTAGACTCCTTTGTAAAAGAAATCCTGAATTTTCATTTGGAATTTTAGTGAAAGGGTGAGAAAACTTTTTTCTTACTCTATCTCTCTAGAATTCTGAGAGTTAGTGAGGGCCAAGGAGAAGGTAAGCTGACACGACCTAGGTGGGATAGAGAAATCCTTATCTCTATACTACCTCTTCAAAGGGTTCCTTCTACCTCAGTCTCTACATTGGAGCTGCCAAAGGATCCAAGAAGAAAGAAGTTTCTATGAAATCTGGTGGTAGAAGGAGAGGTCTACCATCCAGGCAAGATAATTATTTCTTTCTTTACCCTTCTTCTTGACTAATGTTTATTTTAGTGTTGTAGAAATCAAGATTAGTGCTTCTTTTTCTCTCGAGACCACCTGTCCAATGGGAATTGGGCGTTCTTTGCCCATGAACACACCCAATTCCACACATAACACTTGGTAGAGCCCACAAGTGTGGGGTGAAACTGAATCTTGCCAATCTTGGTCAAATTTTATTTTAAGAAGAACAATGCAAAATTGATGGTGAACGCCATCTCAAATCGTCGATGACGTCATCCGCGCTGCCCGCCACCGTTGTCAACAGTCGGGTGAAAGTATGCTCATTATCGTGTTTTGATTTGTGTCGTTTTTGTTAGCCGTATTTTGTGTTTTTCGTATTCATCGTCTTGTTTTTCTCACATTTGCGATACGTCCCGTACGTCCGTTGTCGTCATCATAGGGAGGGGCCCCTAGGCCTTCCTCTCCCCCCCCCCCCCTTTTCTTTTTTTGTTTTCATTTTCATTTATTTTGTAATGGGGGAGCCCATTATATAAGAGCTCCCCCCCCCCCTCTCCCTAATTGACCAGACTATCCCCTTGTTGACCGCTTAAGGGCCCATTTGACATCCCCCTTTATAAGGGAAGAGGGGGGCACCTAAGAGACAGACTAGGAAGAAAGGAAAATTGATTGAATTGTTCATTTTGGTCTCAACCCCCTCAATCGAGAGAAAATCAGAAGAAGGGGAGGAGAGGATCATGATTGAAACAGCCGGGCAGGAGATTGCTTGAAGAAGGTAAGGGAACGAAATCACAATCTTCCCTTTCACCTCCATCACAATTCTTCCAACCAGGTTCCCCCCCTCCCGTGGAGAGATTTCACCATCCCTGACCGAAGGCTGTCTCAGCCGACCTTTCGCACCTACCAACCAACAGATGTTTCAGCGCGCCCCCTTCTTGTCACGACATACTGGATCGTGACTCCGTTGCAGCGCTGACGACTAAGGAATCCTGAAAGGGAAAATCTGTCCTCTGGTTTGAGGGCCACAACGAGGTCAAAATTCACCGTCCAACACCCCTCCGTCCGTGATACGCCGATGCCCATGCGCCTAATTCACCGGCGGAACCAAACCCGCCCTATGGCCTTGACAATGCCGCACCCGGAGTTGGCAACAGCCCTCGCGCTGCCTATTTGGCTGATGTTGATGCTGATAATGACTCCAACCACAACCTGACTCTCGCCAAGGCCCAGGAATCCTCGGTCGATTGGATCGCATCTCAACCATTGTTCAGACCGGGCACTCAATCTGGGATTCTACCAGAACGTGAGTTCATCCAACCTGGCAGTTTCATCCGGCCGATACTCAGTTTGATCGGGGATCTGTTCCGGATGAGAGCTCGGTCGATTGGGGAATTTGTGTTGGTCGTGAGCTCAGTTAAATGGAATTTGACTGGAACTGGCTGCAGATCCTTAGGGTTCTGAGTCACCATTTGCCGGTACATGATGGATTGACCCAACATCGGCTAGGACGCTACCGAGACCCCATCCAATCCATAGGGGAATGCCGCTCGCACCTGTTAACGACCCGCCCAGGCCGGCTATCCTATGTTTGCCTGGACAGGGGCTAGCAGAGTTTCTCGAGCCGCGTCGCCATTGTGGGTAGCTCCATCGTCTCCTCTCCTCTGACCTTTACACCGAGCTCCTTCGTCCCATCATTTGTCAAGCCACCGTCAGCTCTCTAGCGCCTCTCCGCCACACTCGCTCCAACCGCCGCCGACTGTCGACAATTCTGCACCACGAGCCACATGACGACGAGGTACGCCGTCCCTCTCCCGTCACTGGTTTAATTATATCTTGCAGTATAATTTTGTCTCTACTCTGCCGCGCTCGGGCTAGGTAGGTGAGAGAGGCAGTTGAGAGAAACTATGAAGCAACTGCATTCATTCATTGCACCGTAGTTACATCAACCTGTAAAGGTTTCATCCATTGGATGACGACATCGTCGACGTTCGATACCACTACATGTTATCGGTACCAAGCCATCATACTCGGTGCCGACCGGACGACGTCCTTGACGACGTCCGCCATCAAAAACTCATTTTCATCAAAATTTCTTCTTGATTTAATTTTGACAAATTAAATCGGATAAAAATCTATAAAAATGCCTAAAAATCATTAAAATATGTTCTAAACTTACCTGAATGTTTTGCACTCATTAAAAATCATTTAGATGGAAAAAGTCAAAATTTACTGTTGCTTACACCCTAGTTAATCAAAATAAACTTGAATATAGCTCCTAAAATTCTTACACACCTGTTTTTACCTTAAATGAACTAAAAGTTTGTCTAGTTGCTCTCTGTGATTTTACCCTTACTTCCCTATCAGTGAGAAATGTAAATTGATTGAGAAATAGAGGGAAGTCCTCACTCGACCTAGGTTAGTAATAGTTAGTATCAATAACCTAGAATCCTAGTTTTCCAGATTATCAGCTAGAATATTCATGGTTTTGGTAACAGTTTGTAGAGTTTACATCTTCATTATTATTCTATTTTAATGGACAGAACTAAACTATAATCCAGGTAGGTATTTATTTATTCTATTTCTGCCTTATATTCATCAATAAATTCTAAATTGTATTTTTTATCATCTCCATTTTTTCATTCAAAAATATATTTTTTCATCAAAATGTCTTGGTAATAATAACTTATAATTTTTCTATCATATGATACTTTTTGAAAATATTTCTCTCCCTACCTATACATTGCTAATAACAAACTGATGTCAATATATAGGCAAAAGTATGTTTATACTTAATGTTGTTTTGATGTATATGAGAATAATTTATTATGTATTGGTCATTTTCACAAGAATCATCAACCTCAGAAATTCTAATATAAAATAAACCATATTCTGATAAAAGCTTATGAGAATGAGGATCATACTATTTTCAGATAATTTATTACATGAGTAAATAAAACTTACGTCAGCAGGCGGAAATGCTGATTCTCAAATAACTCTTGGTATCAATGATAATGAACAAGATTTATGTCTGTTCTAGGATCATGATTTGAACACATTGCTTTCAAAAAACTAATCGAATGATTAGGTATCTTTTATATGTCTTAAATTTTCTTATGAAGTATTTCTGATGGGGAACCATCCAACTAGCAGGACAACAGTTCGTAAACAACTATGGCGAGAAGCTCAAGCTCACGTTCGAGACCTGAGCTTCACGTATATGGCCTAGCAATAGTCATTATTTTCCTTTTTTTTTTCTGAATTATCAGATGAGCCATTGTGTTTTGGGTCTCATCCATTATCATTTTAATTTTTTGCATGTATCGCTGGACAGTTAGGGGAAAGTCCTCGTCGCGGGACAGTTTCCGCCAACTTGGCCCACTCGGGCATCCTCCTTATCTTATATAGAGGGAGGCATGCCCAAGGAGGCACTTTGACTTCACTTGAAAGTTGAAATTAGAAGTTTTCCTCATCTAGGCTCCCACCCTCTTCCTTTGGAGAGAGGTCATTTTCGACTTTCAAAAACAGCTGTGATCAAAGCCACGATATCTGCAACTGCCATATTCACCATCGTCAACTCGAGCCTTTACTGAGAGAAGGACCATCGCCATCGTCACGCCTTCTTCTTGATCATCCTTTAGCATTATTGGGATTCTTGGAGCCGCTCCAAGAACGACTTCCCCCTCCTCACCGCGCCTTTGTAGACGGTCTTCATCAATCTTATCCCTTTGGACCAATTTGCAACATCAAATACACCAAGAATCCTCTCGTCCGGCATTCCTGGTCATTTTGCCTGCCAATAATGCGCCCATTCAGACTTCTTCGCCATCTTCATCCAACGTCTCCTATTGTGCATTGATCTTTTCCCATCCGCGTCCCCTATACATGATCACCAGCATCCACGTGTGCCTAGGCGTCTACCCGTTGTGCTTCTACATGGCTGGCATGCTCACACGCATGCATCTCTGTGCGCCAGCACTCCCACTGCCTGCCAGCACCCGGCACTCACTTGGCGCCATTGTCCGCTCACCTAGGCAGCTGCCGTCCGCAGAGCCGTTGCACCCCACACGCCGGTTTCCATGCGCGTGTGTGCGTCCCTCGAGCCCAAGTGCCCTACACTACTCGAAGCATCTGGACCCTCACACACAAGTCCCGGGCATCAATCCGCACGTTTGTGCCTGGCCAACCCTCGGTACACACATTCTGCTCTACGCGTCGCGCGGCCCTTCAAGCCCACACGCCCTTAATGTCTAAGAGCACAGTGTCCACGTGTTTGTCTGCCCCGATGCTTGTTTGCCAACGTGTTTGCTCAGCCCAATCACCATGTGTCCCACACCTCTGCCTGCCAAACTTCTGGTTCTTTGTTATACACCAGTGCATTAGGTACTACTCTATGTCAACCTTCACCACAACTCGGACTTCCAGGGTATGACCCGACAGGTTGTCTCATTTCCCCCTCATCTTAGCGGTATCATTATTTCTTTTAGTGCTGATATCAAATTGCTCCTCTCCCTATAAAATTACACTGAATTAGGATTAGCCACCGTTTGCCAAGTGATAGGATTTCTTTGAAATTTCAACTAGGTTACTGTCAAAAAGAGTTGTGGATGCCCTTGGACACCATGTTGTCCCACCATCGTAGGTCGTCAAATCAGACAACTAGGTCATTGGGAGTGTGATCGCTGCCTAGACCCCTCCAAACCCTTCATTGATCATCGAACTAGTCAGTGGCTATTGCATATTTCTCAGTGAATTTTAAACACTTTCGACATCCATTTGTACCATTCACATACATTTCTGTCACTTTTCCCCTGTGGTGTTACGCGAGACATTTGATCCCTGTGGTGTTACATCAGTTTCTGCAGTGAAATATAAAAATAGTTTATGTTAGCACACATATCATATGATTCTCCAACTCAAGGGCATCTACTTTCTGCCAAAGTTTCCAGGCAATGAACTGTAAATTAGGACTGGTGAGCTTGCTTAAGGCTTATATTTTATGCAGCAATAGTTATAATTTTCATTTTGAAGGCTCTAATTCTTTAGGAGTAAATATTGAAAAAGGTAATTTAAAATTGGATTTCATGTTTATATTGGTGCATTTTCTTCATGAGGCTTCATATGCCTACCATTCCTTCAATCCATTTCTCTTGGAATACAAGAACTTCCCCAAATGATATTTTAAATTCGAAAATTACTCCAAAAATAATAAATAAGAAGAAAATCCACATGTGTCTTTTTTTAGAACGCCAATGGGAGGGGATCTATTTATAGATCCGTGATGGGGAATAGATAAAGGAAGTAAGGACACACAAACATCAATTTTTCCACTCAAAACTCTTTCTATCATCATATAAAGTTTGAGCCATCTATGCCATCGAACTTTGTTCTTCTTCAATTCCATGTAGTGTACTGACAACACTGCACAAATTTGAGGACAAGAAAAAATGATCATTAAACACCTTCGAAACATTAAAATAAATTCAAAATTTTGTGTTGTAGGATAAATCTAGTCTCCCTATAAACTTTATGTCGGAAAATTCAAATAATGAAAAATACGAATGTCAAGCTATGATTATAATTTCCCCAAACAAACCATAGAGATATAGGCATTAATATTGTATTACTAAAAAAGTTATTTTTAATCAGTCTAATGTCATAAAATTTCATTAAAATACTATGAATCAGGAAAAATTGGAATTCATTCTGAAGTATAACAAACCCTTATTAATAAATATAAACATATGTTTCCTGATCCATGAAAATATGGTTTATTAAACTAGTGTCTATAAATTATGTTAGATGATGGAAAATTAGTAAAAGATCAACTTGATTCTAAACATGTAATAAACCATTTTAATCCTTAATAACATGAGTTTAGGATCATTTGAATGAAACTCATGACATAAAATAGAATAATTTACTATAAAAATAAGCAAGTCATTTATGATTATTGTTTCAGCATTCCCTGTTTGGAAAATTTACTCTAAACAGTACATGTATTATATGATCATGCCATCTTATTGATCACTCTATCTGGAGACACTAAGTCAATCACCTTAAAGCTTCTTTACCTGATTCAAAAGTTTTGGTTGGTGCTGCTACTTTGGATTTTGAGTACCAATCAGTGAGGTCATTGTTGAAAACTTCAAGCACAAGAATCTGAATTCCTCATGCAAGATTCAATGTGTAGGCAGCATGACTCAACCTAGAGAAGCATGAAGTCGAAAAGGCTGTATTCATTTTTGAAGATTAAGAGATAGCCCTCTTGGTTAGAAGACCTAGTAAATGTATCCCATGTGGTCCAGCATTTCATCAGTTCTATCCCATAAATCTTAATGATCGTACTGATTTCTTGAAATACTATGACTCCATGTGTTGTGCTCCTTGGCTACTTTTAATGGTCAAGAAAGGGAGTGTTTGAGGGTCAGATGGCGGCTTATCATCACTTTAAAGATTATTGAACATACTTAAGGGTTAATGTAGTTGCATTGGAGCATGACTAGTAATTGTGGTGTGCCCATAGAAGAAGCCTTCATGGTACACTATATATTTATCACCATAGAGTTGGATAACTGGGACAGCTAACATGTCTACTATTTTAAAAAAAATTTGGAGAAAACCCATTACTTGTCTTGAATTGAAGCTAAAATCATCCTGTTAGTTGTTAATCAGAAATAAGAAGTCTCAGTAAAGGAAACCCCGTTAAGTCAACGAGAATCAGTCTTGGATGTAAATTGTCATTATCTGCAATAACTGAATGCTCAAACAAAATTGAGAGTAGGGAACAACACACATCATCCATTTCATCATTTATCATGATGACGGAGGTGGGACAGATGATGTGCTGGTGATAGATGATATTTGGAAGGCTTGGATGGTGATGGACCATGTTACAAAAAATTGGTGACAGGTCACATGACCTGAAAGTGACAGAGGGTCTCACATAGGTGACATGATGGGATGACCCCCACAGGTGATGATGGTTGCAGATATATAAAGATGGGACAGATATATCAAGAGTAAAAGAGTAAAAGAGAAAAAGAGAGATCAAGAAAGAGGAGAGACTGAGAAATTGAAAACGGAGATTTACAGAAACCAGAAGGAGAGCAGAGAACGGGAAACAGAATGAGAGAGAGACCAGAAGAGAGGAGAGACCGAAAGAGAGGAGCGACTGAAAAAGAGGAGAGAGAGAGAGAGACTAAAAGAGAGAGAAGTGGCAAAAAAATAGAAGAGTTAGGGAGAGAGACAGAGAGAGAGAGAGAGAGAGAGAGAGAGAGAGAAAGAGAAACCACAAGAGAGAAGAGGGAGAGAGACACACGAAGAGAGAAGAGGGAGGGAGAGATTCAGAGAGATTAGAGGGAGAGAAAAAGATTGAGAGATAGATGAAAAGAGAGAAACAGAGAGAGAGAGAGGTGGGAGAGATACATTGAGATGGAGAAGATGGAGAGAGAAGAGGGAGAAGGAGAGATTTGGAGCAATTGGAAGGAGAGATATAGACCATTGAGAAGAGGGGGAGGACTGAAAGAGAAACTACAAGACAAAAGAGGGACAAAGTGACCGAAAGAGATAAGGCGGAAAGATTTAGAGAGATAAGAAGGAGAGAAAGAGATCGAGAGAGAGAGAGAGAGAGAGAGAGATCGAGAGAGAGAGAGAGAGAGAGATAAAAAAGGAACTGAGAAAGAGAAGTGGGAGGGAAGCGCTGAGACAGAAAAGAGGGAGAGAGGTAGATTTGGAGTGATTAGGATAGAGAGAAACCAAGAGAGAAGAGGGAGAGAGTGAAATTGGAGCGATAAGCAGAGAAAGAGAGAGACCGAGGTATAGAGGAGAGAAAGATAGACAAAAAAAGAAAAGAGAACTATATATAGAGAGAGAGAGAGAGAGAGATAAAGAGAAGAGGGAGAGAGATGAGAGGATATATATATATATAGCGAGAGAGAGAGAGAGAGAGAGAGAGAGAGAGAGAGAAAGAGAGAAGAGGGAGAGAGATGAGAAGATATATATATATAGCGAGAGAGAGAGAGAGAGAGAAAGAGAGAAGAGGGAGAGAGATGAGAAGATATATATATAGCGAGAGAGAGAGAGAGAAAGAGAGAAGAGGGAGAGAGAGGAGAGACACTATATATAGTGAGAGAGACAAAGAGGGAAGAGGGAGAGAGATGAGAAAAATATATATAGAGAGACAGATAGAGAGAGAGACAAAGAGAAAAGAGGGAGAGAGAGGAGAGAATATATACATATAGACAAAGAGAGAAGAGGGAGAGAGAGGGGAGAAAAATAATATATATAGAGAGAGACAAAGAGGGAAGAGGGAGAGAGAGGGGAGAAAATAGAGAGAGAAAGAAAGAGAGAAGAGGGAGAGAGAGAGAAAGAGAGACAAAGAGAGAAGAGAGAGAGGAGAGAGAGAGAAAGAGAAAGAGAGACAAAGAGAGAAGAGGGAGATAGAGGAGAGGGAGAGAGAGGAGAGGAGAGAGAAAGGAGACGAGAGAAGGGAGAAAAAAAGCTCGAGATAGAGACGGATAGAAGAGGGAGACAGAGGGAATAAGAGTGAGGAGGGAGAAAGACAAAGACCTAAAGAGGGGTGGGGGAGAGAGAGAGCCAGAAAGATAAGAGGGAGATGGAGACCAAGAGCGAGACACCTCGACAAAGAGAGAGGGAGTGAGACTGAGAGACAAAGAAAGATAGATGGAAAGACCGAGAAGGAGACACCAAGGAAGAGAGATGGAAAGACCGAGATAGACACACCAAGAGATCAAGAGGGAGAAAATTGTTCATATGATGTTTCTGTTGGAATTCAATTTTTGATGTGGGCTACAACCGTTGGTTTTCTTAACGGTTGCAACCTTTGGCATTCAGCAGTTGCAAGCTCTTGATGGAGGGGCTTGCAACTGCCACCCTTTGGAATCCCTTGGGATCCTATTTAAGGGGTTTCGGGTCCCCTTGATCCCCCATCGAGAGAGTCCTCGAGGTGCCATCGTCCTAAGGAAGAAACTCGTAGGTGAAGGATCAAGAAGGACCCTCCACCCTCAAGAAGAAAAGAAGAAGGAGATTCATCAATGGAAGGTATGTTTTAAGTTATTGATCTGTCAAGTGGTATCAGAGCATGATAGGTCGACGAAAATCGATCACTCTGAGTGATGATCTTCATCGTTTTGGATCTCCATAATCCGTTTCCGCATTGAGTTTTCGCAGCTTTCGTTTCGTTTTTTTTTTTGGGAAGACGAAGGCTATTATGGTTTATAATATATTAAATATACCCATTTTCGTAAAATGATCGTGGCTGGGTTGGTTAAGGTGTTTGAGGGAATGGTGGGTTGGGGGAGGTCGTGGGTTCAAGCCCCCCCCCTCCTGCATCGATTTTTCTTCTTTTTTAAAAGGAACTGAAAATATAGCCCATTAAGAAAGGTCCATCCGAATTGGGCTTCATGAAAGGGCATAAGGTCATCTTCAAAACCATCCCAAAACAATTTTTTTTCTTTTCTTTGGAAATATATATGACATTTTTTTTAATGCTCATATTGGCCTTATAATAGTGGCCCACTAGAGTTTATATTGGCATAGAAAAGGTTGAATGCAACATTGAAATATTTCAAAAATAACATTTTGTTTAAATTCTTTTATGTTAAAATCACATCCTTGTTATTTTTTAAAGTCTTTTCTTTTTTTTAATTCATGCAAATATATCCTAACCCAAAGGAGAGGAAATATTTGGCAGAATTTATTGCACACTAGGTCACTAAAATTTGAAATGGATCTAGTATTTTCGCATGCAATGTGATGGCTATATCAACCTTAGTTATTTCTTAAAATACTAAGATAAAGAAATGATTTTGTTCATGCAAGCACTTATTGGCCCAAAGGAAAATGAGTGCTTGGCCGAATGTAAGCCATGTTCATGATAGAAAATTTAACGATCATTATGTGTAAATGATCAGGATAAGTCATCCCAAAGAAGATCTTACCAATGATTATTTATGATTGTTTGAATTTAACTATCTTACGAAGTGGATCGTCATAAGTTGATTATCATCCAAAGATGAAATTGATGTTGCATTTGATCGCTTAGCCAAATTTCACTATTTGGTGTTGACGTAAATTTTGATTACGTTCTTATGTGAGTTTATTTATTCTTTGTATTTAGGCTCAAAATCTTCTGATATTTGCACGAATTTGAATTCCATTCCTATGTTAAGTGGTGCAAACTTTAAGAAATGGAAGGAATTCTTATCATTGTACTTGGGTGCTTCGGATCTTGATTATGCCCTCCAGAACGCACAACCACCGGCCATAAAGGAATCTTCTTCTCCTGAAGAAAAGAAGGCCCATGAAACATGGGAAAGGTCCAATAGGATGTGCTTAATGGTAATCAAGTGCACCATTCCTGAATCCCTAAGGGACACCTTAGCGGAAGAGGCAACAGATGCCAAAATTCTCATTCAAGAAATTGAGAAACGGTATCATAAAGAAGATAGAGCGGAGATTAGTACTCTCATGAATCGCCTTACGAATATGAAGTATACAGGAAAAGGCAATATACGAGAGTACATTATGGAAATGTCTCACATAATGCTCCAAATTAAAGGGATTAAACTTGGAACTTTTGGAGGAATCCATTGTTTACATGGCTTTAAACTCTCTCCCACATCAATTCAGTCAATTCAAGGTGAGCTATAATTGTCAAAAGGATCCATGGTCCTTGAATGAGCTCATCTCGCATTGTGTGCAAGAGGAAGAGAGACTGAAGTCAGAACAATGTGAAAGTGCTCATCTTACAGTTGCTTCTTCTGACAAATCTAAGGATAAGGGAAAAGGAAGGGCAAACAAATTGCTGGCATGCTCCACCTAAAAAGAAGCTGCATAAGGAGATGCGTTGCTTCTTCTGCAAGAAAGGTGGACACATGAAGAAAGACTGTGCCAAGCGCATAGAATGGTTCAAGAAGAAAGGTATTTTTCTTTCTTATGTTTGTTCGGAAGTCAACTTAGCTTCTGTACCAAGGTACACTTGGTGGGTAGATTCTGGAGCCACTACTCATGTGAGTGTATCCTTGCAGGGTTGCCTCAGCCATCGCAAACCGAATAACGGTGAAAAGTTCATCTATCAAGGTGATGGGAAAGCGAAGGAGGTTGAAGCCGTTGGAGTCTTTAAAGTCATTTTTAAAACTGGTTATCATTTGCTTTTAAATCAGACCTTTGTTGTGCCATCTTTTGGACGTAACTTAATATCCGTTTCAGTATTGGACAAATCTGGTTACAATTGTTCATTTTGGGGATGGAAAATTTGGTCTTTATAAGGATTTTGTACTTCTAGGTACAGGAAATTTAGGAGCTTATGATAATTTGTATTTGGTTGACACTAAAGTCTCTTCGGAATATTCCTTTCAATTAAGTACGGTTGGTACAAAGCGAAAGTTGGGTGATGAGATTTCATCATTTTTGTGGCACAAAAGGTTAGGCCACATTTCTCAAAAGAGAATTGAAAGGCTTGTGTCAGATGGAATTCTTAATTACATAGATTTTAAGGATTTTGGCACCTGTGTCAAATGCATTAAGGGAAAACGGAAAATATTAGAAAATATGGATCATATCGAGCTTTAGACGTCTTGGAATTGATTCATACTGATATTTGTGGTCCATTTCCTATACCCTCTTGGAATGGCCAATAGTATTTTATCACTTTCATTGATGATTATTCTCGATATGGTTACTTGTATCTCATTCATGAGAAATCTCAAGCCATTGACGTGTTCAAAAACTTTAAGGTTGAAGTTGAAAATCAACTCAACAAAAGGATTAAGGCCATTAGATCTGACCGTGGTGGAGAATATTACGGCAGAAATGATGGATCGGGAGAACAACGTCTAGGACCTTTCGCTAAATATTTGGAAGAGTGTGGGATAGTCCCTCAATACACGATGCCAGGATCTCCTAGCATGAATGGTGTTGCCGAGAGACGAAATCGTACACTGAAGGATATGGTAAGAAGCATGATGAGCCAGACTTCTTTACCTGATCCATTATGGGGTGAAGCGCTAAAGTCAGCAGTTTATTTGACTAATAGAGTACCAACAAAGGCAACAGAAAAAACCCCTTATGAGCTTTGGACGGGCAAAAGACCTAGTCTAAGACATTTACGTGTTTGGGGTTGTCCTGCTGAGGCAAGACCTTATAAGCCTAATGAAAGGAAACTTGATTCTAGGACATTAAGCTGCCATTTCGTTGGATACTCCGAACGATCCAGGGGATACAAATTTTATGATCCTACAACTCGAACTATTTTTGAGACGGGGAATGTTATATTCTTTGAGGATGATGAGTTTGTGGGGGGAGATAAGGTTAGAACTATCGTCTTTGAAGAGGATTGTTTAACAATGCCTCCTACTGTTCACAACAATGCTCAAGATAAAGAAAAATCACTTGACATTGGTGAAACAATAATTCAAGTACAAGATGATAATCAAGAATCCTCCAACCCTGAAATTCAAACTCAACAACCTCAAGAATCAATACCATTAAGGAGATCCACTAGAGAGAAAAAGAGAGCTATTCTGGATGACTACTTTGTGTATCTTCAAGAGCATGAAGTAGACATGAGCATCGAGGAAGATGACCCAATCAACTTCCGTCAAGCCATGGAAAGCTCAGATTCTCAAAAGTGGATTGATGCCATGAAGGAAGAGATCAAATCCATGCATGATAATGGCGTTTGGGAACTTGTTCCACTACCTGATGGTGCAAAATCCATAGATTGTAAATGGATATTAAAGACCAAGAGGGATTCAAGAGGTAACAAGGAGAGACATAAAGCACGTCTCGTAGCCAAAGGATTTACTCAAAGGGAAGGTATTGATTACAAAGAGACTTTTGCTCCAGTTTCTTTAAAAGACTCTTTTAGAATAATAATGGCACTAGTTGCAAATTACAATCTTGAGCTTCATCAAATGGATGTAAAGACCGCCTTTCTCAATGGAGACATTGAGGAGACGATATACATGAAGCAACCAGAGTATTTTGAGTCCAAAGATTCAAATAATTTGGTTTGCAAATTATGGAAATCGATTTATGGACTCAAGCAAGCTTCACTCAATGGTATCACAAATTCCATAAGGTTATCATTTCATATGGTTTTGAGATGAATAAAGTTGATAATTGTGTATATCATAAGTTCAGTGGGAGTAGGTACATATTTTTAGTTTTGTATGTGGATGATATTTTGCTTGCATGTAACGATATGGGATTATTGAGTGAAACCAAATCATTCCTGTCAAGGAATTTTGAGATGAAAGATCTCGGTGAAGCCTCATTTGTCTTAGGCATAGAGATATACCGAGATCGGACTCAAAATATTATGGGGTTATCACAAAAGACCTATATCGATAAAATCCTTAAGAGGTTTAACATGCAAAATTGCAAACCAGGAAATACCCCTGTATCAAGAGGAGACAAATTTTGTCTTAGTCAATGCCCTAAAAATAATCAGGAGGCAAAAGCAATGCATACTATTCCTTATGCATCAGCTATTGGAAGTATGATGTATGCCCAAGTTTGTACGCGTCCGGATATTGCATATATACTTGGAGTGCTTGGAAGATATTTGAGCAATCCAGGAATGGATCACTGGATAGCGCCAAGAGAGTCATGCGCTATTTACAGAGAACTAAGGATTTCATGCTCACATATAAAAGGTCAGATCAATTGGAGATCATTGGATATTCTGATTCTGACTTTGCTGGATGCCAAGATTCAAGAAGATCCACGTCAGGTTATATATTTATGTTGGCTGGAGGAGCCATTTCATGGAGTGCAAAGCAACCACTTGTAGCTTCATCCACTATGGCCGCGGAATATATTGCTATGTATGAGGCATCTAATCATGGAGTATGGTTGAGGAATTTTGTCACGGGCTTCAATTCTAGATCGCGTCGAAAGACCGTTGAAGATATATTGTGACAATAAGTCAGCCGTTCTGTTCTCCAACAACAATAGGAGCTTGACAAAGTCTAAGCATATAGACATCAAGTACTTAATTGTCAAGGAAAGGATACAAAATGGAGAATTGTCTACACAGCATATTGGAACAAACTCAATGATTGCGGATCCGCTTACGAAAGGTGTATTGCCTAAAGTATTTATGGCGCATACTACTCACATGGGCATTCTTCATTGGGAAGAATAGTGAGTTTAAGTGGGAGTTTGTATGAAGGGTTCTTAATGTGGACATGTATACATTTTCTGCAGAATTAAAGTTTTTTTTATTGTCCATTTTATTTATAAGATCTCCATAAAGTGGGACTCGTATAAAATTTAATCTATGTCATTCTACATTATAGCATTAGTGATTGTGATGGCTGAATTGCGCGATAATGTGATGAAAGCTGTTCAGTCCTATGCTAAATATGTTGATGGACGAGATGAACATTTGTACTTTGACAAGTAGTAACCGTTTGAGCTCATTAAAGGTGGAAAGTCATGGTGTGTAGCCCAAGTGGGAGATTGTTGGAATTCAATTTTTGATGTGGGCTACAACCGTTGGTTTTCTTAACGGTTGCAACCTTTGGCATTCAGCAGTTGCAAGCTCTTGATGGAGGGGCTTGCAACTGCCACCCTTTGGAATCCCTTGGGATCCTATTTACGGGTTTTGGGTCCCTTGATCCCCCATCGAGAGAGTCCTCGAGGTGCCATCGTCCTAAGGAAGAAACTCGTCGGTGAAGGATCAAGAAGGACCCTCCACCCTCAAGAAGAAAAGAAGAAGGAGATTCATCAATGGAAGGTATGTTTTAAGTTATTGATCTGTCAGTTTCGCCCAGTGTGACAGAGACTACGCCCGTTGAAAGGATGAAGACGGAACATGTGGGCCCATTGTTGAGGAGTTTTAATCGCCATCGACTCGACACGTCAGCGAAGCAGTACTTTATGCTCCTTGTAAGATATTTCGTCATATGAACTTATACTCTATGCTCATTATAAGATTAGAAAGCAGCGACCAATACGACTTATTATAAGATTAGACTAGGAATAAAAGGACGCGAACTCTATGCTCATTAAGAGAATTTGTGGGTAGGATTAAATATAGGAAAAGGTAGACGGCTAGGATTCAATCTATAAATCTAACAGATAGTTAGGATATGATCCGATAGAGCCGTTATAGTATGTTATAAGGGCAAGGATAGTTTGAACAACTTAAACATACATATTGTTTTTATGTAGGCACTATAAATAGAAACCAATATTTACCACTATGATCTGCAGGAAATACGACGACTCGAACTACTCTCTCTCTTGTCTTCTTAAGACCTCTCTCCTTCTCTGTCTTTGACCTCTCTCTCTTTTCTTCTCTATCTTCTCTCTTCACGTCCGTGCCCAACACAACAAAATTCAACACCCATAATGTGTGACAAAATTGCAATGGATTTTTTCAAAACCTAGGGACGTATGACAGTGCAGGAGATGTGACAAATTAGGTGTCAGACATTCATATGCCACATTGTCATCTGTCCCATCATTCCCAAGCATCCCGTCCAAGGTTTCTGGTTCCGTACCTTGGAAAGTGGGAGCACTAGTGTGGATCAATGATCATGAATTTGAAGAGCAGCATGAAAGTGAAATATCATTGACAACCATTGGTTTGAGGAATTATTCTAATGTCTTCATGTTAAGAATATTGCAGAAGGACAACAATATAATAGGAGAGAGTGTTCGTAGTTATGGTCTGACGACGAATAACGGAGTGATCTAAGACCTCCAGATATTATATAAGTTGCTCATTCCAGGACCTCAGAATTTCTCTGAAAAGTTTATTTGTTAAGGTTCATTCAAAAGTTGTATCAATGTAATATAAATATGCATGACAGGGTGCTTGATGAATAAAACGCAGTTGATCTCTTCCTCCAATTTATGTCACTCTCTTAACTTTTCTGTTATCTCTGTAAATCAACAAGGAGATACCTCGTTTCTTCCCACAATGCGCCCGTTGTCAACATTTCAAATGCGTAAACCGTTAAAACAAACGCTGTAAAACGTACTGAGAATACTATCTTTCGCATTAGTGCTCTTGTTGCATAACCAGCAATACCTCCTTGAAGACATCGTTGTATTTTGCCACTTCCTGGCTACGGCACATCATTGCCCGATGTCATCCAGCTAGCACATTATGTCAGATGAAGGAAATGAGTTTCCATTGTCATTGAGGAAGTGTTTTTTTTAAATAAGACCAGCAAACAAGAATATGTCGTTTATTTAAGTATAGAGTAAAAAAGAGATAGCAGAGAGACGGACGGCGAACGGGAAGAGTCTGATGTGACGAGGCTGAGGGCGATGGAACACCTACCATAATGGAGAGCTGGTATTTTTAAAATCAACGTACATCTTTGACGGGACATGAATATAATAACTTAGCGCTAACAAAATCAACCTTTCACAATATTATACCTGTTCTTAGAGTGATATCCCGAAGAGCACACAACTGGTGCTGATCTTTTCATTTTCTTTAAGATATTTCGACATACCACTTTACAATTAAAACTGAACTTTTTCTAAAACTGCCTCAAAATCCGATGTCATAAAAGAACAATGATACTTGGATGATATCCCGATATCTTAAAACAAAATGTGATGCTTAAATCGCGAATTTAGGTCTGAGCGAAAGGTTATACGTAAAGATACTAGAATCCAGTCAGTTTACATAATTAATATCATGATTCTCCAACATCTCTAAAATCCAATAGAGTAAAAGCTCGAGTATATTCATGGGGATTCTCGATGGCAAATATTTATTGTCTTGATATTTTGGGTTGGATCATAGATTTGTATGATTGCTTTAAAATTAAACAAACATTTTTCTTTGTTTATTCACATTTGGAAAGATATAAACACACTAATTGTCGAAAGCGTCCTATCCATTTATTTTCAGCTAGTAATAATGTGAGCTTTCCTATATTGATAGTGCTTTTAGAAGTTAATGATGTTCGTGTCGTTAACAAACATTTTATTAAGGCTAGAAAAGCCGTATATAACTCTCGTACACTATTGTCTAGGAAGGGTGGGGATTGTGGGCAACGATGATATGACTATTGGTTTGTTTATTATTAGAGAAAGGCATGATAAAGCGCCAGTTATGAGAAAGATTGTGTTTTTGTAATGATTGGCTATTATGAATTTTGATTACATTGGCATGGAAAACCTTTTCCCTATGGCCATCACGGATGACGGCCCTGACGTTATATCTAAATACATTTAAAAATTGTTCTAAGGAGAGAACTAGACAACATAGCAGACGAGCACAGGTAATATGGTCTGTAAACAGGATGGATCTCGCAGTACTGTCTGCATTCACATTATTTATCTTTATCGAGAGATAATACAACTAGTTATTTCACCGTGGCCGACTCTTTTGTGGTTATTTTAAGCATGCCCAAGATTACGCAGATCGGCCTCTGCTGACCCAAAAAACACCCTTCTAGATTTCGGTCAACTTTAATCGGTTTCAAGATGAGAGAGAGAGAGAAAGAGAGAGAGAGAGGGAGATAGAGAAAGATAGAGAGAGATGGAGAGAGGGAGAGAGAGTCTTCGTGTTAGTTGATTGTGCGTGAACCAGGAAACCCTAGTTAATAAGGGGGGCCCTGATTTGCCGAGCTGGCAATCAGCTCTCCCATGAGGCGGGAGCTCTCTCCATCTACTGGGCTGAGGATGAAGGGGATGTACCAGGAAGCGGCTTGCTGATGTTTGTTTTCTCCGGCGAAGATGAGAGCAGCGGCTAAGGAAAATCACGCCAGGAAGTTCTGGCTGACTGAGATTTCTGGCTGACGGAGAGAAGCAGAGCAGTAAAAACCAGAGAGAGAGAGAGATAAGAGAGAGAAGAGAGAAAGACTGGTTGCTAATAATAGGTTTTCTCAGGTCCCAATGGAGATATGGTGAGGGGAACGTGACTGTTTTTTTGTATATGCTGGGATGCGTGACAGGACGGTAACATGACTAAGCTTTCGTCACATCACTGTCGTTCACATTCTGTCATCCGTTTCGTCACGTCTGGGGCGTCGCATCCTGGACGTGCGGTTCCCTAATTTGGCAACGTAGGTTGAGCTACAAATATTTTATGCCGCAAGAAAACTTTTGGAATTCAATGTGGCTGCAATTATTAAACTGAAACAAAAGAAACAGAATGAAGGTCAGTCAAAGATGTACTAGGGATATACATCTGGATCCAGTCAGAATTCAGAGCGTAGTTTAATGAAATATCATTCTTCTGACATCAATACTCTTGGTCTACGTGACACTTGAGATTTCAAAAGCTACATACAATGCTTCAATATTGAGTCCGTTTCAGTGCATAATAAGATGGACTTTTATCTCACAAGAAAAGGTTGAAGCATATATGACTTTGTGGTATTGTGGAATCCTTTATGGCAAATCAAACTGTATGGCTGTAAATTTTTGAACCAAATATCTTAGATAGATAAAATAGTATTTGATGGAACATTTTTTCAAGTAAATTTTTTTGTTATCTTCTCAGGTCGTACATCGTGAGTGTATAGTTTATAATCTCCAGATTCCCTTGCAATCTGCTGCGTTCTCGTCTCTCAATGCAGCTAAATCTACTTATTTCCTTTTATATTATTTCGTGTCTTCATCTATACATCATTAAGTTATTATTTTTGAAACTCGTCTATCTTTCTCACATTTAACGTGCGAGTTATCACTCCGCTTCCGGCCTTCTTTATGCATCATCTCATTACGACATTGTTGGTAAACTAAGGGTAAATGCGATTCGCCACATTTTTTTCTTTCCTTACAGTGAGTTAATATGTGGATCAAGCAATTGTAGATTGTTTCTACTGGATCACTAGTAACTAGTACCATTTAGTCTTTCCCGATGCATCTTACTATGCTTAGGCATATTGATCCAGCTATACTAGGACCCTAACACTGCTGTTCACCGCCTGAACTTGGATGCACCAGGCGCCGTGCTACTGCACTGTTTTGAAGAATATGGACACAAGAGAAACTTGCAATAAAAGGTAGTGATCCATAGTTTTAGTCTTTTTATGATACACGATATAGCTTTCATTGACCAACAAACAAGAAATTTCCATGTCTAGCATCACATAAAGACAAGTTGATGTATTTACTGCTGTATTGGTCTTCAAGAAAGAGGAACTCCAAATACCGGAAACAAAACGGCATTCATCGAAGACACTTTCTCTCTGTTTCTTCGCTTAGGAGCAGGCGAAAGAGAGTAGACGCGTCAGGACGGGGCCCCTAGCATTATCGATCGGAAGATTTCTCCCGAGTTGCACTTATTTTCAACCTCAATATAGGAGGGAGAAAAAGGTCAACAAGGATATCAGCCTATGTATGTATCGAAGCTTCCATCAGCGTTAACACAAGTATGAAACAGATACCAAAGATTCTTATTCTGTACTTCTGGACATTGGGGATCATGGCTTCTTGGAAACAAGGTTGTATCCTCACTTCTTGACTTATACACAGATAATATATGAGACATGAGAGAGTGTAAGCGATTAGGGAAAACAAACAACAACATTTCATTCATTAACCATATGCCATTGACATATCTAGTGCATTGAATACGACTTTTCGATGAACCTTTACAATGAGACATTTCATAAAATTTTAAGCTCATGGAAGAAGCAACATTGGGACCTTCTGAAATCCTGCGAAAAGATGTATTCGCTCCATTATTTACTGTAAGGAGTAAGCATAATTCCACTGAAACAGATACCAAAGATTCTTATTCTGTACTTCTGGACATTGGGGATCATGGCTTCTTGGAAACAAGGTTGTATCCTCACTTCTTGACTTATACACAGATAATATATGAGACATGAGAGAGTGTAAGCGATTAGGGAAAACAAACAACAACATTTCATTCATTAACCATATGCCATTGACATATCTAGTGCATTGAATACGACTTTTCGATGAACCTTTACAATGAGACATTTCATAAAATTTTAAGCTCATGGAAGAAGCAACATTGGGACCTTCTGAAATCCTGCGAAAAGATGTATTCGCTCCATTATTTACTGTAAGGAGTAAGCATAATTCCACTGAACCATACAGGTCCAAGTTCCTGAATTAACATATATGTGACCTCCTTCTCCAAGCTAACATCTCCATTTTGAAAATATATGAAACACCAGGTTATTTCTCAAGGTGACATAAAATTTTTAATTAGTCATTTTCTTCTTCATATTCACATTTTAGTTATTCAATTGAGTTGTCAATCGTGCCAGCCAGATCCTCTGACGGCTTGCTGTTGTGATAGATTCGTACTGGGGTTTACATAATGATAGGGCCCCACTTTTGCCTCTGCGATGACTACGAAATTACAATCCCTCCAAATAAGTAAGACATTCTAAAATGCCCTTACTGTCGTTCACATCACTCGCGTGACCAGCATCATTATAACCGATCCATTTTGGTTTTCCCTTATTTTTCTTGAGGAGCCCAAGATCAAGATACCTTTGATGTACCTAAGGATACTCTTGGCTCTGGGAATCTGTGAAACTGAGAGTTTCTAGGTATACTTCCTTCAAATTCGAACGGAAAGCATTAACTTATGTCTGGTATACGACAGATACCTCAAAGTCCACTTAAGTGCTGAACTCTGTCAAGTTAATGAGCGTAGAAGATCTAGCTGTGTAACACACGTGGGTTTGCGTTAGAATAGTTTCCACTATGCCATCAATCTCTAGAATCCTTGCGGAAAATGCCTTTCAACTAAGCTGTATATGTCCAACTATGCTGATGTATGAACTGAGCAACCCAAGGTTACTCCTATCAAACTTCTTTGACATCTCAAACCCAAAATTTTTAGTACGATAGTCCTCTGTCTTTGTCATTACTAAGAATCAACATAAATATATCCTACCTGCACAGAGTAAGTGAAATATTTTGTATAAGCAACATGGTTTTTCAAAAACCTTGTAAATTCAAGTGAGAGAACACTCTTATACAGATTGATACCCTGCACACTTATTGTCCAGCATAATCCATAAAAGCTTCGTTCAGTCTAAAAAATAAGTGATTCTATTTGGAATATAGCAATATGGTTTTCTCATATATTATGCGTCAACTATCTCATGATTAAAAAAAACAGACTTAACACCTAAATGACATTACTATCACCCATGTTGTGCTGCTTTGACAACTTGGATTGCCTCCATACTAATAACATGAGCAAGATTTGTACAAAATCAGCCTAAAATTTAATATAAAATATTTGGCCGATAATTGAGCTTTGTCCCTCAAGGTACTTCTTTTTGGACTCACCTCTAACTTTTATACTTTCGTAAGTCCAATAGGTCCACAACCAAATGGTGGAATATGAAGTTCAACCTTTGATTGTTTCAAATGACCTACATCTCTTCTAGCATAGCTACCCTCCATATAGGTTTCTTGTGAGCTTCTTTGATAGTTTCTGGCGCACTTTCTACTACCCTCAATTCATAAATTCAGAGTGTTTCCTCTGAGTCTTCAAGATAGCACCAAATTCTTGAATTATAACAAAAATAGTTGTTTTTAACGTTGGAAAAATAGTCCTCAAATTTCGCTTCTACATTAGGTTGATTAACTTCGTCTTCTTGAGTGCCTATCTTGAAAAAGTTTTGTTTTCTTCTTTGACAATTTCGTATTTTCTCAGTTAACACTTCCATGATGCTTCTTTTCTCAAGTTTAAGTGTACCCTTAACCATTCCACGTCCAAGGTTCCCCCCACTCAAATACAACATCCCCGCACACATTAATGTTCTTCTCTACAAGATCATAGCGTATATAAGCCTATCAACCGTTTTCTTAACCTAAAAATGTTGTAGGTTTACCTTTTTCATCAAGCTTCTTTAAATGGCTTCCAGCTGTTATGATGTGAGCCCTGGAGCCAAATATTTTGACATGACCCTGTTGGGGTTTTGTCACCCCCCCCCCCCCCCCAATGGGAAGAGGGGAGCTTGAACAGTCAAAGCCCCCCTCTAAGAAAGGGCACATGAATCAAGTCACGCCCCCTTCTTTTCTTGTCTCTTTGTGAGGAAATGGCCCATTTGGGAACCATTTCTATATTATTTAAAGGGGTGTTCACCTCCCTTGAACCTAATCCGAATTGCAGTCATCAAGTACTTTTTGTTTATCCTTCTTGTCTCTTCCGCTCTTTTCATCTCTCTCTCCCTTGTTTATTGTCTTCATCACACCATGGTGGTTACTCACTTGGCTTGGGAGTTCAAGGAGGAGTTGCTCTACTGCACCACACGAGAAGTCAGTGCCCTGCACCGAAAGCCTTGGACGTTGACGTCACGCGGGTGACGTAAGGATGTTCTTATTATTTTTCTCTATATGCCAACATATTTATCTTGTTCGAGTTGATTCCGCATTTCTACCATATCATCTTGGGTTTATATTTCTTCCATCGAGCCATTTCTTCAACAGACCAACGTTTGGCTTCTTCTAATACAAACTTGACAAGGAGTGTCTTATGAAACACACGTTGTCAAAAATTGATTTATAGAATAAATACAGTTGCTGACAAAACTTTGCACTATTTTAGCGTTATATTCTTTCAATTGAGCATGCCTCTGAATATGGATCTAACAATTCGATTATCCATCTTCACAATGCCATTTTCCGCAGGCGTGTAAGAGACAGCGAGATGTCATTTCACGTTATGGCCAAGCAAAACTCCTTGAATTCTTTGGTTAAGAGTCGTCCTTGGTTTGTAGCCAAATAACATATCTTCACATATTTATTGCTGTCTTCTGGGACTTTAAACTTAACAAAGACAGTAATGACATCTTTCTCCTCAAGTATAGAGACCTTGGTTAGCGTGGAAAAACAATAAATGTGCAATATAATTTATATTCATTCACTGATGCTGTGTAGTGAATTTTGGGTACAAATGACAAATGGACCAAATCTAGAGGATGAATCAATCATTGTAAAGGGCTGAAATGAAAAGCTACTGGTGCTATTTTCTAGTGATACTGATGCTGTGTAGTGAATCTAGGGTACAAATGACCAATGGACCAAATATAGAAGATGAATCAATCATTTTAAAGGGCTGAAATGAAAAGCTACTGGTGCTATTTTCAAGAGATACTGCCTCTTCATTGTCTATCTGGTAACCTTATCAAATGGGGATCATCAACATTCCGATGACAACATAGTTTTCCTAATGGTTATAAATCCATATCCGTACTTTGCCACAATTCCCCGCCTAACGGACTGATCATGCACCTTCTTCAAGTGACCAACTCTGAGGTTCTTGATCTAGACCCACTCTGAGATTGCCGTAGATGAAATCTTGAGATCACGTTGCTCTTGGATCTCCAATTGAAGAGCTGTTATGCTGATATATTGGACTTCATGACCTTCATATTCGAAACGCCTTGACCTTTAATAGCTTCTTATAGCCCGCCCATAAGCACTAAGCAGAACCTCCATCCGACAGACCACAACATATAATTGGCTATCAATAAGACGGGAATCGACACTGCATAATATAAGACCAGTGGCGATATATCTTCCTCCTCCCAAATATAAGACTTCTCAAAAAAAATATAAGGTCATGGATGAAGAAAATAGTAAAATTTCTGGAACAATTTCTTCTGCACATAATGATATATTCCACACCCTCCTATGCGGCCTACTATCCGATCAGCTCCTTTGATTAGCTCATCATCTCAGAGGAAGAAAACGTCCTACGGAGGTCTATAGTGATTGAGGAACTGTTTTTTTTTAAGCCGAACGCCCAACGGTGCAAGGTTGCTCTCAATGGCTGTAGAGGGTCACGGAGAGAGAGAGATATAGATAGATAGATAGATAGAGAGAGAGAGAGAGAGAGAGAGAACAAAAGGAGAAGTAATAATAAAAAAGAAGCTCCTTATGGATGAGGATTGCTATCATACACGTACTTTAACGAACAGTCATTTTGAAATCGATGTAGATATATGACGGGACTCGTGGTGCTGTTTGCCAGGGTCCCGTCTGGGTGGATAGTTAAATGACAGAAAGAGCCAAAGCCAATTAATTCTGACGTCCAAATGCAGTAACGTCATAATTTGTGCACATGGTCCCCCCTCGGCCTCTATGCACGAAGGCTAGTGCATGCTCCTGGCTCTATCACTGTAAAACCACCAACCGCATTTTCGCTGGCTTGCGACGAATGAGAGTCCCGTACGGAAAACATGATACCGTGAAAACTTAGGTGATAAAGGCACGACCTTCATTTCGTCGCCTCTCTTTGACCTTCATGTTCATTTCCATTTTATACAGGAAACTTGTTTCATCGCAGTTCTTGATAATGGATCAGTAATTACGATGTGGATGAGTAACTACGGATCATGCAAGAGCCGCAAAATAGGACGTTCAATTAAATAATGACCCTTAAATAAAAACAAATTCTTTTACCACGCGTAGGCTTAAGTATTTCGGTGTATTATTGCTTAAGTTCTAGGGCTAAGTACGAAAAGGACAGCTGGGAAACGTACAACTTACTCAAACCATGTCTATTTAGTCCATGATCCGTCGTACTGCAGAAAACGTCCGCCATCATCTATTAGTACGATGATAGCAGGCTCTTCCGTTATACCTTGATTTTCCAGAAGCGTTGACCAGTGGTCCAGGTCGACCCAAGACTATAGAGATATTTATTTTGTATTTATTATTCTGGGTAACGATAAATTGCCAAAGGAGTGATGTCGTAACAATCATATACAAGAATACATGTGGTTGTAAGACTGAACAGAAGATAGAGGTGCAAAGACTATTCCGGGCCTCATCTATAGACTACCGAAACTAGAAAGTCGAAATAAAGGACTAATATTTACCGCCAGGTGTCGACCAGAGGAATTCGAAACCATGCCTCCTCCGATCGTCGTCTTGCTTAGAGCTTGTGTATCTTCGTTGACTTCTCCTCTCTGACCGGGACATTGCGGGAACTACCTTCGGGAGAAAAAGGGAATGTAGGTTGCGCTCCCAAAGGCTTATCCTTGTCCGCCACCCTCCACCCTCGCTTAAGGACATGCCTTGCTCCAGCGCTGAGCTTAACCGGTCCCGACAAAGAGGCCACCTTTCCTGGGTCATTCACAGAAAACGCTTGAACGGTAGCCAGCTTTTCCGCTATTTGTGGCCGTTCGAGTGGCTTAGCAGGGTTAACTGACGACCTTACTAGTCTTGCGTCATCGATTGGAAGAAAGTTTGAGAAAGTTGTCCCTTGGGTTCCAAGCTGACGCAAAATATCTGCTTCTGAATATCTCTCTCTAACCTCCTTTAAAGACCACTGAGTAAGTTGTTTTGATGTTAGGTAGGCTGAAGTTGAAGGAAGGTCATTCCCAGTATTACGGTCCTTGTCAGAAACATAATAACGGCTATCATCCGATTTGAAATTCCCCAGGCTAAGATGCAAATTTCTACTAGATCTTTCTCCAAATAAAATATTCGGCGATGCAAGATTCCCGAAAATATGTCCTTGACGAGGCCACTCATTTGAGAAATGATGACGGGCTAATGTTTCCGAAGGGATGAATTGGTCTGGAGTAAAGCTGGCAGTCTGGCGATCATTTCGATGTAAAAGGTTTTTTGCTCCGGCGTTCATGGCGAGATTACTTCCGAATTGAGCCCCCGCGTAGGGTGAGATCGATGTGCTAACTTCATTTGCTCCACCGTAGAAATAAGACTCAAACATCTCGTGCCCGTTTGGTCTTGAACCAGCGACAGCAGTACTTTCATTGAACCGCTCTTTGACTTTCCAAGAACAGGGGTGATTACTGCTGTTTCTGCCGATCATGACATTTGTACCCATCAGTCGGACGGTGGATGGCTCTGATGTGGAAGAAAGAAAAGCATGAGAGAGATTCTCCCCTGCATAAGAAGTATTCCTCGGGTTGGAGTTAAAGGCGAAAGACTTTGACGGATTCCCAATTGCGTTCTGAGTTATAGTACATTGACCATTGTTTCCCGCTGAGTCCTGACGACGGTCAAGAAACCATTGCTCCGGAGCTTTCCAACTTGGCTGATATGGAGAAGATTTTTCAATGAAGTTGTGTTCGGGCAATGTATTATGAGGAGCTGGAGTCGGGTTTTTTTTCATCCGTGCTTCTTGAGAATTTCCCTGACGATTTGTGTTGCCTGGTATGAGCTCCCCTTTTGAAGTAGCAGGCAGACCATTAAGTACGTCTCTGCTAGATCCATTTTCGAGGAATGTTGTTGTTGGGCTTTGCAATAAATCTCTAGTCAACGTATTCTGATTCATGGCATTTACTGTACCTTCATTATAATCATGAGCGTAAGAATCTCTATCAATGGAGAATACTCTTCTCATTTCAACTGCTTCGAAAAGTTTAGACGATGTTCCCAAGCCCATATGCCCCGATATCCTTTCTGCAGACGCCGGAGGATTGGAAGCAACTGGTTCCATGGTCTTGCTTTTCGCACTTGCAATAATATCAGCGTTGAAGTCAGAAGGTCCGCGAGGAGTAATACAATCTTCTAGTATTGTGTCATCCGATTCCGTCCGCTGAACTGTACGAATTTCTTTGAGAGGTTCAACTTGGTTGCAGCATATCTCTATGGGATCGTTTAGGTCGACCATCTCACCAAAACCAGTCATTCTTGGGGAACGGCTGCCTCTCTCAGAACGCGTCAAAACATCCTCATCGTCTGATGTTTGGGCAGGCACAACAAGCTGATCTTTATCATAACTCATTTTTTTGGCCGCAGAATTGATCTCCTGTGCTGAAGTCTTGTACATAGATTTTGAAGCAGCGAGAACGTTGGAGAAAACTCTGCAAAGACTCTGCAGAGGACGTGATCTTTGCATAGACATATGATTTTCCCTTTCACCATCTTGATTGGTCTCTTCTATTGATCCGTTCTTGAATGATGAGGTTAGAGCAGGATTAGTAACCTGCATTCTAACAAGGTGAATGGAAGCATCGGTTGCGTTATGATGATCAGGAGAACTCAACAATTTGGACCCCTCTATATTTTTTAAATTCCTTCTTCTTCGTACCTTCGTATGATTTTCGCCTTTCTTTCGTGCCCGCCCTGCAGATTTTTTGTCCTTCCTATCCTTCCGAATGCCTTTAACAGTCGGGCAACCCTGTGCTTGAGGAAGATCAATTGTAGAAAGTGATGTAGACTTATTTTTCGTCTCCTGGAAAAGTGGTGAAGTAAATTTCAGAATTCGCGTTGGCTCAACGACAATCTGAGAATAACGTTGGTACAAAGATACAAGGAGCAAAGACAAGACAGAAGCGGAGTAAATTTATTTTGACAAAAGTAGTTATTTAAAGTTCCTTCAGAGGTCTGTTATTAAATAAGCGAAGCTAAATCTCACGTTGTATTTATAGATGAAAGGAATCGGTGGACAACAAAATGCAAATCGGGAATAGCAACGACGGAGGCCCGTAGAAAGAAGAAATGTATTGAGAATTGCTTTCATCATGTTTCTTGTCTTCTTCTCGAGAAAGACGTCAAGAGAATAATGGTTCAGATAGTTGGTTGGTTTTGCCATTGAACATATGAGCATTGGGATGATTGGAAAGATGGATGGGAGAGGCATACTGAAACTTGTAACTTGTTCATGTATCGAATGAAAACGATGGAATCTTTAACAATTAAGAGACGTTATAGGTACCTGAAGCATTGAAACCGGGACATTATAGAAATGGTACTAGAATGTTGCAACCGAATTTGTTTTTGGCCAAAATATTAAACCAAAAGGCTGTCTGAGGATTGATGATTAGGCCCGCAATCGAGTTTTCTAGTTCACTCTTAGCATATGAGTACCAAAACATCTTAGAGTTCAAAATAAAGGGATTCGGTTCCTCGAGAAAACGTTAAACGGGTTAACCTGACCAGTCTTCCTATTTTTAGTTTCAAGCGTCACAGAAAAATAAGAAAGACACTGATATTAAAACCGTAAGTGTAGGCGAAATATCTAAAATCTAATCGGTTTTTATAGTCTTAATCGATTCGAGAGCAGGATGCATCGACCCTTTCCGCAAATAGGTCGTACCTCTTTCGTGTCCACCTCCGTGGAGTTTCTCATACGCGTTCCTCGCTGTTTCTGACCAGGCTGCTTTTTCTCCTCGTCTTTCTTCATTACTACGTCTGAATCCTTTTTGGTCCTCTTTACCATTCCCTCTTTATTTCGTTTTTTCTTGCGCTTTTTAGACAGATCCAAACCATTTCCCTCTTCTTGCTCTGCCCGGGGGCTAGTCCCAACGACAGTCCCCTCCTCTTGACCGGCCTCCTCACATTCATTCCTAATATCCACAATCGGCGCCGCAGCGACGAGCTCCACAACGCACTTCGTCTTCTGGGTTTTGGCCTTTGGTATCTTTGGGGACCCTGGCTTCGCACTCTGCGAATCTTGAAGGCCATTAGAATCCATATCCTCCACACGACAAACCTCTTCTTTCTCATTCTCCGCGGCCGATCCGGCAGTTCTCTCCAGCTCATCCGACCACCAGCGATGCTTTGCGCATTCGATTGGGGGCAACGCGTCTGCCTGCACATCGCCGCCGAAGGGCCAACAATTCTCCACATCACGACTCCTTATCAACGCCGTAAACTCTCTGCAAACAGCGTATTCCTCAAAATTACCGCAAGAGACAACCAAAGAACTACAAGAACACGATCGAGTACAATCTTTGATACCGGATTGAGAAGCCTCCGAACGCCGCCGCGACGCCCATCTCCCCGAAAACTGAAGAAAAAGAGCCCGCGCCCACAGGAGCCCTCTCGACGAAAGGGGATCGCGAGAGGTAGAGAGAGAGGGACAGAAGCAGCGGTTGAAACGGGCGAACGAAGTAAATGCGAGAACAAGAATGGAGAGAGAAAACAGTGGCGGGCCATGTTCTTCCTTGTCGCGTTCTTGCGTTTCCCGCCATCTGCTCTCATTCTTCGGTAATACACCACCGACAGCGAGCATGACGGAATAAATTAGCAGGCTGTGGAAAACAAAAACGGGAACGGGGGGCATGTGGTTCAGTGGACGTGCCGTCGCGGCCACGTAACGCGTCGTCCATAGATCTCTCGTTACAATCATCATCGTAATCATCGTGGATGCGCCACGTGTCTGTTTTACTGACGGCAGACTTTGTTTATTTGTCGACCGAATCCTCGGAGTTAAGGCGAGTTGAATCTGACCAGCTGAGCACTGCAGAGCATCGAAGAGCGCGTTGTTTTGACGGCCGCATTCTTCCTTGCAATCTTAGATGACCCCCGCACTGCACAGTCTAATCCAATAGATTTCCCGCGCAGAGTGGGTCGGAGGAAACTCTGACATCGCTGATATCACGGATCGTGAGCTGTTTTCGACCTTTTTTCCAGTTTTCTGCGTCTGCATCGAACGTTCTCTGCCGCTATGCACGGCGTTACGCCGCCGAAACATGAAAAAGGCGGAGACTTGGGAATTTCTGTGGATAATCTACTTGCAGCTCAAGTGTTTAATAGAATTAATAGAATAATAAACTAGGATAATAATTAATAGAATTCCCTGGCTTGTTCTTATTATACCGAATAATAGGCTTCCTCAGTTATTTTTTGCTGATTCATTTATGTTCTGATTAAGTCTCTCAATTCGTTTGCCACTTGGTTTTGGATGTTTTGAGGGTTCGTTAGCCATTCTAATTTGCATTTAACGTTGTAATTCCTTAACACCTCACGCTCGATCTTATCATGCATGTTAACGAAAGGAACGCCATAAAACAAATGATAAACCACCATAGACAAAGAATGGTTCTCCATCCTGTTCGTGAAACTGCTCGATGTATTTCAGTGTAAACCCCTCGCAACTTCAGGGGAAAGGAGAACTGGCTTTTGTGTATGCCTTTAATTTATCCTCATAATATGAAAGAGTCTCATGAATGCCAATGGAATGATTCATATACTGGTCTCGAAATCTCAAGTGCTAGCCTCGGTATTCCACTAGTCTCCTGTTGGCGACATGAAGTATGCATTCACATAACAAACTCATCAAGCTCTATTGTTACAATAGAAATATCATACTCCCATTGGGATTCAGAATGGTATTAGCCACGATGAAAATAGTGACGCCCCGTAGTGTCATCCTTTCTCTTTCAGACTCTTTCTATTTTCCTCAAACTTTTTTCCGTTATTCCCTCTCTTCATGTGTTGCTCTTGGATCCATCGCAAGAGGATTAACGCGTCAAGAGCTTTCTCCCGACAGAAGTATGCTGAAACCCCGCACAACAGATTGAAAACAGCCAACCCGGACAATCCGGCCATTCTGTATATTTAAAACAAAAGCGGTAAATACACTTTGAAATAGACTGCTGCATAGCTTCTGTTCTTGCAGCGTAGCCAGCACGTGAGTGATTTCATTTCTGAATTTTCCTAAAAGTGTTAAATTTCTATTTATTTTCTCTCCTCATAGACCCTGTCAAAAGTATCTTGGTGTAATGCATGGATTTGGTATTCTTTTAAAATTAGTAGTCTTGTTCAAAGTTGCTATGCGGTTTCTTCTATGCATCAGTCGTTTCCGCTTGCTGCTACCTCTACTGCCGCCAAGAAGGGACTGTTCATAAATGTCACCAGTTGTCGCCGGCGCCTCGCATTCACACATCATCGTTGCCCTCATCGACGGAACTCGCACATCATCTATTGTGACTGCCGTCCTCACGGCTCGCCATGCACCAGCCTCACATAGCGTCGTCTTCCACCATAATGCACTGTCGCATGCTGCACTCTCATATCATCGTGCACTGCCCTCACGCATCACCGCATACCATTCCCACACAGCCCCACTTGAGATCCTCGAGCATGGCTACGTGCCGCTCTTAAGTGTTGCCGCACTCTCCCTTCGTACATCACTTCCCCCACCTTCGCTCGCCACCCTCCAAATCTGCTTGAGGGAGCCTATTGTGCTCTTGGAAGTTCAACCACGATACTAAGTTTTTTGTTTGGAGATAACAATATTCTGACAAAGAGAAAGCAGATAGACAAAGGAGGGCAAGATACGGATGTTACGTGAGGAGACTGATCAAGATAGAACAAAGACCAGGGTCGAGAAGTCCAATTAAAATCGGTCTAAACGTTTAAGATATTTTAAAATCCATGTGAAAGCTTAATTTGTCCGTCAGAACGAAATCCCCAAATCACATAAGACACGTTGGGTTCCTCAGTTTCTTTGGCATCTATTGACATATGAACCTATAAAAGTAACCAGCTTTGAGAAACTGCCTACATATCTGCTCTTAGAAAATCAAAATATCAGTCGGTAAATGATGAGGTGAGAATCTCAATAAAGAAAAGGATTATTCAAAAGGTTCAATATATTGAGTTACATACAGCCTCGATGTTACAACAGTGAATAACTTGATTATAATATGTATCTAGTGGGTCTTTGCATGAATAAGTGAATTTCTCATCATAGTTTATATATTTTATGTTGCTAATATGGATTTTAATGACGGAGTAACAGTTTTATATGCTATGTTACAGTAAATAGCTTTTTCACCGCTTTAAGTGTCATAAATGTTGAGGGGTGAAAATTTCGGGCAGCAATAATTAGTGTTGAGCTATGCTGAAAATGAGATGAAGAAAAAGTCGTGTGAAATATGATATCTTGCAACTGATTTTTGACTCACATGTTATTAGATTAATACCGTGAGTTTTCTATATTTTTCCATTAAAATGATTATAGAAAGATGTAATAAGGTTAAAATTATTGTATATTTTTTTGGATATAATATAGTTTTATACATTCATCTAACTCAGATATCATATACATGCATAAATTACTTTCCCAGACGAAATATACATTTTTTTCAAATTTTATGAACAATAAAAATAGGTATCAAGGATTTTCAGCTTTATTTTGGTATTTGGAACATGTCGTATTCAACTTAATTGAATGGTGACTACCTGCAGTTTTCACTAATGATTAACTAATCATTAAAAAAAGTTTAGTATGAAATTGCATATCATGATGGAGTGATGAAGTATCATTAGCAAATGAACTGTTATTAATAGTGTGTGCCCCAATTAGAAAAAGGAGTGATTGTTTTGATCACGATAGTGTCACGCCCCAGCCATCATGATGAAGAAATCTAAGGATGAAAATATTAAATATTAGTCCTTAAAAATATCAGACCAGATCTCATCTAGATAAGGATGCCATAAAATAATTGAGAAAAGAGCTTATTCATACATATTATGAATAGTTTTTTCCACTCTATTTTTTTCGCTCAGAGCTTATTCATATAAATGATTGTTATATTTCAAAAATCTGACACAATCACACTGAAGAATCTGTGGGATTTTATGGATGAAAAACCCTAACAGATAAGAGGCAAAGTGCTAAAGAGAAGAGAGAATGTACACAAAATCAAAGGCCAATTGTGGCTGAAATTTAAATATTAATAATTAATGATCCACTCAGTGATTGAGCTGAAGCTTTAAGGGCAGCTATATCTATATACCCTTTATCAATCAATACTTTCTGATTTAAATTAGAGGTGCCAAGCACTATGACATTTGAATCCGAACATGCTTCCTAAATTTCTATGTTTAAAGAAACAGAGTGAGTGTAGAGATGAACAAAGGTGACTCTTGGTGCTTAGCTGATTCAGAAGAAGAAAAAGACAATAGGGTGAGTCCACATGCATCTGAAAATTGTCATGTGATTTCAGAAAATAAGAACCTAGGGCTAGTTTAATTGTCTTAAATTGTTTCCTTCCTTATCATCACCTATAAGTCCTATATACATTCCTTCCATTCATCAAATCCTATCACATAATATTCAATGTTTATTAAACCAATTCACTTGACTTTGCTTTGCCATCTCATTAGTAGCAAGATAACATAAATATTTAATCCATTTTCCTATATATTAACCTATATTTATCTACTGAATTTTTTACTCATCACCGTCACTTCACCCCATATTTCTTATTCCTTTTTTTGTTCTCTCTATAGTTTAGTATCACATATCTTCCTCATTTCTTACGAATATATAATAGTCTCTCTATAAAACTCATTATCATTCTCTTCCCTCGCCATTTTCCTGATCAATGCATCTCGGATAATTTGATCAATAATATCATTAAGAAAAAGCACCACTCAAACTATGGCCATATGAGGAGGGGGATATGTTTTTTCTATTAGTAGGTCGATGCGTATCTTTCTTCTCTCGTTTGTTCATCTATTTTCCTAGCTTCTCATTATAGAGGATCAAAGGTTCTAACCTTTCTTTATCCCACCACCAACTTTTCCCTTGCTGGAACCTATCCACCATTATTTCTTGTGTTACCAGCAGTAATAATTCCACGTATATTGCACTCTATTTCATGTTTGCGCATAGCTGCAGCTGCCACCATTTCCATTGCAATAAGTGTTGATTCTTGATTACCATTGTCATTTGATTAACCATGAGCAATTGAATGGCTACCTAAGGTTTGCTACTTCAAACTAATTATTTTTAGTAGTTTTTTGAATTATTACACTCATTTATAAGTAAAATTTTCAATTCAAATAATTTTTATTCTTTAAAAATATTAAATATTAACAATTAAAAATAAACTATAAATTTGCTTTTCAACACATACTTTACTTGGATTTGGCTTTAATTCACCCTATGCTTAGAAAGAAAAATATGAAAGCTCTTGGTTAGCTCATAATTCGGAAGCCTCATAATATTTTCTAACTTCTGGTCTACTATTCTCAAAAAACATATTTGATATCTCAGTGGCTACGACAAACCTATACCCTAGTCCCCCATGTTGCGCATTTGTCATGAGCTGCCTAGGAGGGACAATGCATTTTGGCATCCCAAACACTTTTAATCTCATATCCACAGAGCTATAGATTATCTAGTGAACCCAGTACTAAGGGGATCACTCAAGTGCAATGTGTACAGTGTTGGCAAAGAGAGTCTGTGACCAGTTGACAGAGCTGCCAGCTCCAACATCACAAAACAAACATCATTTTTTTATTTTTTTACTTATATGACATCAATAATTGCACATCACTAGATGAGAATACAGTATGAGTTGGCTAGCTCCGTTAGGATGAGTGAAACCTTATCATATTATAATCTGACTCACCACTGTTACTCAATATGCTTTTTGAAGGTGTGTGCTCCCCTAATGGTTACACACTGTTTGTGATGGAGAACAAAAGTCGTCAATGGATGCACTAGCCAAATGTGCAGTATATTCTTAGGCACATTCTCCATTAAATACTCTTATTTCGAACCTCCATCGCGAAGTAGAATGTTGCCATCTGGTTGAGACCCTCAGTATGCCAGTTGTGTGCACATGAGGCACCTTATCCCATACAATCCTTGGTGGCACATAGCAGGGCGCGTTAGATGCGGGTGTGTATGACACTCTGCATAGCACATAAGATTAAATTTGATAAGAGGGATGGTGGTGCCTCATTCTGTAAGGGCCAAAGACCAGGTACCGGCACCTATGGACTCCTCACCTAAGGGATCCATGCAGAATTTGGATAGGTTGACTGAAGACTATTGCAAACAGGAAAACATACCATTTATAAAACTCCCTTAGATGGCATCTAGGGCATGACTAGATTGGAATGCAAAAAATCATTTTGCATTCTCTCTAAGGATAGGAAATGAGTTTTGAAAGGATAAATAGTATATCAACTAAACATTGATGATAAACAAACATAAATGAATTTATTTTACTTTATATTTTTATGTTAATTATTTGTTTATGTTGGTAACAAAATCCTATGCGATGACTAAATCGCCTACCCATGCTAGTTATCTATAGTAATACAGCTAATAAAGTAAAATAAGAGCACATTCACTATTTTAATGCCGAAACAAATGGTCTATAATGAGTAAAAATACACTTTTACCTTGCCTATAGTTCTATATAATAGACTAGGTATATGGCATTTTAATATACAATATTTCAAGAGTATATGGCAATTTATTTTTCAATTCTTTAAACTGGTAACTATAAATATGTTTTTTGGTGTTTAAATAAACTTATTCATCTGAGACGACATGCATGGATAAGTCTTGAATAGGACCTCCATGTTGTCCAAGTCTAGCTGATAGTGTCCAGGCTTATCAAGCTCCAAGGCCAGCTGAAAGTCGCTTTCACAAGTAGAGCATGCACAAGTTTGCATGGACTTATGTTAAAGCCTTCTAGCCAGAGCACATATCCAAGAAGTAAGCCCATAATTATAGTGTCATCTGTTCTGGCGCTTCCCTTGTCCACACTAAATCATACTAAGCTATGTCCTAAATACCCTTATATGTATTTTTATTCAAAATTATCCAATTCAAAGCTGGCAAGTAAAGTCAGGTTAGATAAAAATATTCAACTACCTAAAAACGTATTTAGGACAAGGGTCTAACATATAAAGTATTGTCCTATATCATCTCGCCTGATGTCCTCATACCATATTATTCACGTCTTCATCCTACCATTTTTAATATTCATCTAATGTGTGATTGTTAAACCTACTGACTATACTACTTTTGTCTTGTCTGAGATGTTTTATTCTTCATTTGCTGGCACCTGAATGCGATGTTTACTTGAAAAGTAACTATATTGTCTCTTCATATCATAATATATCAATGTCTTATGCAATCGTTCCATGGACATTAGAATACCTACTGTCTAATTGATCCTTTCTCATTCATGCTTAACAGCTCAAATGTGGGTATTAACCATAAAACCTAGACAATTTTACCTTTGATTTTTTTTTTTGCATTGTTTACTATGTATGTCACTTGTCCTTTGAGATGCTTAGCATAATAAATATTCAGATGGATAAATGAAATCAAAAATAATACCCCTGGCCTCTGTTTCAAGTCAGTCCTGCCTCACTTATATTATATACAACCATTGAACTGATCAACTATGATATTCTATAACTAGATACCCATTCAAACAAAAACCTCTTTCAATTATTCAAATAGGAAAGTTCCCTTCCATTTTATGTGTCCAGCATAAAACTGCTTTATGAAGATTTTCATCATTATTATATGGTCTTCAAAACAATTTACACCATTATGTTATATTTGAGTTCATTATTATTCCAATGTAATGTTTATAATGAGGTCCACAAATATGTGCAATGACATAGTAAATTATGATGCAATCATGTGACAGTGATTATTAGTCTTTAAACGTGTATTCTAAATATTAATATTCATTAGATAGTCCAGATGGACATTGAATTATCCGGCTAGAATAGCACTATCTGATCCTTCAAATACAATAAGTATGGTTAATCTAGTGGCTATTAGTGTGTGTCATTAAAGACATATAGTGGGTGCTATTTGGAAATCTGAATGGTATTATACCTAACCTTCAACTAGGTTGATTCATGGCATGATTGTATGAGTGATCCATTGACTTGGGATGTGAAGGACATCATGTGGATGGCCAACTATATGTTGACTACGACTTACAACTCTCTAACCACATGATTCCAACAAGTCATGGCTCGAATGTAGGAAGAAACCCATTAAGATGGTTGTGTTCAAGCGAGGATCATCCACCCTCAGTATTAGAGGAGATTTATTGAAGGTAGATGATGCAGAAATCCCTACGAAAGGTAGTGAAGATATTGGAGAAGGCTTTCTCTAATGATCTCCATTATGCATTAGACCTAGTCATATAATCAATTAGGATTTGACGATCAACCATACATTAAGTCGTTTGGGATTTTTGCGCAAATGGAGGATAATACATATAGGTAATCGATGATGGTAGAGGTTCCATGAGGGAGTTCGAACGCTACTTTGTATCTTACACATCATGAGCTGTAGTTTAGCATCCCATGGGCTGGAAACTCAACCTATGGGTTAACTACTTTGTATCTTAAATCAATCCTTAGTAATTAATATATCTGTTCATATAGTTAACTAATAAGGTTGGCTAATAGTTTTTTACTAGAATGATATATGGGCCGAAAGGGTCACATACGGAATATCATATATTGGTAAATATATTTTACTTTATGGTTTTTTGTGAAAGACCATAATTATAATATAAACAGGGGAAGGGGCATCCATTTTAATCTCCTAGGCGAGTCAAAGCTAACATCCCCCCCTTGTCAATTCTGATAACTTCTCCACTCAACCAAGGAGAGAGTCTTCATGGTAAGAAGGTCAACAAGGTCTTCAATGAGAGTTGGAGAAGTGTAGATCAATTAGCAATCGTGTGGATACTTCTAGAGGCGGGGCAGGTGAATAGCTTCAGAAAAATTTTAAAGTGAGGAGGTCAAAGGGTGGAACAAATTCTATTGCATAGAAAATATGTTTTCTATCATTGAACCATGGTACCAAAACTAAACATGTTTCATTTATTGATTGTTGCAAGGATTAGGGAAAGGAGATATATAATAAACATGTCACATTAGTGTTTTAATCCAGATTGGGGACCAAGTAGAATCCATATCTCCTACCTAGATTCCAGACTTGGGCTGTGCCTCTAGAAGTATCAACATGATCGTTCTCTCCTATAACCTTATTTTATTTGTAAGATGGAAATATTGATTTGAACCAATTACATTCACTTCAAAACCATGTTAGATATAATCATCTTAATTTATAAATATATATAATGGAATAGTTCATAAATATCATATCTGTAAAATTCAATTCTTTTCGTGTATATATTTTTAAAGTATTAGCATTATGATTGCTACTGCTTGTACACATTTTGTTTGTACAAACAAAATTGTACTTTCACCTTTCTCTATATCCCCTTATATCAACCTTTGACTATGATTTCCTAAGAAGAGTAATCTTACACTAATATTATTGGTGGCTTAAAATTACATTCAAATCTCAATTATCATAACTTGCCATCAATAAAAAAGGAACTGTGCTTAGAATTTTAAGTATTGACTAAAACTTTTTTAAAAAATTCTTTGAATGAATATTATGGAGGAAAAAAAAATATTTTTCCTATAAAATCTGTTCTATGTTGACTTTATTTTTATTGTTTCCATTCCTTTTTTCTGCACCCTAACTATTATGGACATTTATGTTGAAGAAGGCTGAAGTTAATTGCTTCGGTTTCTTAAATTTCAGCAGTGTAATTAAATACAGGCTTAAAATAATGATGATGAAAAGTTTCCACACTCCAATAAATAGGAAAAAATACTCCAATAAAAAACACTACACACTAAAACTTATGCATTTGTGAGATAAGGAGAGATTTATATTTGTCTATACAATTACATATCATATATATATTCATTCAAAAATAAATCTTCTTATCATTGATTTGAATAATTTTATAATTTTTTTGGAGGAAAAATTTATAGTTATTGACAAAATGGATAGACAAGCCTGAAAAATGGTTTAACAAATTAGGCAGAAATTTTGATACCTTGGATGAGACTGAAAATCATGTTTTTGAAATTAAATCTTCTATGGAAAATAATTTCCGTAACTGTAAAATAAAATATTTGATTGATGGTAAAACATTTAATTTAGTCAAAGGTTGGATGAGAAGTAGTAGTTATTTTAATATAACATTTAGAATGGAAACACAATTACCTCAATATACAGTGGATTCTTTAGTGTCGAGTGCTATTACCTTTCGTAACTCATATAATATTTAATTGTAGACAGACAAAGTCAAGCATCAAATGTTGTATAATGACACAAATGAACAATATGATGTTGTTTGATAGGTTTGTTGTTCCTTTTCATAATAAATTTTAATGTTAAAACGCACAAAATTTCAAATGTTCAACTGCGGACATAAAAGGACAGGATATTAAAATTGATATTTTAAAATTATTGCATGAATCATCATTATCCACGCATGATGTAAGTGTAATCTTATTAGGTCCAAATATTTAATTTATCATTCATTTTAATATAGAAAATGACATGTTATACAACGAATCTGTATACCAGTTTACGAGTTTGGAAATACAATAGGATGTTAAATTTAAGGGTTAATATCGCGGTACAGCCTAAACTAGGTCGAAAGTATGCGAGCTAACCTTAGCTTTTTTTTTGGTACGGTATATCCCAAACTCACTAAGTCGTCTGTGATATATCCTGGTGATGATGTGGAGTCCATCGCGGCTGCCAAGTGGATCTCCGACCAGATTTTGACCTGGCAGAACCCACCTGGCAGCCACGCTGGATTCTACGTCATCACTGGGATATGTCGACCTGCCAAGGGTTTTCCGATAAGAGAGAGGGGCATTCTAGAGAGAGAGAGAAGCAGCCTAGAGAGAGATAGAGAAGGAGAGAGAGGTTCTAGAGAGAGAAAGAGAGGTGTTCTGGAGAGAGAGGCATTTTGTAGAGAGAGAAAGGGAGAGAGACCCGACTGAAATCTGGCAGAACGTCTCTCTCTAGAACACCTCTCTTTCTAGAGAGAGAGAGAGGTCGGGTCTCTCTAGAGCGCCTCTCTCTCTCCCTTTCTCTCTCTACAAAATGCCTCTCTCTCAAGAACACCTCTCTTTCTAGAGAGAGTGAGAGGTCGGGTCTCTCTAGAGCGCCTCTCTCTCCCTTTCTCTCTCTACAAATGCCTCTCTCTCGAACACCTCTCTTTCTCTCTCTAGAACCTCTCTCTCCTCTCTCTCTCTAGGCCGCTTCTCTCTCTCTCTCTAGAATGCCCCTCTCTCTCTTATCGGAAAACCCTTAGCAGGTCGACATACCCTAGTGATGACGTGGAATCCAGCATGGCTGCCAGGTGGGTTCCACCAGGTCAAAATCTGGCCGGAGATCCACCTGGCAGCCACGATGGACTCCACGTCATCACCAGGATATATCGCAGACGACTTAGTGAGTTTGGGATATACCGTACCAAAAAAAAAGCTAAGGTTAGCTCGCAGACTTTCGACCTGGTTTGGGCTGTACCGTGATATTAACCCTAAATTTAATTGTAAAACTATGACTATTTCCCTGCCCTTGAAAATGATTCAAAGAAAAATCGCTGAAACGGGTCCTTTGTGGATTGTGATTTGATGTGCAAGGTACAATTAATTATCTAGAAGAGGCAGATGAAGGATATTCCAGCTCACTGGCTCCTTGAACTCTTTTCGGAGAAAGGATCAATAAAGGCAAGACCAAATCACATATAGAGGAATAATGCAATCAAGGACATAGAGGAGCCGGGGCACCACGCAGAAATTACTGCACAAAGGTGAAACTCCATTCTGTTTATAGTGGATAAATAACTATCTTATAGATCTGACCCTACAAAAGAAAAACTACGTCCCTGTTTTAGAGGACATGTCCGTTGAAAAGTATCTCATGACTCATGACTGAAGTAACAAATCAGAATAATGTTTTTAGCACTAAATGAGCCTGATCATTTTAGGGGGAGGGAACCCACACGAGTGGCTGTGGGTCATCGCCCTTGGCATTTTAATACCCTGTACACCTTCATTGTTTAAATGAATACCCTGTGCCCCTTCATTGTTTAAATGAAAGGCTTATACTGTCTAGTTTACTTTAACTCTGTCGATCCACGTTTTTTCTCTGCTGTGTACTGTTATATACACACAAAAATTTTATTATTATTATCACTCACGCCTTAGTTTCGTTTCATCTTCGAACTTTTATTTCACGGTAATAGTCTAAGCAGTAGCAGCACGAAACTGCGGAAAGAGCGCTAGAAATACGGAGGCTTCTATGTCTCTCTCCATTCCGAACACACACTATTTCTCCATTTCCTTCCGTTCCAGTGTTTCTCTGGAGTCGGCGAAAAGGAACTGACAGGTCAGGAGTTAGCCCATCTCATGCCTAAAATGGTCTCTCATAACGTAGCCATCATCATTGTAAACTTGAAATGCGAGTACAATGATAGCGAACCCGGAAAATGTGCCCACATTCCATATTTGAAATGCAAAAAGCGTTAGAAAGCATTACATAGTCTGTTCCACATGAAGCGTGGGCTCTTCAACCGGAACGATCACCTTTGCGAGAGACAATACCTCCTCAAAGGCTTATCGCTATGTTTTGGCCTTTACACGGCTTCCACGTAGTATCGCCAAATGTCATCCCGCTAGCACGTGATCTCAAATGAAGAAAAAACCACGAAGAGTGTCGATCGTGCTCAATAAAGTGTTTCTCAGAGAGAAACGCGCAGACTAGAATATGTTGTTTATCGATAATTAGCCGGTAAGAAAGAAAGAGCAGAGAAAGGGAAGACCGTGAATCATAAGAATGTGAAGTGACAAGGCTGATGGCGACGGAACACCTACCAAAATGGATAACTTCTCATTTTAAAATCAATTTCGCCTATGGCGGGACATGAATATAATCGAAATCTGCAGTCACAAAGATTACTCGAGTTGTTAAGGTTAAATCCCCAAGTGCACGTAACTGATGCTAGTTTTCTCATTTTCTGTCTTATATTTTGACCTAAAAATCTACGAAGCTTGTTTCCATATTTGAAAGACTGCCGGCAAATCCTATGTCATAAATTAAAAAATGGATCTCTTTAATGATTTGAAAACAAGATGTATTACACTATAATAAGTCAGAACCTGGAACGATGCTTAAATCATTGTTTTAAATATTTCCCGAAAAGCTATACATATAGACATTTCAATGATATACATGTATTATCGGTTTACACGGTGACTTTATGTTACAATAATAAGTAACATGATTCTGCTATATCTCCGAATAAGATATGTTTTCTTCATATTTTTTCATACATTAAACCTGCACAATTGCTTGACAATGAGAAATAATTATTGCATCGAAAAATACATTTGTGTTCATGTTTGAACGCCTCTTTCTAAATTGTATTGAGTTGGTATTGTTAATAATTTGAGTTGTCATAAACTACAGATTCAGTCTTCTCCACGGCAGGAATGAGGGAAAGCATGGATGAACGAGGTAAACTAAAGACGCGTCCCCCCCCCCCCACTCTCTCTCTCTCTCTCTCTCTCCCTCCCCTCTCTCTCTGGCTCTCTCTCCTCTCTCTCTCTCTCTGTCTGTCTCTACTCCGTCTCTCTGTCTCTCTTTCTCTCTCCTCCCTCTCTCCCTCTCGCTCTTTCACTCTCTCTCTCTCTCTTGTTCTTTTCCTTTCGTGGATGGGTGTATTTGTGTCATATTTCTTATTATATAGAAGTAGTTTAACAATTTATTTTTCTCTAACGTGAACTGCAGCCGCCAGAAGATTTATTGGTCTAGTGAAAGAGCATCTTCTTTGTTCGGTCTTTTATTTTTCTATTTATACCCTTCTTCTTCCCTGATTTATTCATTCTCCTTGCTTATTTGCTGGTAATAACTTCTGATTCGAATAACCAAGCTCGTAAGATGTGAACTAATATGGAAGATAGTTACGAATATCAAAAACTAACGCAATGAGAAAACATGAGACGAGACGTCGTCGTCAGCCTCTTCGTATCCTTGTGTCGAGAGAACAACCTTTGCTTGAATGAAGAGAGAGAACACTAGATAAGAGTTCGAGAAGGATGAGAGGGAGAACCGCTCTGTTCTAAGAATAATTTTTCAATGAAATCTCAAATAACAGGGGTAAAAAATGAGTAGCAAGTCACTAAAATGGACATAAAACCAAGACCTTGGTCTCTACAATGTCCTCGACAATAGGCACGATGTAATTTTCAAGGATCTGTAAAAAAAGAGTTGAAGTACCTGGTTTGAGAATTTCATCATCGCGCGATTCAGCGTGGGGGGCCGCTAACTTGCTTGTCTTGGAAGCCCTCCGATGAGCTCCTCCGTTGCCATATGAGAATGAAACACAGCATTTCAGACCAATGACGCTGTCGTCACGCTGGTGACGTACCCAAGTCTATAGTACCTCTCCATTATTGCTATATACTGTCATTATTCCGAATGGCATTTTTGACATTTAGTGTAGCATTTTGGGATAACTTTCAACTCATTGAGACTGTGCTAAATGACTTGAACATTCTTCTTACATATTTATTAAATTTTCTGTCGTTTCAATGCTATTCGTTTCTCTCGTATATTGTTATTTGTGCCCTGGGCGGTCGAGGACTAAAGGCAGCAATTATGGCTAATGTTGGGCAATAACTAGGGAGTTATATGCAGCGATAATTACAAAGAAGATAGGATTTTAGTAATGATCCAGCAGTTATGAAACCAAATGACTTAATCACGGGAGAATATAATATCATTGATCCTTAATATGAGAATTATCAACGATGAAACAATTTCCCAGAAAGATCCCTTTCATGTAGACATGGTCATTCTGTTATTTTGGTGTGAATTTGTGCGAATTGTTCATTTTGTTCGGTTTTTCGAACAGAACATCGAACAGTCTCGTGTTCTGTTCTTTTGTTCGCGTTGTGCGAATTTTAGTCTAATTTTGTGCGAATGTGTGAATTTGTGCAAATGTGCGAATTTTGTTTGTTTTTGAAAAAGAAAAAGAACAAGGGCCTGTGCGGTTCTTTTGTGCGAATTTTGTGTTCGTTTCAAACGAACAGAATAGAAGAGAACGACCATGTCTACTTTCATGTGGCTTGTGTGATGCGACAGAGAGAAAAAGACAGAGGGTTTGGGATAGAAATTAATAGATAAAGTGTGGGTGTGTCTTTATGATAGAGATTGAGATAGATGGAGAGACACCCTGTGTTTGGAATAGAAATTGAGAGAGGGTGTGTTGTTTGTGATGGAGAGAGAGCCAGTTAAAAAGATTGAGGAGACGGGGATTCAGATAGAAAGAGAGATTGAGCAAAAGAGAAAGAGGGAGAGTGAGAGAGAGAGAGTAAAAGAAAGAGATGGATAGAACGATAGATTGATCGAGAGAGAGAGAGAATCCGGGATAGAAAATGAGAGGTATAGACGCGATTTGTGTTTGTGATAAGATCGAGAGAGAGACCGACATACAGTGGTATGGACAAAGAAAGGGACAGATTGAGAGGTTCAATGGGAAAAAGAGAGTGAGAGAGATGGATAGAACTAGAGATTGAGAGAGAGAGAGAGAGAGAGAATGAGAACAAAGGGAGGAACGTGGCTTCAGGAGGCAGATTGCGATAGAACACTTATTCTCATGCAGTATCAGTCATTTGGTTATCAATGTACACATGTGACGGGACTCCAGGTCCGGTTTTCCTGGGGCCCTTCTGCGTGATTCGGTGAGTGACAGAAAGAGCCAAAGCCCATAAATTCTGACGCCGGAATGCAGTAGTGCCATAATTTGCGCACATGGTCTCCCCTCGTTCTCTGAGCACGAGGGTTAGTACATGCTCCCGGTTCCAGCACTGTGCACCTACGGAATAGCCTTTCCATGGCTTCGCACCACCAATAACCCCGTGCCGAAAACAGGACATATTGGAATCGTATATGATAAGGTCACGATCGTCTCGTCGTTGCCTTTATTTGACTTTCATGTTTGTTTCCATTTCTTACAGGAAAGTTCTTTGTTTTGCAGGTCATGGTTCTGGAATCGTAATTACAATGTGGACGAGGGACAATGGATTGTGCGTGCGCGGCAAGATTAGACGTGCGGTTAAATTATGAGTCCTAAATAAAAACAAATAAATTACCAGATGTAGCCTAAAGGATTTTGATATTTTTTTGCTGAAGTTCTTGGAGGTAATGACTTCCAGTGTTTCTTTGCTTAATCCATATGTCATGCTTCTTATCTGCACAAACCAAGATCATATCGTAAGGGAATAATACTTCTTTTCATGTACATAAGGAAAGACTCGTTCCATTTCAATCGGTATACTTGAGAGCCGAAATGGAATTTAACTGGTTCGTCAATAGATATCTACCCCTAGGAAATAAACATGCTGATAAAAATAATGAAACAATGTCAGTTAGATTTTTACTTCCTTGGGGTGGGTAAAAAAGGATACCAATATTTAGTTGAATTCAAACTAACAGAAAGCCACATGTGTCATGCCAAATAATTTGAAGCGACAATAGTCTGGAGGGTTTTCGGACAAAACTCTTATTGAAATTCGGAGATGATGGCCGATGATGGTGATCAGTTTATGAGATAGCACGTCGTTGAAATAACGTCAGCCCGAACTTCCGTTCCTAAGTCCTAAAATAGAACGAGCTCTCTCTTGCAAGGTTCGACGTAGTTCTTTGGCCACACCATTTTGATGTATCACGAGGCAAATGGTTTGCTGCCTTGAACTGCCTTTCGTTTTGCCAGAATCTATACGATTCAGATGAAAAAATATTCAATGATACTGTCAGTATGCACCGTCTTTATTTTCGTTCCCGTTTGATTTTAGACGAGCGTGCTATTGAATGAAGACATTTCAGACTTCATTATCTAGTTTCATCCTATAAACCCACACCTTCTGCAATAATTCATAAATGTAAAGTAACGAAATAGTTCGCACCTACATAGGTGAGAGCTCGAGAAGGACCCCACACATCGGAGTGCATATGATAGAGAGTACCTTGGGTTCTATGAACTTCTGTATTGAAGCTAAACCATTTTGCATCTAAAATACATAGTGGTTACATAAATCTTTTGCTAATGCTTTAGCCGTGTAGAAATCCTCGCTTAATCCACAACCCCGATCCTTTTAGCTAATATACTTGAGCAATACGCCATAACTTGATGAGATTCTCCTCTAACATAAGTGTAGATGCAACAGAAATTACAACATCAGTAGTGCCCATAAGAGTATATGTGGCCAGAGAAAGCTGTAGCTTTAATAGGATAAGAGTACATTTGGATTATTTAATACTCTACTTTGAGTCGAGCAACAGTAGCCTTTAGCATTGAATGCGCTGAAGGAGATGAGGTTCTTCTTCAAGTCAGGTACATGCATCACATATCTCCAAGTTCTGACAACACCATAATACATTTTTATCTGACTAACCAAATCGTCATAACCTTATATGGATCACCATTGCCCATCAATAGCTTCACAAGGAGCAAATATATCTATGTGGGTTGTCTTATGGTGGGTGCATGCTATATCCAAGATCAAATTACTGTTCACTAGGATGTTGTTAACATAAATAAAATATTGACTTGCCTCCTCCTTTGTCACATTTGCTTCCTCCAAACCATTGGTCTTCTTTTCAGAATTTGTTTCTAAGCTTTTTTTCTTCATCTGAACCCCTTTTATTGACACATTAATTTGAAGTCTTTTCTTTATTTCTTGATTCTGATCTCGAATCATTTCTTCCTACACCACAGCTGCTTCTTTCTCTTGGATGACCTATAGTAGTGAAAGCCTCAAATTCTGGCATTTCATTACTCCCAATGGTTAGTTCTTTATCCAAAATTTCCTTGGACATCAGTGCCTTGTTGCATCATTTGTAGTGATTAATCTTAGGCATAATGAACAAAAAAACTGCAGAGCTTTCTCCTCATCAGCTATCATTCCATTAACATTGTCCAAGCTTGTGACAATGGATGTAATTTCCTCAATATGAGATTTGGTAGTATCTCCCTCAGCTATTCTATCTCAAGAATGCCTTTTCGTTATGTGTTTTGTTCATTAACAATGTCATCTACGTAGACCTTAAATCTGCTGAACATTTCTCCTTTGAATCCGGAGTCAAAATTTCATCAGATTAACAAAATTAAATGACTGAAAATTCCTATATCATCCAACTCATGTTCTTCCTACAACTACAAAGTTTTGGGCATACAGGGAATTCCTAGTTCTGCATTATGAAGTCTTTGATGGGTAAACATAGCTTTTATTTCAATTTGCCATCATGTTTCTCAATATCAAACAAATTAGTCATATTAGCCAGAAGGAATACCTCATAAATATATATTTTTTGTTATTGGCAAAAAACACGGTGCCGGGTATGCCCAACCTTGCGGTTGTGTCCGTAGATTGATGCAGTCCTACCCTAGATGCTACCGAGGGGATTTTTATATATAAGTAGATTGTTTATCTCAATTACACTCAGACCCCACTTGTCCATGCCCACATGCATGAAAAAGAGAAGATATATAAGTGGTACCTGATAGGTTCTCAAAGAACGTCGCTCCTGCCGACGTCCTCCGGATCCCCCCCCTCCCCTTGATAGTGGTGATGCATAGAGCGTGCAGAGACCTCCCCACCGTCGACAGGTGGCATCAATGAGGTGTGTGGTGAGGACATCACTCACGCGAGAGAGTGAGCGCTCTCGCCTCCCGTGCTTCAAGAAATATGCCAATCACGGTGGTCAACCACGGGGAGATGATTATTCGCGCCAATGGGCCAGCGTAGCCGATGCGATGCGTAGAGTGTGCATAGTCCAACCCATTGTCCACTGATGTCAACGTTAAGGTGCTCGGCAAGTTGGACTATCAGGCAAGAGGATGAGCTCTCTCGCCTCTAGCCTTCCATGTAATCTGCCACTCCTTGAATCCCTCCTTCAATAGTGTGCGACGCGTACGAAGAGCCGGCAACCCAAGGCGTTCAACGCTATAGCATCCACAAGCTGTCGGGGGGAGTTTCTGCCAAGAAAAGAAAAAGCGCTAGGGGTTTGTGTGTGTACCGCCTGATTGGCAAGGGCATCTACAGTCTGATTTCCCCTGTGTAGATGGTGATGAACACTAGTTGTGCGAAGGCGTCACTGCATGATGTTTTGCCATACACACTCAAGTCGCCATTGGGAGCATTTGCATGCACGAAGCATGTCAACAAATACCTGCGAGTCTGATTCTACGAGGATATTATGAAGGTTTCATTCCTCGCGCAAGACTAAGCCATCACGAATCGCGATAGCCTCAACTGCTGTATTAGTTTAAATGCCATAAAAAACCAAACACGCGAAGACAATACTCCCTACATTGTCACGGAGGATATCGCCTCTCCCAGTTGGCCCGATTTCCCTTTGGCCGCACCATCCACATTCAGTTTAAGGATGTCAATTAGCGATGGATGCCAACGAACAACCTGTAGCCGATTGCTAATGGAGGTGAGGGTCATCAAAATGCCCTAAGAGCGAAAGAGGTCACATGCAAGGTTTAAGCTGTGAGCGCAAAGTGGTAGAAGATGATGGGTGCCACTAATTGATTGCTTGACTCGTTGCGTAATATCCAAAGCACACATGAGAGTTCCTACAAAACAAGAAGAATTTTGCCCTTTCGATATCCCTCATGGTAAGTAAGCTATGATGACGTGAAGGAAGGGGCTCTGTTAAGAGTGTGTTTGCGAGAGATACATCTTGCCATTAGTGGGGCGCCAATAGTCTAAGGCTATGTCACTATGGAAGAAAAGGTGCTCTATAGTCTCAGCCTAGGGAGATGCGGGGAAACAATGACAACACAAACTAAGGGAGTGACCGATACGAGTTACTCAATCATTAGTCAGGAGGCTTCGATGTAGGAGTTTATTTCCAAAAAAAGAAGGAGACGCGAGTAATGATCGCCAGATGCCAAATGCCAGATGCGGCGACCCTAGGGCTGGATGGGGGATTTCTCGTCATACTTGGCTGAGATGAAACTCCCCAATGGGGAGTGTATGGTACGCATACACCACACGAGATTCTTCTAAAACATGTCTTGGACGTCCTAAAGGCGGCTGACCTAGACCTCCCTCTTCCATCGGCCGACAAGCTTTCCCCCAAGAAACCTAGTGGTGGGGACTCTCTCCGTCAAGGTGACCTGACCATAAGAAATGTGCACAAAGTCACTCCATAGAACAAAGGACTGTGAGCCATAGTGAATGAATCGCTAGGGTATGTTGCAGGATACTCCTAAGGACATGTCGAATAAGTTGGATGCGTCTTCAAGGAGATAGAAAATGAAGTTTCCATCCTTCTAGTGTCTTTCTCATTTTGGCCAGCAAGGCATCAAAAAAATGATGCATAGTTCATCTGAGAAAGATTGGGCATCCAAGATAATCAAAGGGGAGACATCCTCGCGTGTATCAGTTCTAGTGTTAGATAATATGAGAGCGTTTTGCAGTGGTGGATGGACCAACCATAAAGCTGCTTTTTGAGACATTGATGAGCTGGCCAGAAGCCCGCTCGTAAGTAGTGAGAACACTCATGAATTCCTAAATTGGTTTTTTAGATCTGTTAAGGAAAAAGATGACGTCATCTACAAATAAGGAGGGCGAGAGGATCGGGCATCCCCTACCTCAGAAACAAACTCCAAGCATCTCATCGTTAAAATTGGCTTAATTAATGGGGTTTCAAATAAATATCCAAATAATCTCAAGAATCCACAAATAGTATAGGGAAGATATGAACCAAACTCACCAACAGATAAGAGAAAAGCTATCTTCTCCAATGAGATGATCAAGGCTTACAATATAGGTATACAAGAGATGGCACACAGGGAATATGTGAGCAATATCACAAAAGGGATAAACTGATGAGAGTAACGACAAGTGAAGTCATGTCATTGGCAAGCTTCTTTTTTAAAGCGCAGTGCCACCTCTCAGCTTCATCTCCCCAAAAGCTCTTACCTTCCAGTCCCTAGTATGCCTCACGAGGTGCAAACCTTCTTTTAAAGCAATAATTGGAAATTTCTGGAGACACTTCTCTAGAGAGATACACATGATAATAGAAAGTCTAGAATAATCCATAAGCCTCTAAAAGGTTCTGAATTCAGAAGAATTTCGATTGACCCAGGATCTTCTTGAAGAATCTAGATCCAGCTTTATAAAGCAGCTTTCTAATTGATGCCATTAAGCGACTATTAGCAATTCAGGGAACGCGTCATCGTCAGGGAAGATTCCTGGTGGTAGAACTGCTTATGAATATCTTAAACTTTAACTTCAGAGACATGAATCATTGCCTCCTGCCGTTTGCGGGACAGGGGAAGCAAGCAGGACCGCTGGGAAACATCGAACTCACTAACACCCTTTCCTTTTAGTTGATGCTCCATCGTAGTGCAGAAAACATCTGTCTTCATCGTTAGTATGATGATAGCAAACTGTTCCTTCATTTTGAAAGAGTAGACGAATGATCCATCGAGACCCAACACTACAGAAAATTTTATTTCGTACTTACTACTCTGGATTGGGGATGTGCAGAAAGATAATGAGGGAGGATGAACATAGAATGCAAAAGGAGTCATGTCTTGACTATCATATACACAGATACATGTGGTAGAAAGATTGAACAAGAGATTAGTGACAGCAAGACTTTTCGGGACTCCACCAATAGTGTCAAGACCAGAAAATCGAAAACGGGCTCATATTAGCGACCAAGTCTCCACTGAGTATAGTTATTCGAAGCCACGCCTCCACAGGCCGCGGTCCGGCTTAGAGTTTCTATATCATCCTTGACTTCTCCTGCGCTACCGGGACGTTACGCGAACCACCATTGCGAGGAAAAGGGACCGTTGGCTGGACAGCCAAAGGTTTATCCTTGTTCACCACCCTCCTCCCATCCTTCAATACATGCCTTGCTCCAGCGCTGAGCTTAACCGATCCTGATAAAGAGACCACCTTCCTGGGGTCACTCATGGAAAACGACTGAAAGGCAGCCAGCTTTTCCTCCATTTCTGACCTTTCGAGTGGCTCAGCACCGCTAACTGTCGACGTTACTCGTCTGGCGACGTCGGTTGAACGGAAGGCTGCGAAGGGTACCCCATGGGTTGCAAGCTGACACAAAATATCTGCTTCTGAATATTTGTCTCTGACTTCCTTTATAGGCCACCGAGTAAGTTGTTTTGATGTTAGGTAGGCTGAAGTTGAAGGAAGGTCATTCCCCGAGCTTAGATGCAAATTTCTACTAGATCTCTCTCCAGATAAAATATTCGGCGAAGCAAGATTCCGCAAAATAAGTCCTTGACCAGGCCAGTCATTTGAGAAATGATGACGGGTTAATCTTTCAGACGGGATGAATTGGTCTGGAGTAACGTTAGCAGGCTGGCGATCATTTCGATGGAAAAGGTCTTTTGATCCGGCGTTCATGACGAGATTACTTCTGAATTGAGCGCCCGCGTAGGGTGAGATCGATGTGCTAACTTCATTTGCTCCACCGTAGAAATAAGACTCAAACATCTCGTGCCCGCTTGGTCTTGAACCAGCGACAGCAGTACTTTCATTGAACCGCTCTTTGACTTTCCAAGAACAGGGGTGATTACTGCTGTTTCTGCCGATCATGACATTTGTACCCATCAGTCGGACGGTGGATGGCTCTGATGTGGAAGAAAGAAAAGCATGAGAGAGATTCTCCCCTGCATAAGAAGTATTCCTCGGGTTGGAGTTAAAGGCGAAAGACTTTGACGGATTCCCAATTGCGTTCTGAGTTATAGTACATTGACCATTGTTTCCCGCTGAGTCCTGACGACGGTCAAGAAACCATTGCTCCGGAGCTTTCCAACTTGGCTGATATGGAGAAGATTTTTCAATGAAGTTGTGTTCTGGCAATGTATTATAAGGAGTTGGAGCCTGTTTGTTATTCATTCGTGCTTCTTGAGAACTTCCCGGATGATGTGTGTTGTCTGGTATGAGCTCTCTTTTCAAACTAACTGGCGGACCGTTAAGAACATCTCTGCTAGAGCCATTTTCAAGCAATGTTTCTCGTGACCTTTGGAATAATTCTCCCGTCAACCGACTCTGGTTAATGGCGTTTACTTTACCTTGCTCAGAACCCGGCGCGTTAGAATCTCCGTTAAAGGAGGATACTTCTCTCCTTTCCACTGCGTTTAAAAGTTTAGATGATGTTTTCGATTCCGCATGGAACGTTCTTTTTTCTGCAGAAGCTGGTGAAATGAAAGAAAAGTTTTGTTGCAAAGGCTGGCTATTAGGTCTTGGAATAATATCTTCGTTCTCATCTGAAGGAGAGCCCTGAGTAATACTATCTTCCTGTATTATTACATCCCCTTCTTTCCGGCTAGCAGTAAAAACTTCTGTGAGAGCTTCAAATTGGCTGCTGCAGATCTCTATGGGGTTGTTTAGGTCAACCATCTCTCCAAAACCAACACTTTTTTGGGAACGGCTACTTCCTTCCAAGCGCATCAAAACATTCTCATCGCCTGATGTTTGGACCAGCGCAGAAAGCTGATCATTGTCACAATTCAAATTTCTTGACGCACATTTGTTCTCATCTGCTGACGTCTTGTGCGTAGAATTTGAGGCAGCCAGTGCACTGGAGAAAACTCTGTAGAGACTCTGGAGAGAAGGTGATCTTGATTTAGACATATGATAATCCTCTTGATCATCTCTTGTTGTCTCTGCTTTTGTACCGTTAATGACTGATAAGTTTTTATCTGGATCAGTAGCCTGCACTGTAACCAGGTCAACGGGAGCATCAGTCTCATCCTGATGATTATGAGAACTCAACAATGTTGACCCCTCTATTTTTTGAAAGTTCCTTCTTTTTCGTGCCTTCGTGTGTTTTTCCCCTTTATGTTCCGCCAGCCCAGTAAATTCTTTGTTCATCCTCTCCTTCCGAGTGCGTTTAACTGTCAAGCCACTCTGTAGTTGAGGAAGTTCAGTTGAAGGCAGCAGCTCAGAGTTAAACTTTCTCTCCTGGAAATGAGTTAAAGTTCATTTCAGAATTAGCCACAGCAGAATAAATGTGAGAATAAGATCGGAACAAATATACATAGTCCAAAGACAAAGACAACAAAAAAAACTTGTGTTTGAAAAGAAGCCATTGAACATTTTATTCGAGTTCCTGTGTTTAATAAACCAAGCTAAGTTTACCACATTTTAAGATGAAAGAAATTGGCGGACACAAAACTGGAAATATGTGACAGGAACGACAAAAGGGGCGCCTTCTATGGAAAAATTTAATTAGTACGTCTTCCATAAAAGAATTTTCTCTTTCCCTAGAAGGCCGCTGAAAGAAGAATTGTTAACAGAGTTGGCTCGTTTTGTCATTGAGCGGACGCGCATTCTAATGAATACAAAGGTGTGAAAAGATAATAATGAACTTTTGACAGAGAGCTAATGGTCTTTAGATTTTAAAGCTGAGGTGAAAAAGACGAAATCTTTAATAGTAAACGGGCATAATAAGCTTCTCCAGTTCCCAATTTCCCTATAACTAGTATGGAAATATTGCAAGCGATGCTTTCTACTATGGTGGTGTTAAAGCTTGCCAAACGTACAATATTAAACCGGAAGGCCTTTTCAAGATTGATGATTTGGCGTTGAATCGAGTTTTCTACCTAATGATAGTCAGAATGACTTACGAAACATATTGGAACTTAGAACAATGGAACATGGCGCCTTTTAAGAAAACTTTTACCAGGTCGACCAGTACAAACTTTCCATACTTGGGTATAAGGTCTGAACGAAAATGGAAATGAAAAACGTGGCCAAATAGGTACCGTCAAAGTGAAATCTCAACTCGCATCGGGTTTAAAGATTCAAGCGACGAGAAAGCAGGATGCACAAAAAAATCGTACCTCATTTCCATCAACCGCTGAAGAGTCCCTTTTACCCCTACCGCACCGTTTTTGACCAGGCTGCAGTTTCTCCCCGGTTTTCTTGATCACCACGTCTGAATCCTTTTCGGTCCTTTTCGCCATCAAAAATCTGCATCTCTCTTTCTTGCGTTTCTTTGACTGATTCAACGCATCGCGCTCTTCTTGCCCCCCCTGAGGGCTTGGCCCAACAATGGCCATTTCGTCTTTACCGCAATTCTCACATTCGTTCAGAATATCTACAAGCGATGCCTCTGCGACAACCTCTACAGCACATTTCCTCTTCCGGATTTTCTTCTCGGGTATCTTTGAGGACCGAGGCTCCTCTTGAAGGCCAGTAGGATACTTATCATCGGCGTGCCGAATCACTTCGTTCTTGTTCTCCACGGCGGATCTGACGGCCTGCAGCTCTGCGCACCACCAACGATGCTTTGGGCATTCGATTGAGGGTAGAGTGGCTTCTTGAGCATCCCCGCCGAAGGGCCAACATTTCTCAACATCACGATTCCTTATCAACGCCGTAAACTCTCTGCAAACAGCGTATTCCTCAGAATTCACGTCAAGAACAACCAAGGAAAAACAAAAAACATGATTGAGAATTAGCCTAGTAACCGGATCGAGAAGCCTCCGAACGCTGCCGCGACGCTCATCGAGCCAAAAACTAAAGAAAGAGAGGCGGATATCAAAAGGGCCTAAAGAGCCCTCTTCTCGAAAGACCTCCAGAGGGAGAGCGAGAGAGGGACAGAAGGAGCGGTTAGAACAAGAGACGAAGTAAATGCGAGGACAAGAATAGAGAGAGAAAACAGATGGCTGTCTTGCGTTTTCCGCCATCTGCGCTCATCCGTCGGTCACACACCACCGACAGCGACGCATGAAGGAATAAATTCGCATGCTTTGGAAGACAAGAACGGGAACGGGGCGGCAAACGGGTATGCGGTCGCGACCGCAGAACGCTTTGTCCGCAGCTCTATCGTTACTATCATCATCTTAATCATCGTAGATGACACGTTTCCGTTTTGCTAACGGCTGACTTTGCTACACTGACGACCGAATCCTAGGAGTTAAGACGAGTCGGATCTGACCAGCTCAGCACTGTAGAGCATTGGATAGCGCGTTGTTTTGCGGCCGCATTCCTCCGTTGCTTCGTGCAGTCTTGGATGACCCTGAAAGGGTGGAAAACGGGCGGCTCAGCCCACAGTCTAATCAGATCCGTAGCCCGCACAGAACGGGTCGGAGGTAACTCTGACATCGCTGATATCATGGATCGTAAGCTGATTTCTACCATTTGACTTATTTTTCAGTTTCCCGCGTATTCATCTAACGTTATCTGCCGCTATGTATGGTATACGTCGAAGAACAAAGTTAATGATGAGACGTGGATTTGAAAGATAAATTTCGGAAAATGACTGAAATAATTTCCTTGCTTCATATATTCCGAGTGTTCGGTTTCTAAGTTCATAATATATATATATATATATATTTATATTTATATTCAGACATGTGCTCAGTGCGTTAGTGCCTTGGTCTTGAGAGTTCTGAGCGTTCGATAGCCATTTTGTTTGCATTATGCAAATAACACATTCACTCCCGTATAGAGTCAACTTAATAGTTCAGTATCTCTAGTGTATCAAGGAAGATAATGCCTTAAACCAAATGATAAACCAACAACGACTATGAATATTTTCCACTCTGTTTGAAAAACTGTTAGCGCCGAGCTTCTTCGGGGTAATTCATGAGTACTTTAGCAGCATTTTTTGTAGTTTGAACATCGTTGAGTCTTGTGGGATACGAGAGCTGGCTTCTTTGCAAGTCTTTCGTATCGCGCTCAATATGCAGTGACCAATATATTTGGTATCTATATAAGAAGACCCAGAACCTGGGGATTCCTCTGGCCTCCGGTTGGCACCTAGTATTTGCTCATTCAACGAACTCTTCTTCTGCGGTTGAAAAAATGTAATCCCCATATTCGAATTCGCATTCATATTGGTATTGGCACTCAGAAGGAAAACATGATGCTTCCTAGTCTCTTTTTCCTTTCACTCTCTGTTTATTTCTGTCTTTTTTTCCAATGATTATGTCTCTTTCATGTGCTTCTCTTGGATCCATCGAAGGAGAATTGAAGAGATAGCAAGAGTTCAGCCATACTTGCAACCCGGAGAACAACCTACACTGATATTTCGCCCGTCTTCGATATTTAAAAAAAAAAAAAAGCGGTGAGATACACGTCCAACATGGTCTTCCACATTGCTAGTGCTCTTGTGTCGTCGCGCACGCATGATTCCGGGCGTCTTTACGAGAGAATGATCGGCATTTCGAAGATTAAATACGTCTTCTAAGAGAGATTAGGTAGGGGCATATAAAACAAAAATCTCTGAAGCACATCGCCCTATTTTTCTCGCCTTTCCCGTTAAGTCGTTGTATCGCCCGAGTGCTCCGGCTGGCTAGTGGTTTAGAATGATGAAAAGGGCATGAAGAGTGCCCATACTGCCCGGGGAAGGGTTATTTTAATGTAAGCGATAATAGTACAATATTTTTTTTCGAGATAACTATAGACTGACAAAGAGAAAGCAGACAAACAGTGGAGGGCGAAAAAACAATTGACGTGAGGAGTCTGATAGCGATGGAACACCTACTCTGATGGAGAACGCGTCGTATTAAGATCAGGCCACATCTTTGACAGGACATGCTATATTAATTAACGTCTTAAAAAAACGTTGCGTGACAAATAGCTTTTGTCCTTATGGAAATCCTGAAACTATTTGACATGCAACGTTGGTTTCCTAGATTTTTTATTGAAACTTTCGGCTTTGCAAATGTCCTTATATATCCGGGTTTAGAAAGTAAAGGCGTGGATGTCCTAAATGCATGGGAATTAAGAATCTTAAGAGGATAACATTGTGCGTGTTGAATTATATAGTACCTTGATGTTACAAGAATCCGTAACATCATTCTGATATCCATCTAGATGCTCCTTAAATCAAGAGAAACTTTCATTATCTTGGAGCTTGTTGAAGGCTGAGTTATTATTTCTTGATTATTTTGATTACATCACGATTCTATGTCATTACGTTTAAATAAAAAATATTACTTTATAATCTAAAACGATCAATCGTATAAGCATATATTTTTAAAAGCATCTAATCCATTTGTTATTAGCTTGTGTTCAACTTGAAATCAATTCTCATAAATTGTTACTATTTAAAAATGTATATTATACTTGTGTCTGCAATATTGTTTCAAGCAAAAAACTAGAATTATATAAGCTCTCATAACACTCCTTTGTATTATTTTTTATGTCTGTGTATGTTTTTTATGTTGGGGAACAACGAGTTGTCTTATGCCTAAAAGAGGTGTACGTCAATTATTATGAAATATATCAGATTTTGGTAATGATTAACAGTTTTGAAACATAAAACATCACCTTGCACCATAACAGACAATTATCTTATCCTAAGAGGTATAATAAATACCTAATTTCCTCTTTACTCTGTTGCTAACTTTTTAGTAGGCATATATGAAAAGGAAATAATGAGAAAAGGTTGTGTTGCTGTAAAATAAAATAATGTGGTTTATATTTTTCAATGCAGCGTCTGCAAAGTTTTCTTGAAAACAGATATATGTAAAGTTTTCTTAGAGATTGTGACGGATACATATTTGGATCCAAATAGAATTTTCAGCGTAGTTCCATGACATCTCAATCTACATAAATTTGAGTGCATCACACTTCATTCCTTGGCCCTGTATGTGCATGTACCTATCATGACGCCAAAATCACAACTGTTGACTTATTTATATATTCGATCTCAAAAATATGTAATCTCCTGATTGCCCATTAATATGATACCAGTATAAACAGAATAACCTTTCCACAATATTTCTTGTTTTTTCAAATGTATGCCATTAACGAAATTAGTTGATTGTGTTTTACATGACTATCTACTTTGTATGTATTGTGTGCTCTTTTTCTTTCAAAAAATCCTAGATCCAAATAACAGCAGTTTCTTTAACTAATTTCTCCTGAATTACCCATTTTCACCGTAAATGAAAGTGAAGACCCATTTTCTGGCAAGTTAACAACAAGCTGTATTGATATACTCTATTACAGCACTGATATCTGTTTTTTCCTCGACCATCAGGCTAGTAATGTGAAGTAATATGAATTAACTGGGATATGGTAAGCCTAAATTTATTATGATTAATTAATAATCATTTCATTGGTCGTTAGACTCACCCAATAATAAAAGGGAGCAGTGAGAGAAAGGGTCAGTCCCCTGGGATAAGGATGTTTAAATATGAATATCAACTTAAGTCGTAAAAGAAATTCAAAGAGATTTAGATGTGGAAAAGAGTGCTTGATAACAAGGGATTGTAATAATTGCTGGGCTTGTCTAACGGATTAGATTTTCTAAAGAAGGCAAAGGTCTAAGAGAAAATGGCAAAGCTGAAACAATTGAATTTCTTTGGCCTTGCTCTTCACATGAGAGTAAGATCCCACAAATACGTTGAAAAAAAATGAGAGGTCAAATTTCAATTTTCAAAGCAAAGTAATCATCCTACTATCCAAACTTGCAGGCCTAATTTTTTGGATTCTAGATGGACTCTTAGAAATCTATGGTGGTCTTCTTAAATCACCCCCACCTAGACGATTTGCATTTTCCCAGGCTCGGCTTTTTTGGGCGCGATACGAAGGAGATTAAGAAGGCAAGAAATCATGATGTCAATTCATCACATTTACAGAAGAATTGTATTCAACAGCCTTTGTGCCCATTCAGGACAACAAATAAGAGCATAGTTTGAAATAACTTGCCTTCCCTTTCAAGCTTGTCCTAACACAAAATCCTACATGGACAAAACAAATGAGGAAGAAAAAATTACCCAAGCCTGTCCAACAATGGGGTCTTCAAATATCTTGTCTCAAAAATTAGTTGTTTAAGACATTAGATCTTCCATCCCCACATTTCTTCTTCGCACTGCATGATAAACATCAAAATAAGTGAATAAATGTGTTTTATACCCAGTTTTTTCACCATGTTTTTTATTTTCACATGCATTAGTCACCATCAATGTCAAAATGAGAAAAATAAAATTTTTCATGATTTTTATTCTTTGAATTATATGGATGTCTTAAGTAACCTCATTGGACTCCATTGACTCATGAGAATTTTCTATCATCTTCTTTCGACATTCATTTGAGATGTATAACTAACTTGAATTAAACAAGTGAAATTTTGATAAAAATGGAAAAAAAAGGGAGGCCCATGCCTCATCCTAAAGAACAGTATGAAATCCACGACATGGTCCAACCCATAAAATGAGTCTCAATACATGAGAAGTCTATTCATGAAGCCTCTTTCAGGCCTTTAATAATTGTGTCAAGTAGAGGTAATAATTGAGTAACTGACCAAAAACTTTTGTTTATAATTCATTTTCCAATTTTGGCAATGAGGGACCTGGGTCTGGATGTAGATAATATAAATTCTCAACATACATATACATTAAGATGTAGCGCTTGTATTTTACTCATTTTCTCTCTCTTAATATCTTATCTAGGATTCTTGTCGCAACTTGTTGTAAGTGGCCTAGGGATTTTCAACATATGAAATTTCACTTTTACAATAAATCTACACTCCTAAAATTATGAAAATGTACTATGTAACACAATAAAATAAAAATTGGCCATTTAAATAACAATAAATATCATCCTTCTTCTAATTGTAACTTTGAAAGGAATTGAAAAATAAGAATTCAAAATTATAAAAGAAAATTTTGAAAAATGACATAATTTTCTTTATGTGATTTTTATCAACTTCTGTCATGATAACTTGAAAAGAATACTGAAACTTTAGAAGTATAAATAATAAGGATTATTAATTTAGGATAAATTGTATTTTATAAGAAGGCTCACTGACTAACCTCCATGCACCTAAAAGCTCCTTACAAATATGTTGTGCCATGACATGCCCTTCAACGATAGGTCCATTTGATTTTCAATTGCTTCTAACTTATGTCTGTTAAATGAATATACAGAGGAAAAATGGAAATTAATAATGATGATTATCGAATTTATACTCTATATAACTACTCATGATAAGTCAATTTTTGTTATTTCTAATCATTTTTCTGACTCAGACACAATCATGAGTACTTATTACAATTTCATCTTAATTAATCTACATAGGGTCTATGGAAGGAAAATTTTCAGTCCAAATGGCGGTAGGAACTCAATATTTTCATTTTCTAGATTCAGAAATAGTATAAAAAGTTCCCAATGAGGTTTATTTGTGAGCATTATGAAGTTGTAGATTACAGTTAACTCAAGGGTATAATTGTAAGAATAGATTTTCATTAACGTTTAAGAAAATAGTCAAATGTTAATTTGGTAGAGGTCAGTGGACTCTAGATTAGTGTTAGACATCTTATGGCTGGGACCATACAAGAATGGTGCACTACAGTTTGTAAGCACCCATGTGGGCCATGTTTATAGATGATATATAAAAAGCAGACACATCACTATGTATTTTGGGCACTGGAATATGAATGATGGTTTCATAAGAAGGGGCACACAATGGATGGTGGTCACGTTTTTTTGGCATGGTAAAAGCTCAGCGCCTAATGGCCCAGGAAACATGAGTTATTTGGCAATGCTATTATGGTGCTGGGATCAACAATTTTACACTGCAAAGAGAAGTTGAATAAAATATGGAAAATTTTAAAACTGATGTATTAAGTAGGTTTTTATAAATACTTTACTTTAATTCGTAATATTTCAAAATATATGTTCAACAGAATATGAGTATTAAGTAGCAATGAACACATAAAAGTTCCATTAAATTAATTTATGCTTAATTTGTGTCTAAAGTGATGATGAGTTATACTTATAATAAAATAGCAACAAAGAAGAGGCAAAGGGTAAGATGAGTTGCCACCCGATCAAATCTAGAGCTAAGAACAACTCTAGAATCAAGTGCATGCCTGCATCAACGCTTGGGCGTGAACATCAAGCAGCTTTCACTTGTGCAGTCGAAGTCTCTTTAGACACTTAAGAGTGCTTGTAGGCTGAAGGAGAGAGGCAGGGCTAGGCCCTTAGCAAATATCAGGACATTTCAGTATAAAAAAAATAATGTCAAAGGCCATAGCCATTAGAAAAGCGGCACAAGGCCCATGCAAAAATAATGAGACAGAGCACGGCTCAGGCTGTTGGTACTGGCACTACAGCACCTTGATGCCCATAGCCTCGCACATGTGGCTGTGGGCACTGTCGCTCCAAGTGTGCCCTTGGGCTGAGTCCCACACAATCATGGGCCATGGCCCTCGCCACGTCTGCCAGTCGGTCGTACCTCACGACCTGATGTCCAAAGTAGCACCCTTCTACTTGGTGCAAAGAATTGACACTGCACAAGCCTTGATTCCTGGGTACACATCACTACCTATGCAAAGATGCCCAACACACCCGCAGCCACCTTGGTGCCCTATGCACCATGCCTTAGTCTCCTAATGGGATGTAGTCCTGCCCCCACATAGCGAGTATGAATGAACTAAGGCCCAGACAATCAGCACCATGTGAAGGCAGCCTGCGCAGCCTCTATATTCACGGTCGGTACTGCCTTCATGCAAATGTCCCATGTGTCCAACACACACCACACCTACTACTTGCTCTCCTGACCTAACTTAATCCATTGCATTTGGGTCTTACAGCATGTGATAGTTAATATTTATAGATACTATGCTTATTTATATTGGTGGTGTAAAATATAAGGTTATGGATGTATGAAAAGAATAAGAAAGACAAATAAAATTGGTGGAGAGTATGAATGACAAATTAATGACCAAGCGGAGAGACAGATACCAATAGGTAAATGTTTATAAATGGATCAAAATTCGGGAATTATGGGATGATGAGGAAGAGTGGTTTACTCAGATTTTGAAAGTGAATTCTATATTATAGATGGTTTGATGGAGGAAATGCAGTGTTGTTGAAGAATTTAAAAATGTAACGAAATGAAAATTATCTTTGATCCTTGCAATCCCTCATGACCTAAACAACTTTTGGATACAAAGTTCGCTTCTTCTCTATGCATCATCAGCCATCGTTCATCATCTCGTGCGGAGGCTATCCACCAATTGCGCTGGCTATAACAACACAATCGACTGTAAATGCCATGTATCACATCAATGGAGAACATTGATGGTTTCCTTGAAGATGATGACAACAATGGAGGCTTGCACACTAACAAACACTATATCATCGCCATCATCAGATGATGTGTTATCGATGGAATGACAAATATCAATGTTCTTGGACAAGTTCTCTAGCTTATTTTGTTTGAAAAATGGAATGTACCAATAAACATACATTTTTGACTCAGCATTATCGCAACTTCTTATCATATCCATGAAAATGAATTAATGCATCCAGGGTTTTCTTAGTGTTGCACAAGATTGAAGGGAACGTTTATGAACAATTTTAGGGCCCTCCTACCTATCCTTAAATTCTGCTCATCATAATTTTTATTCCACCTTTTTTATTGTGCTTCATGTGGAAATGCATTAAAAACATCAAAACACAAGGTGTGATTGGTGCATTTGTAGTTTGTGATGATACAATATAACAACTTTGTAATGGCTAGGGTAGCTTTTTATTGATAAATCTATTTTTTTTCACCAGAATAATCAGATGAAAAACCTTTTCAAATAAAACGTAACATCCATATGAATTTAAGGTCATAAAATTTCAAAGCAATATCATCTAATATAAAAAATACTTTCCATTACAGACAAGAATTTCACACAATCTCGCCGAAACAACAAAAACATGATAAAAAACAACACCATAGTAAAAACATATTTGATTGTGTTAACCTTGATAGGATACATACATGGTCCTTTTTATGGGGTTAAAAATGAAGGTCCATGTGTTTAATGTAATAAGTAGAATTTTTGGAGCAATGACAGAGATCAAATGACGCAGTATCGTATCATAGATAATATTTTTTAGAAATAATATATGATTTATGACACCCAAATATAGAATTTGCTCAGTGATGTTAATGCGAACATTAGTATTCTGAAGGGAATAGGCATATGAGATGTGTAGCTACCTAGACCCTTGTTTGTTGAATTTAAGTGCTGGCAGAATGGCAGAATGTGATCCAATCAACCACTTGAGGGATCCCAACGTGCTGAATGAACCTGTATTGTGAGATTGATCGTGTCATTTGTGATCATTCATGCAAATTAGGGCAGCCATTGATAGTTGGGTGTTGTTGCATTTTTTATGGCATGTGATTGATTGTGTCAGATGTGTGAGTGAGTTCATTTTGACTTAGAAAAGGCTAGGGGTCGCATTTCTCTTCATTATGTATCAAAATATTTTATGACAAGAAGGATTATACAAAACATTTAGAGAAATCAAATGATATCCAACAACTTTTAGAGGAACCAAAAGATCATTCTTGCAACATGTTGTGTGATAGTCCAAGGCTGGGCAATCTACTACTTTTGTTTCCTTGATCACCCTTTTGGAAACTTCCTACAAACATGTTTTAGGAAAACAATAAACCAATGGAAATTGGATTTCACAATTATATACCTTTCTAGAGATAATGTCAAATGTAAATGGGATATAGAGAGATAAGGAGATTAAATAGCCTCCTTTCATGTATCTGGATCTTTTTCTGTTTGTTGCACAAATATTTGAGGAATATTGGGAATTGATGTCATAAAAATATAGGCTGGATCCAAAACAATCTCAAAATTCATAAAAGGTACATTGTTAGGCCCCTAACTAGGCGGCATTCCCTGCCCGGAGGCATGCATGCTTATTAGGAGGGCGTGTTCGAGTGAGACTCATGATCTGTAATGACTGAGCCATATTTATTGCTACAATGCACTAAGGGTGGTGACACCCAACCTTATCTTTCAAGCCATCGCCCTCGTAGTGGCAATACACTACGGATGATGCGCGTGTCGTTCGTGCTTAGGTGGGACGAATCAAGTGAGGTTCGGGTGTGGTGGGCATGCAGATTGACAGATGTGAGCGTGCGGGTGCCAAGCATTGCGCACCAACGCCAAGCACCGCGCACGAGCGCGGGATGCACAAGCCGGGCGGTAATAACAGGGGGCAGCACACGGAGTTGTGCGGGGAGCCGCACAGCGATTGCATGGGGCAGCGCTCAAAGTTAGGCGCGGGGCAGCACGCACAGTTGTGCGGGAAGCCGAGCAGCGGCAGCGCGGGCGTTGCGCACATCGCGTGGGCCGGGCGCGGGGCGGGAGACATCCCGCTAGGAGACTAAGGCAGTGGCGCATAGTGAGCGCCGCGAGCGGCATGAGGGTGTGGCGCCCCCACAGGTAGTGTCGTGCACGCTGCGCCCAGCTTGAGGCACCAAATATGGCGACATCGTGTAGTCTGCGCGCAATAGGTGTCAGCAAGGGTGCTGGTGGCTTGTGTGATCATGAAGGCAGGGGTGGCGTGTGTGATCGGAATGCCCGTGGGTCGCAGCGCCCAGCCCAAGGGCACATGTGTAGCGGTAGGGTTGGAGGGTGCGCGCGCGGAGCGGCGAGCCTAGAGGCACAAGGGCGACACTACCCCAACGCAAGATGCCTCATCTCGTTACTTTGGTATCATCCCTGGTCTTCCCCCATGTAATGATGTAACCTTTTATGATATCAATGCAATGACACTATTTCCCTGATGGAGCTAGGTCCCTTGCCTTTCCTCTAACCCCTTCTATGTGATGTTAAGTTATTTCAAGAGACTTCCGTTGCCATAGATCAAGGCTGCTCAGTGTTCTAACTATGGGACATACATTCATAGGACTCATTCATCAGATCATAATATGGTGTTTGGTTTGGGCTCTAAATCATCCATTCTAAGGCATGGATTTTCTCGTATGGTCCGGGTCATGGCTTAGGCCTGTACTTTATCCTTTACTTCTCGAAGTTTTTGTTCAACTCACATGAGTCATTACAGAACATAAACATCAATTGCATTCTGGGAACTTATTTTTTAATATATAATATGATGGGTTAATCTGTGGAACCAGACGGAGTCTCACAACCCTCATATCGCTCCTTTGAAACCCAAAACTCGAATAACTGATTTTTTGCCAAACAGAAAAATGAATTAGCTATTAATTCTCACAGATTAAAACAGGCTATATTAAACTAGCTCATTGAATTCTAACAGCCCCTCACTCACCACACCCAAAACTAATTGAAAAGTATGAAAATTTATTGACCTATGATAAATTTCTTATTTCTCATTTAATATATCCTTGCTATGTACATAGCGTTATTCATTGCAAGTGTAGAAATATTAATGAGTTTCTTTTAATGACATGTTATTGGAATGTTTTAAAGGCTTTAGTTAATATTAAATGATAATCACATTTATCATGTCATCATCATTTGTGCAATGTTTTCTAAGGAATCATCCAATCGTTTGAATTGTTCCATAATTCATCTTGATGATCCATCAGACTTAATATATAAAATTCAACACCCCTTCTGAGTTCTCACCCGATAAGTAGTGAGTCAATTGGAGTAATTTAGGAGCATAATAGGGATTAGGAGATAAGTGGAGAGAAATTCAAGTTTTTTGTGTGCGTCAAAGAGATTAACAACCACCCTACCTAGGATTGAAACTTATTGGGTTATATGCACCATCACTACATGAGAAACATCAGGGTTCAAAATTCTCAGCGTATGCTATCTTATCATTAATCTTAACCGTTGCATCTGTTGTTATTCTCATTTTGATATATAAAACCCCTTTTCCCCTCTTCTTGGCTTCCACACTCAGTCGTTATGCCACTATCTACTCTTCAAAGAAACCTTTTTTACTCTTTAATTATAATACTTTATTCCATTGTATCACTGGGTACTGCTAAATCACTCCCTCGCTGCATTAAAGTAATGAAAACTGGGGTTCTCACACTTATTGTTATTATGTCAATAATCCTGGTTGTCTCCCATCAGCGATGCTTCCACCCCATAAATATCATTGTCACCCTATGAACACTGTGTGTGTACCATGTCCATGTGTTGAAAAATGACATCCAATAACATTGGCAATGCCACACAAATGGCTCTCCTGGTTCGTCCATGCACTAGTTTTGAAAAATACATGTCATGCATGTTGCCACGACACACTTACGACTATTGTCACTGTCTGGTGGTTCCTGAGGCTACAACTACTGCAGCTCTCTCGCCATAGTCATTGCCTTTGCATGCGAGCGATGAACCATAAAATGGTAAAAGCCTTGGCTTAAGGATCTGGATTATGAAACAATGTTATAATTTCCACCACAGTGACAAGCTACTGAAAAAGTGAGGAAGCAGCAAAACAGTAAAGTTTAATTTATAAGTGTTTATTTGAACAACTTATGTTTTATTTTGGTGTCTACAAATTCAAATTTAAATTGAGACTAAAAGAAATACAATGTTTTAAAAAATGTACATTGGTTAAGTTTTAATAAATCCTAAAAACATATAAAATTTTAAGAGTATTTCACGAAATTGTTATGGCATCAAATGGTTAAGATCTAACTAGTTTAAATAATTGGTACTTTGATGGTGCTTACTGATGGTTGGCATTGGCAAAGAGACAAAGTCGAGGGGTGAGCGCTCATTCTATGGGAACGATTGATGGGCAGAGTTTGGCCAGTTTGGAACCAGTTAACCGGTGGGCTGGCAGTTCATATTTTTCCTCCAACCATTACAATTGAGTTGACTCTAAGTTCAACCAAGTTAACCAAAACCTTAGAGATTGTTTGTCAATGTCTTAGTTGAATCAACTTAAAAGTGTTGAGTTAATATCTTTGCAGAACAAAGTCATTGTCTGTCATTCAGTTTTAGAGTTGGGCGAAAGCATGTGGTTGATGCTTCATACCATAAATTTTGTCTGAGTTATTTTTTTTCGACATTCTTGTGTATAATAATCTACCCAAATCTCAAAATATTTTGAATCATGAAGTGTGAAGACCACAAACTTCTCGGGAGGTATTTCCTTTATGAACTTTTGAGCATGCTGTGTAGAGCTCATTTGGCAAGCTTTAGAGCACTATGGGCTTCACTTATGCTATCTCAAGAATAGATACAAAATAATTATTTATTTGGATTTTCAATATTATCTAACAGAAATTGGAAACAAAGCCAAGGGTTGGATACAGTAAACAGAAGAAATAGGTCAAATAAAAGGCATTGAGATCTCCTCATTTGGAATTTGATGCATGGCATTGGGAAAGAGAAAATTGATAGAATCTTTGTTTGGATTGCGATCCTTTATGACCCACATATTGACAAAACAATTGAAGTATCAATTTCTCTGAAGATTACCAATATTTTCCTGTATTAATTCCTTGAAAACCCACATTATTGCTTGGACTTCATCATGGATATTATGTACCCTTCAAAATTCTAGGTTGATTTAAGCTCATGGGAATACATATTCATTATTATTCTCATGTGGTCTTTATATTGAAGTCCTTGAATATATGTTATGCCCAAGTAAATTATAAGGATATTCTAATCACCCATATCATTGGGTAACTACTATGAAGTCGCATAAAAAGTGGTGGGCGATCTTTTGGGAAAGAATTCAATGAACTGGCCAATATGAATTTCTGAATGGACTTATAATTAGTTTTCAATGAGTTTATTTTATGTTGCATTCATATAAATAATATCAAAACCCTTGACACCAAGGATGGCTTGTGAATGAATTTTGTTTTTCACCATGACATACAAGCCTACTTGGAAAACTTAATAAGTCATGCCTAGGATACTGAAAGAAGTTCATGAAGGGAATTGTAAAGTCAAGATGACAGCATCCCCTATATACAATAATAGACTGACTTAAACAAGAACTTGAGAAGGTAATATTAGCGAATGATGGACGACCATAGGGAGGTTCCAGCTCAAGCTCACCAGCAGCCAAGTCGTGGACCTTGAGCCAACACGAAGGACTCAAGCTTCAAGTACACAGCTTGGCCCCAATCATTCGTTTACTTCTATATTTTGCTTTTAAGAACCTTTTATGGCCCCAGTGTTTTGGGCCCTATGTCTTGTTTTGTGTTGCACTTCTTTTAATCCAGGCCATTAGAGGAATGTCTCTAGTTGGACAATTCCCCTAATGGGCCCATTAGGGCAACCACTCTTACCTATATTTGGGATTGTATGCCCTAATGGTCATTTTTGGACTTCATCGTGAAAATTAGCTTGGATCACTACAGTCAGTTTGTCCTCGCACAACCCATGTCGGCGTTGGAAGAACCTCGGCTGTTGCCACCATCATCATTTGACTCTCCCACCCGTTGAGAGAAAGAGACGTAGCACACGATTGGCTTCATCATTGTGGCACCCGATGTTCCCACGATTGCTTTCTTGTGTCTGTTGTGAATCATTGGACCCTCCTAGGCGTCGCCAAACAAGCCTGTGTTACTGTTTGCACAATCATCTTGCCTGTTGACTTGCCAGTGCCACCGTGGGCATTCGATTGGGGACATCGGATAACCGAAGGCTGACCACCCCGTTGAACACTAAAGGACACCAGAGTTGGGCGCGGATCATCCGACGGCCGCCATTTGACTTTCCTGTTCGACGAGCAAATGGTTGCCGATCGCAATGACGCAGCAGACATCAAGACCTCGATTCGATCTTTATGGTTCTCACGTGTGATAAGCCAAAAATAGGGGTAAACTTTACAATTTTTTTAATCCCTTGTCTTTGTTGATTTTAGCTTGTACAATCTATTTTGTCCTAGAAACTAAACCTTTTTATAAAGTTCTCTTAATGTCTAAATGGAATAGCTAGGTTAATTTCATGGTCTCTCCTATCAATCCTAATAAGGGCTTGTACATGCTACTCAAGCCAAGCGACTTAGAAATGCAGACCAAGTTCATGAGGAAAAATTACAAACTTCACTAAAACATGATCCAAATTACACTAAAATTCAAATACAATGAAGTAAAAATACCAGGTAGATTTGATCAAGGATGAAGCTCCTCTCTATCTTGCTGCTGTAAAAGGACCGCCTCCAGAATGACCTCCTCCACTTGAAGGTTGGCTTTTTTACTTAGGTTACATGGTAAAAATTACCATTTTACCCCCATTTAGTAATTAATTTTTCTCCATCACTTTACTCTTGATCAGAATGACCCAACCCATACATATAGAAAGAGGAGGTTGAGAGGAGAAAATTCATAAAAGAATACCTCAATCCGACTTCCATATCAAAAGTTATTTTTAAATGAATTTCGACCACTCCTAGCCGTTGGATCAAAATTCATTTACTTAATTATTTTTTTCTTCACACGCAAGGATGTGTCGATGGCGGATTGGCAGGAGAATTTTGAACTTAAAATAGTGGGTCGATTCTCGGCGTGCCACTTACCCCTGCCGTGAAATCAAAATAAAGAAAAAACATAAAAAAAAAAATAATAATCAGAATTCACTTGGAAAAATTAATTAACATGGGATATATGATAAAAACCACATTTTAAACTCTTTAAGTGCATAAAATTGTGCTAATTGCTTGAAATAAATACCAAATTTAGGGTGTTCTCAATGTGCGGGGCCCTCGAGTAGACTAGACTAAGCATAACTATGCCAATTGGATTTTCTTTCTTCAACCGAGCGAACTTGAATCTCCTTCATTGCATTGGTGGAACTCCGCATTGGGCATCCTCAGTCTGCCAGATCGTCTAGGAATCTACCTTGTCAACACTCAGAGATCTATCAGCAGTATTTCTATGGGTGCCTACCTGAACAAGTCTTCTCACAGACACCACTCAACCACCCCAGCCATTCCTGTCTTACCGTCACCGCCCTCTAGAATTCCACGAGTGGCGACGCACGAGCAGGTCGGTTGTTTGCAGGTCACTCCTCTCACCACTCCCCTTCATTTTCAGTATCATTATCTGCTTCAGTGTTTTCCTCATCATCTCATTTCCGGAGATTTATTTCTTAGATCAAGTCACATTTCCATGGAGAGAAGGGATCTTCTTTCTTGGTGTCAGAGAAGGATTGCAACCGACAACGGTTGTGGAATGTATAGGCAATGAGTTGCCTATCTACTTTGTCAATCTTTGAACATATCAGTTGCATCATTAGGAACCTGCCCAGCCCTGGACCTCTCATGTTTTCTTTTCAAACCTATTGAACTAGTCGGCGACCTCTGAATGCTCTTTTGCTGATTTTCTAAACGACTGCATCATACTTTCATTGTATATCTCAACACCCATTTCCTGTAGTGTAACACGTGCCGACGAGCCATCGTGTCGTGTTACATCAGGGAAGGTGCTCTCTAATGACTTGTATTGCCAATCAGGGATGCGATGAAGTTCTAGGCAAAGACAGTGAACTAACAAATAAAAGTTTTCGAATGATCTTTTGAATATGTTAGTACTATCTCAAATGAACAAGGAGGGTTTGACAGTTCACCATACACTAAGCCAACCTAAGAGTGTCAAGTGGATGAGGGACTATACGTACACAGTAACCATTGACATGCAGGTTACGTGAGTGAGTCAATACACAATCCTTTGTATTTTCTAGAGGACGAGGTGTAGCTTGGCACTCCATGGGTTGGAGACACAACCTACCAATTGGGTTAAATCAATCTGACACTATATGATGATATATTTTATTAATTTGCAAGGCCAATAAAGGTTACAAGGCCTGTATATTAATTGTCTAGAGTGATACATGGGCGTAAAGGTTCATATGCAAATGGTCTTTTGGACGTCGGAAAATATACTTAAAGTTAGGGTTTTCTTTAAATTATCCGCTTTGTATAAATAGGGGAAGGCCTTGAAGGAAATCAACACATCCCAAAACTGTTCAAAGGCCTTCCCCTTCTTCTCCCTCCTCGCCTTAGCTCCTCTTAATTCTGGATGCGATCCTGATGGGCCAATGACAATGACGGATGGGGAAATGAGCTCGTCAAGATAGAAGAGATTCGACATGCCAAAGATTGCATGGATACATATCGAAGCTGCACACATTGGCAGCTCCACATGACATTATTTTGAGAATTAAATTTTTAATAAATATTTATGGGTCAAAATATTTATTACATTATTTTTTTAATAAACATTTAGAATATAAGTAGTAAGTGGTGAAGGAAACATATTTATAAATCTATGATAAAGGAAGAGGTTAAATAGCTAGTAGGAGAATTACTTTTATGCTTTAATTATAAGGCAAGAGAAAATATTTTATTTAATATATTTAGCATAAAGACACTGTACTTAGGAGACAAAATTTTAGGAATTATTATTTCTTTTAAGCGATACATAGGTTGTATGTAGGGCAAGATAGATAGATGTTATAGTGAAGCAATGTTGATTTTGTAGGTAGGTTGTGAACATATAATTTTAGTTTAGTAGGATATAAGATGAAGAAGAAAATAGGATGGATAAGGGGAAGATTAATAAGGCAAATAAACTTAAAAATATGATGAGATTTTTAAGTTTTAGAATATTCTAATTAATTAGATAGAGAGCGAGTAAATAAGAGAAGAGAGATGATGGGTAGGAGTGATTTAGAATTAGTTATTTGTATCAATATATATTTAGGTAATAGCATATAGAAGCATAATATGGTATTTATATTTAATGGATATTTATTTATTTATTCAATAGAAATGGGATAAATATATGAGAAGTTTGTGTACAATACTCGATGCATCGTTGGTGCTTGTAAAAATTCCTCAAAGACCCTGCTAGATTGACTTCTGATTAAATCTGACGCTAACTTCAAATTGAAGCAAAATTTGTGTAAATTAAAATTTTTTCTAAACTATTTTTCGACCAGATTGAATCTGATAGATACCAGATCAGCCCTAATTTGAAAAGTAGGGGATGGGGATGCCAATGGCTGCCCATAACCTCATTCTAGCACTTCTTCTCTTCTCCTTTTTTTCTGGCACAAAAGAGAAGATGGTAGAGATAGGAATTATATACATGTTTTTAAGACCTGGGAAGGACCTCCCATGGCCATAGATAGCGTGCACCAATCCTGGGAGTCCTCCCAGGCAAACCGATTCCATGAGGGGTTCTCCCTCTGCCAGAAACCAGTGTCGGACTAGAAAAGGATGAGGCGCATCTGTCCCTGCCCATTGGATATTGCTATAGGAGGGTTTATGGATGCAATTAACTGACAGCTGCCGACCTCTTTAAACATCTGTTTGGACCACTTTCCACATCATCTCCCTGTCATCTGCTTTGTTAGCCCCTTCTTCCTTTCTGATTCATATTGCATTATAATGAGTTTGCTATTTTATCTAGAACTGCATAAGTTTTGTTATTTGTATAGGCATGTAGTATTATATTTTCATAATATTCATCAGTACGAGTCGTATTTTAAGCAAGTGGGCAGTTTTATTTGAGTTACACATACAAAAATACATCCTATGTATGATTTTTTAAATATTTATTTCTGAATTGTGTGAGTAATTAGGTGTCATGTTGTACATATGTTCTCTGAGGCTGTACATGAAAATTTTATTATTGTAATTGAGAAGGCCGTATGGATTATTCAATCATCTTTCTGAACGAGACCGATAGATTTTGATTCTTCTTTTATTGTTTCTTGTTGGACAAAATTATGTTGTTTATGGGACCTCGCCGGCAGTACTCTCATCCCCTCCAGCTATCCGTGACCACCAAGCAAAGGGATCATTAAACTACAAGTGATATTTGTGGTTTGAACCATCCCCACTCATCCACGCCTACAAATAGGGAACTATTTGAAACCCTGCAATAGTACATGTTAACAAAGCGAGATTTGTAGCATGTTAACGTGAAATAATATGCATTGATATAGTGATACCCATTTCTCGGTTCCACGCCTACTGGTAAGAGGTAGAGAGGGCATCTACATCACATTGAATTATATCCACATTATGGGTATGCGGTGTTGATGATACTTTATGCTAGTGATGCTTTACTTGCCCCTCCATGTTATGCACATGCTTTTTGCCAATATTTGTGGACACCGGGGACGAGGTTTCGAGTACATGGACAGTCATCGCGCCAAGTTTTTCAAGGCCGTGTCAACTAAACAATTCTTTAGAAAGATCATGCAAAGATGTAAAGAGCCGATTAGTTTAAGAACTGCTAGTTGGATCTCAAAAGTGGGCTTACACACATTGTACTGTATTTCCATGGTAATTATTGATGTTGTTTATCCCATTTGATGTGGTTTTATAAAGTTGGGGAATAAGGCATCATTCATATTGATATGGTTGCATATGTGTAGAAACCGGATCAGTTACATGACCATAATGAGTGGTTTTGTTATCTGACATGCCCATGAAGGCCTATAAAAGAATTGATGTGGCCCCTGAATTAAGCAGAATGTGAGACCCTCCAGCCCCCATTTGCATTAGAGGCATCACTCTCCAAAGCTGTGATCCAAAAGACTCACTCCAAGCCATCAAAAAAAATATGGTCTCTAGTACGCTTATCTTGACGATAACTTCTATCACTGCTTACATGGATGGTGAGCAAGATATGTGTTTCTATGTCTCTGAAATTATCCATTAACCCCTATGTTGGTCAGTATATCTCAATCCCTGTGTTGATTTCATGTTATCTGCTAATTGTATATCTTTACCTGTTCCTCGGCCCGCTGTTTTTTCTTCCCTCTATTTCTAGAGGATGGCAGTTTTCAGGTGCCGGTTAAGAGGAATATCTTTGAATACACTGGTTAATGTATTCGACTGCATTGATTTCATGTGCGTTTATTATTAAAAACAAGAGAATCCAGCGCAGTATGAAAAAATTCATTGATACTGTTGAGGATCTTATCTTAATGGAGCCTTAAGTATGTATCCAAGTAACTCAAGCATTCACCAAGAATATAGGGATGAGAGTAAACAAAACCCACACACAGATTTGGAGCAAATAACCTTCTTGAACAGGATGATAAGTGTTCACTACAGTGGTCCAAAATAGCAAGTACAAAAGGAGAAAAGAAAACAAGTTCTCCAAAGGGACTAACCAATAAGAAGATACGCCAATGGTGTCACCTTCTTCCAAAAGCCTCTTTGCAAGATGCTTTGTCCTTAACTCTTCTCCAACTCTCCAATTAGATAAGGTTGAATCCACCAAGGATGATCACAGGATGCTCTCAAGAATTCCTTCAGAATCCCCCCATGATGAGGAAGACACCTCCTTTTATAGAGCTCCTTGGAAGCTTCTAGAAACCTCCCTCTCTAGAAGGTTTCCACATCTTTCTAGAACACCTAGAAAGACCCACAAGCTTCTAGAAAGATCCATTAGCTTCTAGGATGGACTAGAGGACTCGATAAGATTCTAGAAGCATCTAGAAGGTTCTAGAAGGTCTTGATGGTTCTAGAAGCATCTAGAATATTCTATAAGAGTCCAGAGAATTCTAGATCATTCTGAAAGCTTCTTGAACATGAGTGTTGAACAAGTCAACTCTCACGAATCTCCACCTTTGGCTTGGTCAACACAGCTTGAAAAATGCTGAATCTTTGAGCTCCAATAATATCCAAGCATTTCTCAAACTTTGCCGTCGAAAGAGTATTGGTCAACATGTCAGCTGGGTTATCCTCGGTACTGATCTTATTCAACATAATGTCACCTTGTGCCACAATGTCTCTAACAAAGTGATACCAGACATCGATATGCTTAGTCCTCTCATGATGCATAGGATCTTTTGTCAAATGTATGGCACTTTGACTATCACAGTGAACAGTAGTTGTTTCCTGACATGAGTGCAGTTTACCAACCAATCCTCTTAGCCATATTGCTTCCTTGATTGCCTCAGTAAGTGCCATATATTCTGCCTCGGTGGTAGATAATGCAACTGTTGGCTGTAAAGTAGCCTTCCAACTAACAGCCCCACCTCCCATGGTAAACAAGTAGCCGGTAAGAGACCTTCTCTTATCAAGGTCTCCAGCATAATCTGAATCAACATAACCACAAAGAGCATCTCCACATCTCCCAAACTCTAAAAAAGTATCAACGGTACCTCGTAGATATCGAAAGATCTATTTCACTACATGCCAATGAGCCCTCCCTGGTTTTGCCATATATCTGCTCACAACACTAACCGCGTGTGAAATGTCTGGACGAGTGCAAACCATTGCATACATCAAGCTACCGACTGCACTAGAGTATGGGACCTTTTCCATATAGCTCTCTTCTTCGGCTATTTTTGGTGACAATGAGCTTGAAAGCTTAAAATGAGCAGCAAGAGGTGTGGTCACTGGCTTAGAATCCCACATATCATAGCGTTTCAAAACCTTTTAAATGTACTTAGATTGGGATAGATAAAGCTTACGTGCTTCTCTATTCCTTAGAATTTCCATTCCAAGGATCTGCTTTGCTGCTCCCAAATCTTTCATTTCAAATTCCTTGCACAGATTCTCTTTCAGCTTGTTGACTTCAGATATCTCTTTTGCTGAAATAAGTATATCATCAACATAAAGCAGCAGATAAACAAAAGAGTTGCTCGACAACCTCATAATATAAACACAATTGTCAAATATACTCTTTGTAAATCTGGCTCTTGTCATAAAAGCATCAAATCTCTTATACCATTGTCTTGGAGACTGCTTTAGCCCATATAAAGATTTCTTTAGCAAACACACATGGTCCTCCTTACCTTTGACTTCAAAGCCTTCTCGCTGCTTCAAGTAAATTTCTTCATCTAGATCACCATGAAGAAAGGCAGTTTTCACATCCATTTGCTCTAACTCCAAGTCATGAGATGCGACAAGAGACAACAAAACACGAATGGAGGTATGTTTTACCATAGGGGAAAACACATCAGTATAGTCAACCCCCTCCACTTGGCTATAACCTTTTGCAACCAAACTTGCCTTGTATTTTTCTCCTTCAACACTTGAAATTTCACCTTTCTTCTTAAAGACCTATTTGCAACCAACAATTTTCTTATCTCTAGGAGGCTTCACGAGATCCCATGTGTGATTCTTGTGAATAGATTTCATTTCTTCCTTCATGGCCAGCAACCATTTATCAGCTTCACTAGAGGTAATGGCTTCTGCAAAACTTCTTCGCTCCTCATAAATAGTATCCTGAGCAACGGAAAGTACATAAGCAACCATGTTTTCATATCCATACCTCAATGGTGGTCTTACCTCTCTTCTTTCACGATCTTGTGCAAGAGAATAATCATCATTCAACGGACTCCCCTGTGAATCAGGAATAGAAATTCATTCTTGCATTTCCAAGGGTCGATGAATACCAATATCTTCAAACTCCACCTTCTTCAATGTATCTTCTTGAATGTTAACGTTATCCTTTTTATGCAAAAGAGCAGATTCGTTAAAAGTGACATTCCTCTCAATCAAAAGCTTTGGAGATTTTGGATCAAGAGACCACAACCGATACCCCTTAACTCCAGAAGCATAACCAAGGAAGATGCACTTCTTTGCTCTTGGCTCTAGCTTTCCTTGATCAACATGGACATATGCAGGACAACCAAATACTTTTGAGTTAGAATAATCCAGAGGATTACCTGACCATTACCTCCTCTGGAGTTTTGAAGTCGATGGCAGATGCCAGTGACCGATTCACAAGGTAGCAAGCAGTTGAGACGGCTTCAGCCCAAAAATCTTTACTAAGGCCAGCATGAGATAACATGCAACAGGCTCTCTCAAGCAAGGTTCTATTCATTCTTTCAGCCACACCATTCTGTTGTGGCGTGTGACGAACTGTACGATGCCTTGCAATACCCTCATCTTTGCACAATTTATCAAACTCAGATGAACAAAACTCCATACCATTGTCAGTACGCAGCCTCTTGATTTTCTTGCCAGTTTGATTTTCAACGAGTGCCTTCCATTGTTTAAAAACCTTGAATACCTCTCTTTTGTGCTTCAACATATATACCCACACCTTCCGTGAGAAATCATCAATGAAGGTGACAAAGTAATTGGCACCACCTTTAGAAGAAACTCGAGAAGGACCCCACACATCGGAGTGGATATAGTCGAGCGTACCTTGGGTTCTATGAACTGATGTGCTGAAGGTAATTCTCTTTTGCTTCCCAAAAATACAATGTTCACAAAACTCCATCTTGCTAACACCTTGACCACATAGCAAGCCTCTCTTACTCAACACTTCCAATCCTTTTTGGCTCATGTGCCCAAGTCGCATATGCCATAACCTTGTGATGTCCTCCTCTATCATAGGTGTATTTGCTGCTGCAGCTTCACCAATGCTTGTAGTGCCATAAGAGTATATATGCCACGAGATAATTGTCCTTTCAATATAACAATCGTACCTTTGGAGACTTTCAAGACTCCACCTTCACCTGAGTATCGATAGCCCTTCGCATCAAGTGTGCTCAAGGAGATGAGGTTCTTCTTCAAGTCAGGAACATGCCTGACATCAGTCAATGTTCTCACAACACCATCATACATCTTGATTTTTACTGACCCAATACCAACAATCTTGCATGGGGCATCATTCCCCATCAAGAGAATTCCTCCATCAATTGTTTCATAATTGGAGAACAATTCTGTATTGGGTGTCATGTGATACGTACATGCCGAATCCAAAATCTAATCATCTTTGGATCTAATGGTGCTAACAGAAAGAACCATCTCACTTACCTCCTCCATGGCCACATTTGCCTCTGTAACATTTTCAGACTTCTTTGGAGAATTTCTTTCTTGGCTTTGTTGCTTCTTTTGAAGCTTCCAACAATCAGCCTTGATGTGCTCTTTCTTTTTACAATAATTTCAGGATTTATCCTTGTTTCTTGATTTTGATCTTGATCTATCTCCCGCATCATGGCCCCTTCCTTTGGGTCATCCTCTAGACACAAAAGCTTCAGAATCTTGCCCTTCACCACTTCCACCTGTAAGCCCTTTATCCAAGATATCCTTCGACAATAATGCAGCTTTCACATCTTTAAGAGTGACTGAATCTCTTCCATACAGCAAAGTTTCACGAAAATTCTTGTAAGAAAGTGGCAACGAACAAAGTAGTTGAAGAGCTTGATCTTCATCATTTATCTTTACATCAACATTCTCCAAGTCTGTAACAATGGTGTTGAACTCCTCAATATGAGCTTTGATAGAAGCTCCTTCAGCCATTCTCAACATAATAAATTTCTGCTTCAAATATAACTTTCCTGTAAGTGTTTTAGTCATATACAACGGCTCCAACTTGGACCATAATCCTGCTGAAGTTTTCTCCTTGGAGACCTCTCTCAACACTCCATTAGATAGACACAATTGGATGACTGAAAGTGCCTTTTGATCCAAGTCTTGTCTTTCCTCCAAAGATAGTGTTTTGGGCATATTCTCAATCCCTGATAGTCCCTTTTGAAGTCCTTGATGAGTCAAAATAGCCCTCATCTTAATTTACCAAAGGCTAAAATTCATGCTCCCATCAAGCTTCTCAATATCAAACTTAGTAGTCATCTTGGGCTAGATGAATACCTCAGAAATAGACTCCAAGCCTTTGAACAAGCTTCAACCTTGCACTGATACCAGTTTGTTGAGGATCTTATCTTAATGGAGCCTTAAGTATGTATCCAAGTAACTCAAGAATCCAAATCAGTGTGTGGGTTTTGTTTACTCTCATCCCTATATTCTTGGTGGATTCTTGAGTTACTTGGATACATACTTAAGGCTCCATTAAGATAAGATCCTCAACAAACACAAATTTCAGATAAATTATTTTATATTCAACAAATATCATGAGATGGAGAAAATGCCTATACATAGAATATTAACAAGAAATTTACACGTTTGAATGAACTACAGAAAATATTTTTCGTCAGTTTGAGGATTTATGGAATATATATTTGATATTTTTCGTGCACTGATGAATCCATATTTTGTGGACAATGTTTTGAATGAATCAAATTAGTTGGTGTTAAAGTGGGGCATATTTTTTGAGTGAATTTAACATAACTGGGTTTTACAATAAAGAACAGGACTGTGCCTACTTAGTTCCTGGACAAAAAAGCGACAGTAGAATCGTTATCTATGGTCTGTATCGCAGATGAATTCCTCGTAATCATATCTGTAGGTACAATATGAAAATGGACATTGACGCTTGATAAAATGTCAGAAAATCAAACTGAGCTCGAATGATGAAGAAATTATTAAGAGATTACTGGGCATTTTCCACTCAGAAATAAGAAGCATTCTTATACTATTGACAAATAATGCCATCATAAGATCTTGTTTCTTTACTTCAACATAAGGGATATCCCATGCATTCTCTTGCTTGTTGTATTGTCATCCCTTATCGGTTTTCCTTCCAGTTTGCTTCCTTGCGTAGGTAGAATAGTTGACCGGTGCGGCTCACCAAGTAGGTTACTGTCCACTCTGTCCCAATGGAGCATCGCCAAGTAGGTTGCGCATGTAAAAGTCGATATCGCAAGTTTACCACCGGTTTAACAGAATTATCCGACCATATAGAAAAAAAATGGACATAATATTAGTCCATAACGCTCCTCTCCGTTTTACTGAAAATTCAGAGATCGCCCAGACTTCGTATTTATTGGGTTTAACAGATGTCGCGCGTCGAAAACCGAAAGAGAGTTCACGCTAAATGGCCCTTTTTTCGCCGTATGGAACAAACTCGAGCAATGGAATTATTTTTATGAGTATTCCAGATTATCCGATGACTAAGAGTGAGAGGAAACTACATATTTCAATGCGCCGTCCCACAAAAGGCAGCCAGGTGATTCGGATGATCGGATTATTCGGAGAAAACTTTGTCCTCGGTTTCCTCGATAGTATATTCTTCCCCTTCAGCAGAATTGTCGCCAGGACAACATAGGCTTAGTTGTCACACTATTGCAGTCTTATGTGTAGGAGACCAGACCGCTCTTGATGGAGACAGCCATGCAGCTTTCTCCAAGGAGTTGTCGACAGACAATAAAAATATGTGCTTCCATTCCGTTCACTGTGCAGCTAAATCCACTCAATCCGGCAAGAAATCTTTCACCTGGTGAAAGTTGGGGATACGGATCCTGGATTAAGAAATGTGTTGATAGTTATGTCTGGAGTTGATTTGGTGTGGAGATGATTCGCAATCTCCACAGGAACTTGCCTTGTGTTTTATATCGATAATCATGTAAGGATAAATTATTGGGGCACGGGAGAATATTAAGAGGATTTATTTTAAATTTTAATACTTGAGGCAAGTGAGGGAGGAATTCTAAAATAAATACAGGCCGTAGAAAAGCTGCAGGAACTCTTGGAGGATCCATGTGGAATCAAATATTTGAGAAGATCACGGTCTGCAGGCTAGGGATCAGCGAATCCGCACGCCTGTGGGCTCTGTCGATGGTACACATCAAAGAATCACCTGTAATCTCTGCTCACGCAGACAGCCTGAAGAAACCCATTACACCTATTTATAGTCTTGTAAGATCCAAGAACTTGGGAACGGAGTAGAGTAAGGAGACGTTACAAGAAAATGTCGTCGAGAGACCGAGATCCGATGGTTATTGGTCGTGTTGTTGGCGATGTCTTGGACCCTTTCACGAGGAGCGTGCCTCTTAAGATCCAATACAACAATCGTGAGGTCTCCAATGGCTGCGAGCTGAAGCCATCTGCGGTCGTCAACCCACCGCGTGTTGACGTTGGGGGCAGGGACATGAGGAGCTTGTACACTTTGGTAAGTAGACGTCATGGCCATGTTGCTCTCGGCCTCAATGCGCAACGTCTTATTCTCACATCGTACATATTGCTTTTCAACTGGATTTCATTAAAGGTAATGATCGATCCCGACGCACCGAGCCCTAGCGACCCGACCTCCAGAGAATACTTGCATTGGTGAGCTATTGATCTATGAGACAATGACTTCTAGACTTCACTGAAGATAGATCTACTAAACTACTTTAGTTGACTAATTTTGTGGTTATCACTCACACTAGGGAAGTGGGTATATTCTGACTAACAGAGGATGTGAAATGAATATTCATTTAATGTTAATTTCTAGTATCACTTTACCTCTTTATCTTTAATATTTTCGAGACCATCAATATTCGTCAACCTATTTTTCTCGTATGATTTTTTTATAGTTTTTAATGAAACATAAATTATGATAATGAGACAGAATCATCTCTTGATTTATATGGAATATGCGATACTTCTTTATACACCCCATATTCTAACGACGGTCCTTCATAAACTGGTTGGTAATCCAGGTTGGTGACGGATATACCAGCGGCAACCAACGCGACCTATGGTGAGTTCATTACAACGTATTCATCTAAGCCGTTCACCTTGCTAATTGACGGAAATGGCGCAGGCAATGAAGTTGTGGCATACGAGAGTCCACGTCCTACAGTTGGCATCCATCGCTTTGTGTTTGTTCTTTTTCGGCAGTTAGAGCGGCAAGCTGTGTACGCGCCAGGCTGGAGACAGGAATTCAACACAAGAGACTTTGCAGAGGTATACGAGCTTGGGCCACCAGTCGCAGCTCTATACTTCAACTGCCAAAGGGAGACTGGCTCGGGAGGAAGAAGGTTTAGATGACTAGTTATTCTGTCTGCGTCGAAGCACGGTTGCACGAAATATAAAATATTGGTGCACAGCCCTGAACCTCGATGTCTCAATGATGATTAGAAAGAAACTGGATTTGATCTTGGGTAAATTGGATATGTTGGTGTATTAAACTTCCAAATGTTCATACATGTCCATTAAGGTCAAGATATTTATGGATGACATGGTGAAGCACCCTCTGAAAAATAATTGATGTTTTTTCATCTCTGAAAGTAAAAAAACCGCTGTTCGAGAAAAATGAGGAATCTTGTACTGTCCTACAGGAGCGCGAAAGTTCGAAACTTCTGGCTACTGTGCCAGTCAAAAACAAATCACTATTCCATTTTCTAGGAATAGAGACGTAGAAAGATACTCGTCTTGATGTCTAGCGGACAAACTGACCTGGTGGACGCGATATTTGAACAGGTAATACCCGTTCAAATCTTCAAATTTTCTGTCTGTGTCAGCGAGTAAAACGTCGGAGCGCCCCATACAGCTCCCGTAAACCAGACTATGCGTTTGAAGGCACCCTTCTAGTACAAATAGAATTTACCGATAAACGAAGCCGAAGCTGTCCACTAAACATTCAGCTTGCGAAAGATTTTGTATTCCGACGCAGCTATTGAGGAACGCAGTAAAACGCGTAAGCTTTCCCGACGCCCACTTAAGGGAAGTAGAACTTCACCTTGGCCAATATTTGACAGTGGTTGGTTTCGTTTTGCGCAGCCTAAAATTATGTATCTTATAGACTCTACCTTATACGCATGAAGTATCGGGTCAGTAGTACAACCGCTGCGGGTAACCTGCGTCTCCGATTCTAATGACTAAGCGAAAAACTAGAGTTCAGTTTTAAAGAGCACCAACTATAGTGCTGTATGGAGATTTGGCTTAAGGTAAACATTGATGGGTATTCACTTCTGAAGGTGTCGGTATTCCCCACAGTATGGCCCTACAAGGGTTGGAAACATGTCCGCTTTTATCTATGAATGTTCTTCTTCGGGAGGTTCGATTCTATTTGTGTATCACTGATTAGCGGCCCCGTAAGACAAATATTGCCAGCTCTCCCTCTACTTCGAGCAAGTAAGGCGTCATGTCTCTACAGGAAAGCTTATACCCAGTTAACGTGAGTTGCGTCTCTTGTTCTCTCCCTTCCACTCTAGTCTGCAGATACCTCCGTTCACCAAATGGGCCGTAATATTATCTTTATCGGCGGGATCTAGTAGGGAATCAACCTGTACGTAACGCAGCGGTTGGCGTAATCGGAAGTAATTCCCGTGTGCTTTTCTCCCTCTTCCCTGTGACCAACCATTTCTAAATTATAATCATGTCCGTAGGACGTAGTCGTTATAACGGATGTCAATAAGTGGCAGAAGCTCTCGTCCATTATCCGTAGCAAGGCATTATAACCCAGGGACAACGTTGAATTTTTTCATATCTTTATATATATCCGTGTCGCTCTGGCAATAATCTGGTTCCAGCGGCAAAGAGCTTAGTCTGCTTCCCCAAACGCTTGCATTCTTTGGGGTGAAAGGTCGCGTACGGAGGGGGACTTCACCGGTACTACTGCTGGAATGACGAAGTCTCCAGAAGCGTGGGAAAATAGTTGCCCTATGAAGTTCAAGTCCACAGGAAGCTGTTGAGATAGAGACAGTACGAAAGGAAGCTGTTCAAGTCGACAGACGCTGTCGGTCATGCTGGAAGCAATGACGGTAAAGACCGGAGATCGAATCGAATCGAATCGAATCGAATAGATCAAATTTCGATAGAAAGATTCGATCTATGAAAATTTAATTCGATCCGATCTGATTTGATTGATAGAACGATGAGTTGGATCTAGATCGACTCGAACAGCTCCAAAAAAAATCAGTAAATTTACGACAACCGAAAAATCCGACAGCGTGGCGGGTAAGTGAAAGAGGTAGCCATCGAGAGAGGTCTCCGGCTTTTCATATTTCAAAAATGAAAAAGGCAAAATAAAATCAGGGTAGGGGGGTACGTGGACGAAGGCGGTGCAGTGGGTGCCGCCCATGCAGAGGTAATGGTTGCTGAAGGCCAAGATCGCGTAGTGGGTGCGGTGGCCGTTGTCCCCGGCTGAGGAGCGTGTCACCTAGGATGAGAGGTCGAAGTCGCGGACAGGGAAATCTACGAAAGTCTCCAGCTTATCATTGGTTCGGCGGCTGTAAGAGAATCTCGTCAGGTGGATTATCAAAAACTCCCGCCAGCCGCCATAGATCCAGCTTCTTGCTCGCCTGCCTGTGCTCCTTGCACCCCGGTCAGAACCTGCAGGACAAAGCTCGCCCTCTTTAAAAAGGACAGAGGAAAAAACTATGAAACTCAGATTCAACAATTATACCCGCCAGAAGTTGTCGGGCCTGAGGGCCTTACCTCGATCTTGAGCCAACATACCTCGAACGAGCACCAGATCTCAGAAGGTAAAGATCCTACTTCTCCCAGCAATCACGACGCAGAACGCGGGACGCAGAACGCAAGTATACATATTTTGTTGATGAGAATCTGTGCAATTATACATGCGACTTAATTTACTATACTTATTTATTTAGTCCATTTATTCTAACCATTCTAATCGAACAGCCTGTGGCTAATCGATTTGAACATTGGGTAGGGATGGGAAGTTCGTGTTTCGTCGTCGAACGAACACCGTTCGACGACAAATGAACTTATGAAAAACTCGGTTCGTGTTCGTGTTTGGTTCGTTCGTGTTCGAACACTAACGCTACGCTTTTTTAAAATGGTTATGGTTGGGAAGAAAAATTTTGTTCGTTCGCGAACATGCCAACGAACGAACACGAACACGAACATGAAAATTCGGACAGAAACGTGTTCGCGAACGGTTCGCGAACACACGAACCGTTGCTGAACAGGTGGCATTCCCGAGGTAATGTGATATAAATAACTAGGGCAAATACTATGAAAGAGCCCCAACTTTCACTTTTGTAAAGAAAGTAGCCCGAACTTTCAAATTTGTAAAAAAAATAGGCCGGACGAATGAGACGTCGCCACTTGGCGTCCAAATTTTTTTTTCCCCACCGCCGGTCAAAGGGTGATGGCCGCCGTCAACGCCCACACCGCCGCCCGACTCCTTCTCCCGCCGCCGGCCGAATTCGTCCCCCGCCGCCGCCCGCTTCTGGCCGCCGCTGCCCGCATCCGGCCGCCGCCGCCCGCATCCGGCCGCCGCCGCCGCGCGTTTCCGGCCGCCGCCGACGCCGCCCGCCGGCGTTCGCCGTCGACGCCACCCGTCTGCCGCCGTCGATGCCGCCCGTCTGCCGCCGCCGATGCCGCCCCTCTTCCGCCGCCGTCAACGCCGCCTCTTTTCCCCCGCCGTCGACGCCGCCCCTCTCCGTCCGCCGTCGACGCCGCCTCTCTTCCTCCGCCGTTGACGCCGCCCCTCTCCGCATCCTCTCTTCTCTTCTCTTTTATTCTCGTCTTCTCTTCTCTTCTCTTCTCTTCCCCAGCTGGACATGCTGAGGGATGCCCTCGTGGGCCTTCCCGGAGTTAACGGCCTCTCGACTGAGCAAAGGAAGCGGTTCACCGTAGCCGTTAAGCTAGTCGCCAACCCATCCATTATCTTCATGGACGAGCCGACCCCAGGCCTCGATGCTCGATCGGCCGCCATCGTCATGCGGACTGTGAGGAACACCGTGAACACCGGAAGAACCGTCGTCTGCACGATCCATCAGCCCAGCATTGACATATTCGAATCTTTTGACGAGGTTAGCCTCTTCCGCTTCCGTTTATGCCTCTCTTTCCGTCGATACATCAATAATCATCTCTTCCTGTTATGAGCTTTTCACACCGTTCATCAATCTGCACAGCTGCTGTTGATGAAGTTGGGGGGCCAAGTCATCTACGCAGGCCAGCTCGGGCGGAGCTCCCACAACCTTGTAGACTACTTTGAAGTAAGTTCGTTGGCGGAATATCAAAGTTTTACTCCGATAAGACCATCTGCTTATCGATGCACGGTGCGTTCTCGTTGATCTGGTCTAACGGACGGTGGGGTTGCAGGCTCACCAGATGTGGATGAACGGGTATGTGGATCCTCTCTCGTGGCGGGTATAAATAGCATGAGAATATCACATCAAACCCTATTCGCGCCGTTATTCTCTCTCCTCAACGCCGCATCACCTTTCTCTCGTTGGAAGAAGAAGAAGAGGAGAAGAAGAAGAAGAAGAAGAAGAAGAAGCGGAAGAGGAAGAAGAAGAAGAAGAAGAAGAAGAAGAAGAAGAGAAAGAAGAAGAGGAAGAGGAAGAGGAAGAAGAAGAGGAAGAGGAAGCGGAAGAAGCGACTAACATTTTGAATCCATTTTTTGAAATTGAATCTATTTTATCTACTTTCTGCTGAAAATGGATCAACAACAGATTCTGTTGACTTCTGCAGCTATTTTCTGAGATTTTGAATCTACTTTCTGAAAATGTATTTTAATGAAAAATAGATATATTTTATTGAAGAAGATTAAGTGTGAGAGAGATTTTGATAGAAGATAGTATGAGAGAGTTAGAAAGCGAGAGAGAGATTGTGTGAGCTAGAGGTAGAGAGAGAAAGAGAGAAATAAAGATAGAGATAGGTCAAACCAACCTGGGCACCTCCATGGCCGTCGTAAACTCCAAAGAAATGGGCAGGAGAGGGGCCACTCTGCATTTTCGCCACTGACCCGTGAGAAGAATGGGGCGGCAGAGAAAGCGCCTTCCATCTCTGCTCTCCTTCTGCAAACAGAAGCGTAGCCCCATAAAGGTGGCCGAGACAACATCAGATTACAGAGATTCCCTTCTCCTCCCATGCTCGAATCTTATGTAATGGCGTTGATCTTTTCACACTCCATGGAAGAGCAGACCACATTAATCGCCTCTAGCTCCTGCTTTCATCCGTAAAATCCTCTGGCAGGCTGCTACTGCAGTCGCTAACGCCCCTGCTTTTATTTCTGCAACTCATCTCTTTTGTTCTTATGATCTCAGTTTCAAGTACTTGGCTGCTTGAAAACGTATTTGAATCGAGCACTAATCTTTCATTACTTACACAAACATCGACCTCTTCTGTTCTTATGATCTTGCTCTGATGAACCTGGCTGCCGGAAGTTGTGTTTTAATCAAGCATTAATCTTTCATTATTAACACAAACATCGATCTCTTCTGTTCTTATGGTCTTGGTTTGATGAACTTGGCTGCCAGAAGTTGTGTTTGAATCTAGCAGTAATCTTTCATTACTTTCATAAACCTTGATCTTTTCTATTCATATGGTCTTATCATCATGAACTTGGCTGCCGTCCCTGGCAAAAAATTTCCAGCCCAAACTTGAGTTTGAAGCAGGCCGCAATCTTTGATTGCTAACATCAATCGCGATCTCTTCTGTTATTAGGATCTCCGATTTCCCACCTAAACTTGAGTTTGAAGCGGAGAACAATCTTCCTGTATCAGTTATCAGCTTCATCTGAGTGATTTCCAAGGCGTTATCGCAGGGGTTGCTGCCCATCCTGAGCGTCAAAATGACAGCAGCTCGCAAATCTTCCATGAATTCACCAATTCACTTGATTTCTGCAGATGGGGAAGACGAAGATCTTGTTAGTCATGGAGCCTGATTCAAGCAGCCCGACAATCTCATCGCGGATCCAAATCCCCTTTCGCTCTATAGAAAGCCCCTGAAATCACAAGCAAGATGTATTTCTGTTGGAATTCCTCCATTAAAGTGGGCTACAACCGTTGTTTTTAACGGTTGCAACCTTTGGTATACCGGCGGTTGCAAGCCCTTGATGGAGGGGCTTGCAACTGCCACCCTTTCGAATCCCGTTGGGATTCTTTTTAAGGGGTTTCGGGTCCCCATGGTCCACCATCGAGAGGAGTCCCCAAGGTGCCATCGTCCTCGAGGAAGAAGCTCCTCGGTGAAGGATCAAGAAGGACCCTCCATCCTCAGGAGAAAGAAGAAGAGATCCAAATGGAAGGTATGTTTGTTTGTTTTTTGATCTATCAATTTCTTCAAATCAAAACTCTGCTTATGCGTGTCTACCTCTCTCTTGCGTATAATCCGTGAATCCTAACAGATATTCAGCGTACGAAGAGAGGAGAGACATGTATCATAACCAACCGATCTAGGATAACATCTTTCAAAGAAAAAGGGCTAAATTTCACAAAAAGATAAATCTATAAACTTCCATCTTCAAGGAGAGGCCCAAATTTGGGAAATTCATAAAAAATAATCTAGTTAATTGCATCAAGAAAATTTTAAAAATCCAGAGAAGAATGATCTCGCTGAGACGAATTTCACTCACCATGCGGTGAATGATGCGCCATTGCTAATAAGAACTTTTTACGTATCACAAAATCAGGTCGCTGGTGAAGGCGCGTAGTCGTACGTCGTCAACATTCCGCCAGTGGAGACTTGTTTTTTTGCAGACACTATCGTCCGTTGCAATCTCCAGTCTTTGGCTCAGGTCACCACGAACCTTGCCCGGAGAGGAAGATCCTCTTCCCCTCCCTGATGTCGTTCGCTGGATTAGTCATGAGAGAGAGAGAAGTCATGAGAATGCCTCCACTGCCGGGCTCCTTCCAGACTTGGAGTTCCTGCAAAGTGTTATTGTTTCCTTGTTTTGGGCCGACTTTGGGGAAGCACTGTAGGGACTCCGGCCAACTGGCTGAAGAAATGAACGCGGAGAAGTCGCTATGGAATCCCAAGACGTTGAGAATTTTTGACCGCGGCGAGGCGGGCAAGAGTGCAGTTTGGTCTACGCTGGGCGTCAAGCAAGACCCAGTCGAGAACATGAAGAAACACACGATCTTTGAGGGCCTTCATTTAGAGAGAGAACGTGCGCTGCAGTTGAACCCCTCTGCTCTCTCTCCCTCCCAGACTTTCCGAGAAAGCACGTAGTTCCAATTAATGACTGCTTTCTGATGAACGTGCTTTCCAGTTGACCCCGATGCCCTCCGCTTCTGTAACTGTGTAAAACAGTTTTCTATAATCGGCTGCTGCTTCTCTCTCTCTCTCGCCTCTCTCTCATTCTCTCTCTTCTCTCTTACTCTTTTGCCAGACAAACAGAGGCCAGAAGTGCACATGTATTCCTATGATAGTAGTATAGATTATTTTTACACTAAAATAGGGAGAAAGAGAGAAAGAGAACGGGGATCTCCCTCTCTCTCTCCCCCCGCCCTCCTCTCCCTCCCTCTCTCCCTCACTCACTTACTCTCCTCGCTCCCTCTCCCCTGCCCCCCCCCTCCCTCCCTCCCCTAACCCCCTCTTTCCCTGTGGCCTCCCCCCTCTCTCTCCTCCCCCCCCTCTCCCGTGCAGCCATGCCTCCCTCTCTCTCTTCCTGCCTCTCTCTCTCTCTCTCTCTCTCTCCCTCCAACCTCCCCCTCTCTCTCTCTCTCCCTCCGACTTCCACCTCTCTCTCTCTCTCCGACCTCCACCTCTCTGTCTCTCCCCCTCCGACCTCCACCTCTCTCTCTCTCTCTCTCTCTCCGACCTCCACCTCTCTCTCTCCCCCTCCGACCACCTCTCTCTCTCTCTCCACCATCCACCTCTCTCTCTCTCCCTCCCACCCCCCCCTCTCTCTCTCTCCCCCCCTCTAACATCCACCTTTCTCTCTGTTTCTCTCTCTCCCCCTCCAACATCCACCTCTCTCTCTCTCCACTGGCCCCCCTCTGACCTCCACCTCTCTCTCTCTCCCCCTCCAACATCCACCTCTCTCTCTCTCTCCCCCTCCCCCACCCCCCTCTCTCTCTCTCTCTCTCTCCGCTGCCCCCCCTCCGACCTCTCTCCCTCTATATTTCTCTCTCTCTCTCTCTCCGCTGCCCCCCCTCCGCCCTCTCTCTCTCTATTTCTCTCTCTCCCTCTCTCTCTCTCTCTCTCTCTCTCTCTCTCTCTCTCTCTCTCTCCCTCTTTTTCTCTCTCTTTCTCTCTCTCTCCCTCTTTCTCTCTCTCTCTCTCTCTCTCTCTCTCTCTCTCTCTTTCGCTCTCTCTCTCTCTCTCTCTCTCTCCGCTGCCCCCTCCGACCTCTCTCACCGGCTCTCTCTCTATGTCTATATCTTTCCATCATCCTCTGGCTCTCTAATTCTATATCTTTCCCTCTTATTCTCGCTCTTTATCCCCTTCTCGTTTTCACTCTCTCCCTCTCTCAATTGCCATCTCTCTATTTCCCTTTCATTCTTTATCTCAATACATTTGTGTCTCTCTCTCCACCTCTTTATCTTTCCCTCATACTCTTGACCTCTAGCTCCATATTTTTCCCTCAACTCTTTTCCTCTATCCACCTTTCTCATCCACTCACAATCTCTCCCTCCCTCCCATCACAAATCTTATAGCCAGTTGTTTGAAGAAATCCCAATATGCTATGGTAAAATGAATATAACAACCCATACAAGATCAATATGACAATGTATCGAGATAGATAATAATAATCTCTGTATGTCACTAGCATGACCGTGCAAGGCTCTTTGTGTTATGTGTAGGCTTGTTGTATACTGCAGTAGAGGAGTTCCACATTGAACTCCTAAGACAAGGGAGTAATCACCACAGGATAGTGAAGACAATAAACCAAGGGAGAATGAGGGAAGAGACAAGAAGAATGAACAAGAAACCTCTTGGCGGCTGTGAAAGCATATTATTGTTCAGGGGGGTGAAACCCTTTTAATAAGGACCAAATGGGCCCTGAATGGGCCTTTCCTCATAAAATGACTAGAGAGAGAGGTATGCACTTCAATTTTCATGCGCCCCCTCTCATTGAGGGTGGTTTGACCACTTAAGATGCCTTCTCTCAAATTCCCACGGTGGGGGAGCTGACATGCCCTTGACAAAGTCCACATTAGCAGACCACTTAGTCGCTCAAGGTATTCTTGTTACTTCCCTGCGCCGTAAGTGCCCAACCTCCATCAAGATACCTTCAATGTGCAACAAGTCCAATCAATGTTTGAACTTCTCCATCGTGACAACCTTCATCAAGATATCAGTGGCATTCTCCTCTGTGTGCACCTTCTGAAGAATAATCTTAGAATTCAACAACTCCTGGATCTTGAGGTGCTGCACACCAATGTGCTTCGCTCGTGCGTCCTGTTTCTTTGCCGAGCAAGTAGCATTCTGATTTTTTTATAACAGAGGAACTCCGCTTTGAGAAATACTAAGTTCTTTGAATAAATACTTCAACCACCATGCCTCCTTAGCTGCTTTAGTTGCTGCCATGTAGTCCGTCTCTATTGTAGACAATGGAATAGTCAGTTGAAGTGTCGACTTTTAGCTTATAGGTCCACCAGCCACAATAAATACATTACTATTTGTGGATCTTCGATTGTCAATGTTCACTTGTAAAATCACCATGAGCATAACCACATATTGAAAGTGAACATCCTTTGTCAAACAGTAGTCACATGTCAATTGTGCCCTTGAAATATCAAAGAATCCATTTCACATCGCTCTAATGTTATTTCCCTCTGCTTGTAAAGCTACTCATTGGTCAAATTACGTGAGTGATATCTAGTCTTGTGCAAACCATAACATACATGAGAGAACCAACAACACTAGCATACGGAATCAACTTTACTTCCATGATGTTTTCAACAGCTTCGGGTCTCTTAGAAATAGACAACCTGAAATGGATAGGTAGAGGAGTGTTAACTACTTTAGAATTGCTCATACCAAACGGGTCAACAATCTTCTCAGAATAACTCCTTTGAGTCAATCACATATGACCTATCACAGGGTCTCTATAAATCTCCATTCCAAAGATCTTGTTTTCAGAACTAAGATCCTTCATTTTAAACTCCCTTCTCAACAATGCCTTTAATTTTGTGCAATCTCATGTAAATTCTTTGAAGCATGGAGCACGAAACATCAAATAAATAGGAGAGCCATCATCACACATCTTCATGTAGATGCATTAATCAAACTCGTATCTAGAATAGTCAATGTGCGTCATGTATGAATCAAACTTCTTGTACCACTACCTCGAAGAACTGCTTCACCCGATACAAGGACTTCCTCAATCTAAACATAAGGTTCTTTGACCCTAGTGAAACAAAGCCTTTTGGTAGACCAACTCCAAGTCCTCATGTGCAACAATGGCTAACACCATATGAATAGATGTGTGTTTCAGAACAAGTGAGAAGATTTCAACATAATCCACTCCCTCTTTCTAAGGAAAGCTCTTTGCTACAAAATGGACATTCTATGATGGTTGTTGTACATCAGAAAGTGGCACCTTCTTCTTAAATACCTACTTGTATCCAATGCCTTGCTTCCCAATTGTGAGCTCTACCAACTCCAATGTTTGGTTATTGTCCAAGCATGTGTGCTCCTTGGATATTGCCTGTGGCCATTTCTCCTTCTCGAGGCAATTCAATTTCTCCTTGAAAGATAATGGTTTTCCATCTTCTGTAAACAAAACAATAGTCACATAGTCATCAAGACACACATGCGTCCTCATCTCATGCATTGTCCACCTATCAGCAATGCTCTCACAAATCTCTATGGCTTCTTCAATTGATACTCCACCATCAATTGAACTGGGTGGAGTATGCACATTCTCCACCACCACCCGTCCTATTGTGGACATTGACTCCACTAGAATTCTGACCCCATGTTCATCAGAATGATTCACCATGTATTTTCATCAAAAACTATATTTCTGTTGAACACAATCTTTTGTGCCTTATGGATCCCAAAGCCAATAGCCCTTCACTCCATTGCTATACCACAAGAAGATGCACTTCGTAGACTTTGTATCAAGCTCTGATCTCTCATTAGAAAATTTTAGGACATAACCTAGGCATCTAAATACATGTACTATGGAATAGACCACAGGTTTTCCAATCCATACCTCCTCAACCACCTTCACATCAAGAGCGGAAGTTGGTGACCTATTAACCAAATACACCGCCATCAGAAATATGCCTCCGTGGGCATATTTGCATTCAACTGAAAACACCTTGCTCTCTCTTCAATGGTGCGGTTCATGCCTTCTTTAATGCCATTGTGTTGAGGGGTCTTCTTCATGCTCTGCACAAAATCCAATGCTCTACACAGAAATTATCAAATTTAGAAATTTTAAATTTTGTGAGATTTTTAGTTTTCAATGTCTTGATCTTTCTTTCCATTTGGTTTTTGAAATTAAGAAATTTCAAGATCTTGATCTTTCTCTTACGCACCAAGTATTGATTTGTGAGATGACCTCCGACTTGTGCTTTGAGTAATAAACCAAAAAGTTTCTAGAAAATCATTAACAAAGGTCAGAAAATACTTACCTCCTTGGCTCATCACATCAACAGGTCCCCACACATTAGCATGAATATAATCCATAACACCTCTTGCGTCACACTTTGCCACCTTGAATGTCACCATGCATTGTGTCACCATGCATTGTTTGCCCTTGACACAATATATGCAAAAATCCAAGTAGTAAGCTTGCACACCAGGTAGTTCCACAAGAGTGTATCATGTTACTCTAACTCCTATGGCCTAAATACAAGTACCACAAGAGTGTATCATGTTTCATTGGCTCAGTGGTGTAGCAACTTCAACTCTACCTGTCATAGTGCTCCTTATAATCTTGTAAATATTTATCATAGATGTATCCTCTTCATCACCATGAATGGCTTGAAAGTGCATCCATTGGGCCCAAATTTTGCCGTAGCTCTGATACATGCCACACATTTCCTAATATTTTGACTGCTCCATCAAACGTTTGAATCTTCACCGTTCCTATGCCAGTGATCCTACAAGAAGTGGTGTTCCGATTCAAACTACTGTTGAAACACTCAAATAAGAGTAAAACCACTCAGCGTGAGGACATAAATCATATGAGCAACCAGAATCCACAATCTACGAGTCTATTAATATAATGGAGGTCATCAAGAAAGAATAGCCATCTCCATCACTATTCTCCTCAGCCCTCACAACATTAGCAGTGCTCATCTCACCAACAACCACCTTCCCATTTATCAACTTTAGACAATCTCCCATTAGATCTCCTATCTCATAATGCTTGTCACTTGTCACAATCTTCAACAAATTGGTCCTAGACTTCAACCGATGGTTCTTCACTCCTAACTTCCCCTACTCGTTGTGGCTTTTTGATGTTCCTTTCCATTCTTCATGAAATGTGCTCTCAATGAGTATATTTAGCTCATTTTTTTCAATTGATAATTTACTATCAAGGTTGTAATAACATCCTAAAGACTTGGTGCTTTGGTTCCATGCAACAAGATGTCACGAGGTGATCATACAACTCGAGAAGAGAAACAAGCAGAGATATAACTTAGTTCTTGTGATGGAACACCTCCTTTATCTTCATCATATATGTAATCAACTGATTAAAACAATCAATATGAACATGTAAATTAGTACCTTTAGCCATATGTGGCCCAAAAAATATTCTCTTCAATGCCAACTTGTTCAACATCAACTATTGATGCAAAGCATTTTGCCAATTTGTCCCAAATCACTACAAGATCATTACCACCAAGAACAGGGTAAAGAGCACTATCGAACAAATACGACAGAATGGTGCTTGAAGCTTTTTGCTGAAACTTGTGCCAATCAGCTGACATAACATTATCAGGCTACGACCATTCAAGGAGAATGTAAAATCCTTTTGGATCAACAGATCGTACCCCCTGTTGCTACAAGTTAAATTTGAACAAAGAATCTAGAGTCTCAACGTCAAAATGAGATGATGATGATTCCATACCAAGTCTGAATAAAACAATCACCTAGCTTTAATGCCACTTGTTCAAAGAAACCCAAAGATGCTATGGTAAAATGTGGAATATAACTACCCCGACAGGATCAATATGATCGCCTATCGAGATAGATAATCAGAACTTTCATATGTCACTGTCATGACGTCAACGTCCAAGGCTCTTGGTGTTGCGCGTAGGCTTATCGATGTCAGAGTAGAGGAGCTCCATCTTGAACTCTTAAGACAAGGGATAACCACTGCAAAGTAATGGAGACAAAGAACCGAGAGAGAGGTAAGAGAGAATGTGACAATAAGAATGAACAAGGACCCACTTGGCAGTTGTAAAACCACTTTAAATAAGAAGGAAATATGCCCCAAATGCGCCCTTTCCACACAAAATGATAACAGAGAGGGGGCACGCTTTGGTTTCCATGCGCCCCCTTTCTTTGAGGAGGGTTTGCCAACCCCCCTTTCTTGCATTCACGTAGTTGGGGGGTTGACATATCCCAACACTTTCCCGTATACTCTCTCCCACAATCTAACTCTTTCTATTTCCTCTCACTCTGTCCCACTCTCTTACTCTCTCTTTCATTCTCATTCTTTCATCCATTCTAATTGTCTCATTCCCATTCTATGCATCTCTCCAACTCCATCTCTTTCCTTATTACTCTCTCCCTTTCTAGTTAGAACCAAGGGTTCTAACGCTCTTAAAATCCATGACAAGATATTCCTTTCAATACAGCTTTAAAAATTTAATCTTCTTTTAAGGAGACCAAGTTGTAAGTATCCATCAAAATTTGAATACTATGCTTTCCAAATATTGACTTAAATGATACTCTCTTTCATAATGGAAATTCATCTCAACCTTTTCTTACTCATTGTATTGGCACAACAAAAAAAATTACAGACCTATCTTTTAGCTCTTATTTTTCAATTAAATATATGTCTTTGACTTTTTAACTTACACTGATTAGTCAGTCCGATTGGACCAAGATTTTGTTGATCTATATTGCTGAGGATAACTTGAGAGTTGGGGGGGGGGCATTTCACCCCTATCCACAACTCATCAGCTGATTCTTCAACATCAGTCGGTTCGGACCTCCACTTAGTTTCACCCAAGCTTCATCCTGGTCATGGATAGATCACCCAAGTTTGGGTCCATAAGTTCTGACAGTCGCCCTATGAAGACTCACTTTTCACCCCTAACCACAACTCATCCGCTGATTCTTAAACATCAGTCGGTTCGGACCTCCACTTAGTTTCACCCAAGCTTCATCCTGATCATGGATAGATCACCCAGATTTGGGTCCATAAGTTGTGATAGGGGCGCATTTCACCCCTATCCACAACTCATCAGCTGATTCTTCAACATCAGTCGGTTTGGACCTCCACTTAGTTTCACCCAAGCTTCATCCTGGTCATGGATAGAGAGCCCAGGTTTGGATCCATAAGTTCTGACAGTCGCCCTATGAAGACTCACTTTTTACCCCTAACCACAACTCATCATCTGATTCTTCAACATCAGTCGGTTCGGACCTCCACTTAGTTTCACCCAAGCTTCATCCTGATCATGGATAGATCACCCAGATTTGGGTCCATAAGTTGTGATAGGGGCGCATTTCACCCCTATCCACAACTCATCAGCTGATTCTTCAACATCAGTCGGTTCGGACCTCCACTTAGTTTCACCCAAGCTTCATCCTAGTCATGGATAGAGCGCCCAGGTTTGGGTCCATAAGTTGTGACAATCGCCCTATGAAGACTCACTTTTCACCCCTAACCACAACTCATCCGCTGATTCTTAAATATCAGTCGGTTCGGACCTCCACTTAGTTTCACCCAAGCTTCATCCTGATCATGGATAGATCACCCAGGTTTGGGTCCATAAGTTGTGATAGGGGCGCATTTCACCCCTATCCACAACTCATCAGCTGATTCTTCAACATCAGTCGGTTCGGACCTCCACTTAGTTTCACCCAAGCTTCATCCTGATCATGGATAGATCACCTAGGTTTGGGTCCATAAGTTCTGATAGTTGCATAAGTTGTGATAGGGGGGGCGCATTTCACCCCTCTCCACAACTCATCATCTGATTCTTCAACATCAGTCAGTTCGGACCTCCACTTAGTTTCACCCAAGCTTCATCCTGGTCATGGATAGATCACCCAGGTTTGGGTCCATAAGTTGTGATAGTTGCATAAGTTGTGATAGGGGGGGCGTATTTCACCCCTATCCACAACTCATCATCTGATTCTTCAACATCAGTCGTTTCGGACCTCCACTTAGTTTCACCCAAGCTTCATCCTGGTCATGGATAGATCACCCAGGTTTGGGTCCATAAGTTGTGACAGTCGCCCTATGAAGACTCACTTTTCACCCCTAACCACAACTCATCCATTGATTCTTAAACATCAGTCGGTTCGGACCTCCACTTAGTTTCACCCAAGCTTCATCCTGATCATGGATAGATCACCCAGGTTTGGGTCCATAAGTTGTGATAGTTGCATAAGTTATGATAGGGGGGGCGCATTTCACCCCTATCCACAACTCATCATCGGATTCTTCAACATCAGTCGGTTCGGACCTCCACTTAGTTTCACCCAAGCTTCATCCTGGTCATGGATAGATCACCCAGGTTTGGGTCCATAAGTTGTGATAGTTGCATAAGTTGTGATAGGGGGGGCGTATTTCACCCCTATCCACATCTCATCGTCTGATTCTTCAACAACAGCCGCTTCGGACCTCCACTCAGCGCCCCCCAAGCTTCATCCTGGTCATGGATAGATCACCCAGGTTTGGGTCCATAAGTTGTGACAGTCGCCTATGAAGACTCACTTTTCGCCCCTAACCACAACTCATCCATTGATTCTTCAACATCAGTCGGTTCGGACCTTCACTTAGTTTCACCCAAGCTTCATCCTGATCATGGATAGATCACCCAGGTTTGGGTCCATAAGTTGTGATAGTTGCATAAGTTATGATGGGGGGGGCACGTTTCGGGCCTATCCACAACTCATCATGGGATTCTTCAACATCAGTCGGTTCGGACCTCCACTTAGTTTCACCCAAGCTTCATCCTGGTCATGGATAGATCACCCAGGTTTGGGTCCATAAGTTGTGACAGTCGCCCTATGAAGACTCACTTTTCACCCCTAACCACAACTCATCCATTGATTCTTAAACATCAGTCGGTTCGGACCTCCACTTAGTTTCACCCAAGCTTCATCCTGATCATGGATAGATCACCCAGGTTTGGGTCCATAAGTTGTGATAGTTGCATAAGTTATGATAGGGGGGCCGCATTCACCCCCTATCCACAACTCATCATCGGATTCTTCAACATCAGTCGGTTCGGACCTCCACTTAGTTTCACCCAAGCTTCATCCTGGTCATGGATAGATCACCCAGGTTTGGGTCCATAAGTTGTGACAGTCGCCCTATGAAGACTCACTTTTCACCCCTAACCACAACTCATCTGCTGATTCTTAAACATCAGTCGGTTCGGACCTCCACTTAGTTTCACCCAAGCTTCATCCTGATCATGGATAGATCACCTAGGTTTGGGTCCATAAGTTGTGATAGTTGCATAAGTTGTGATAGGGGGGCGCATTTCACCCCTATCCACAACTCATCATCTGATTCTTCAACACCAGTCGGTTCGGACCTCCACTTAGTTTCACCCAAGCTTCATCCTGGTCATGGATAGATCACCCAGGTTTGGGTCCATAAGTTGTGACAGTCGCCCTATGAAGACTCACTTTTCACCCCTAACCACAACTCATCATCTGATTCTTCAACATCAGTCGGTTCGGACCTCCACTTAGTTTCACCCAAGCTTCATCCTGATCATGGATAGATCACCCAGGTTTGGGTCCATAAGTTGTGATAGTTGCACTATGAAGACTCACTTTTGCTACGGCTCTAGTGGATTTGCTTAACCAAGCCACTGCCTATTAGTCGCCAGCTCATTCTTCAACAGGCACACAGCCAGAGATCATGTTCTTCTTCCACTGCTTGAGGAGGGATTCTTCAATTAGGTTTTCCTCTTAATTTTTTTAATGCCTTAAGTGAGATTAAACTATACTCCTAGATTTTGTTTGTCTATGTTTTAGAATGATGAAAAAGGGAAATATGACACTTGATATTTTGTATACATTAGGGCTAGTCCCTTATGAGAAGCACTAAAAGCTAGGTATTGAGCTAGCAAGTTCGGGTTTGGGTGTGAGGCCTTCGCAGATTGAGATCACGAAAACCAATAAACATGAGTCCTGCCCCAGGATATCCAACTGAATTTCATTATCAATCCCTAACCAAGTCTTTATAGCCCCCCCAACATAACCAGCCTGGTAATAGGGATACACAGACATCTCCTATCTCAGAATCGAAATGGCGAGCTATCTTGGGCCCTCTTAGGCTTTGTAGGCACACAAGCCTTCTCGACTCATTTTTGGTTGGACCACCCAGGTCCTCCTGGTTGGTCCTGTTTGCCTTTACCATGGAATACACTTATCTCCTTGCTCAAATTAACCAAAGTTCTGTGTTTATTATCCAAAATACTACACTTAACACTCTCACAAAATTCAAAACAGTAAAACTTGTCAGATAAAATAACAATTATCAACTAATTAATTTTTGAGTCACGTGATCACTCAACTACTGCTTGTAAATCTCAATCCGAAGTATAAATTTTAATTCAATTTTCTAGATCTAAGGTTTTCTTTAATAATCAAATATGACTCTTTCAAAACCCTCAACAACTCACCTAGATCACTGGTTTTTTTGGCGGTTTTTTCTGTATTTTAATAGTATCTCACGTTTACCTGTCTAGAATAAATGTAATGCTCTAAGCACAAATAGTACTAAAAACATGAACTCAACCTGGAAGGATTTGTGTAAATTCTTAAGTTATCTTTCTTGTTCTTTTGTTGGCCAATATGTGTTTACTTTCCTGCACTGTTAGTCTGGCACCAACACACAAAGAAACAATTCTGCATTACTATTACATGCTAAACACCTGGGACTGATCATGGTCAATCCAAGCGCAATTTAATGTAATCCAGTTCAATTCTTAGGCATCAAACTAGATGCAGTGATTAGATGTAGATTTTGATCAAATGGTCTTATTTAAAAAGAGATGCTTTGACCTAATACCAAGAAGAGTGTAATAACTTCCCATTAACAACCAGCAGATATAGAAATTTATTTAGGTGGCACATGTTCTCTTTCAAGCTGTACTTGTAAGATTCACATTGATTTCCAAGATTAATCTCACTCAATTTACCAAATGAAGAACACCCTAGACTAGAGTAAACTTCTAACTATTTCAATACTATAGTTCAGGATTCAATTTAAGCAGCAGATTAATTTTGGTGATTAATTTGAATACAAATAATTTGATAGCACTGAACTTAATGCTCCGAAGAAGTCATCCGACTTGGTAATTTCATTCAAAGTGTGATAATCTAGTTGAAAGATTAGAGCTCACTCTGACGTTTATTGGATTACCAGATTATATATATGTGAATATTTCTATATGTGTATATTTGATTCAACATGAAGAATAATGTACCCTAATTATAATCCAACAATACTCAACAAAGTTTTACCAAAGACTTGATCTTTGACTGTTGAACATTTCTTCACCTCCCAGCACATTATCAAGAGATTCCTCTGCTAACCCTACAATCGAGAAACAAAAACCTAAACCAGGCAGCCAAAGTGATCTTATCGAGTTTCTTCTGAACGATCTAATTCTGAAGAGTTAATCTCAACCGTTTAGCTCAATTTTGGTTCTGGAAAAGTCTTCCTCTTGGACTCAACTCGTACAGAATGATTCTGTTTTCTCTACCAGAGATCGAATATCTTCATATTGCGTGAGAAAATGCACAAGAGTTGAGAGACTAAAGGCAGCCATTTCACGTTCCTTCTTATTTCAAACAGAATAGCCTTATGCCTAAAATGCCCCTGCATTGATTAATGTAACAGCCACTTCTTTGGAGGGTAAAACAATGAAGATAATAAATGAGATTGAAATTTTGTAATATTTATAATTAAGTCTCCAAGCTTACCCTTATAAACATTACTCTAAAAAGTTCAAGAAAATTATTGGTGCACACAAGATATATTTTAGGATGTTGTTTTGTAGACTTCTTCCTTAGAACCATTATGATTATCAGCTGACAAATACGAAATAATTTTAGTCAATTTTGACCTAAAACTCAATTTTTGCCTTTGACTACTTAGCTTACTTGTTGTTTGAGTTTTGAGTCGCATAAATATTTACATATGCATAGACAATAAGTGATTTGGCCTAGTGTTGCACATTAACCGGTGCTATGGTTGACTTCTGATTTGCCTTGATATAGTTGTTTAAAATTCATGAAAATTCACCAAAAATCAAGACTTGACATTACACTTCAGATTTGACCAAAAAATTCCTTGCCTGAACCAAGACTGAGCTAGAATTCATGGCGATGTTTTGATTTTGCCATACATTAAAAAAAACTGGAACTTTACATTCCCTGTCTATACATGTTATTTCTTACATTTTTACGACACTATGTGACCATCACCCTTTTGGTTCTGTATGCTTTTCCATTTGTGAGGCAGATCTCACAAATTATATTATTTTGTGCAGACCCCATATCAAGAGCCATAATCTTCACATACACTTCCACCCTTTTGGGTACAATTTGAGATGTTTATCCACAATTTTTTAAGTAAACCTTTTCCATAGTTTACATCTTTTCTAATACTTCTTCCACCTGATAATTAGCTTCCTATTTCATAGAATATTTCCTTGCTGTCTATAATCCCAATTGCCCCTTCAGCTGAGTAGGTGAAGAATTTATGCCACTATTCGTTGGCTAGAAGTTGATACAATTACTAAAAGCTAGATGTGAGATAATTTTTTTTTTTAATCTGGGTTGCCATCTCCTTAGGATACCATCAATGAAGGATCAATGGGACCAGCTGTTGAATTCTATTGCCCTAGATCTGGATAAAGATAAGGATTCCCCTTAGCCGAAGACACATAACAGAATCCTAGCGACATTGACAAAATCATGAAATAAAGTACCTCGGCATGGATCACATATGTGACTTCTTTGATCCTCGAACAAGTCACATGGAGCTGCTCAAGTGTGAAGCCTCTAGAAGTATCCACATAGTCATCGGCACATGGGATCTCCTCATTCTTGTTGATGAGCCCCCTTCAATCTCGGTCATCGTTGTTACGCCGTCTCAATTGCATCGCTAGTGAAGAGGAAGAGTGCGGAGAAAGTAGACGAAGGGAAAGTCCCCTGAAAAATTCTGTCATGGGGAATTTCATTCAGGGTCTTCCCCTATTTATATTAAGTGGATATTCATGATAAAAACTCCCAAATTATGATATCTTCCGACGTCCAAAATACCTTTTATACGTGTGACCCTCTAGGCCCATGTATCAGTCTTGTTAATGACTCCATCATCCCAATAACCTTTATTAGCCTTCCTAATTAATTAACTATATCATCATATGGATTAATCAATCTCAGATTGATTCAACCCAATCGATAGGTTGAGTCTCGAACACGTGGGGTGCCAAGCTACGCCTCGTGCTCTAGAACATACAAAGGAGTGTGTATCAACTTGGTCATGGAACTTGTTCATCATTAGTTACCATGTACATATATTCTCTCACCCACTTGATGCTCTCAGGATGACTTAGGGTATGGCCAACTGTCAAATCACAATCGGTCATCCGAGTTATTACTTATGCATTTGGAAATCATCGGAGAACTCCTCTCTGATATTTCATTTCCTTAGACAAAGACTTAATCGCATTGTATGTATTCATTGACTTCATTATAAGCACCACACATGCACTAAAATGAGTATGCTCATTTAATGAATATGGAATGAAATGCAGAATGTGTGATTGGCTTGTCGGCCACATATATTTCTATCATCAGGTGCATCTAAAGCACTCTTCAATAAAAATAATGAATTATTTTTTTCTTTTTGATGATGAAATCTATCACTCTTTCCCGAGGTGATGTGAGTGTATTTGCGTACACCTGTGCCTTATAATCTATCGAGGATAACTTAGATGACTATAGGCTTTTTAAGAACCCCAATTAGGATGAATGAGCAAACATGTTGGAAGATTGAGTCATCACAAGTTTATTATCTGACTCAGTTTACAGTTGGTTATAAAAGACAATGCTGTTGAAGAAAGATTAGACTCCCACCTTTGTGCGTGCCTTTAAGATGAGCCTACTTAAGTGTCTAGCTGAGCTGACTAAAGTCTCAACGTATGTAGGGAATGTTAGCCTTAACCGACAAAACAAAGCTGTAATATCTTTTAATTTTGTGGCTTCTCTTCCTCCCTTTTTCTCCCTGATATATTTATGTCAGATTTTATAGATCTAAAGCTTCAAATTTTGTAGATTCCAATGAGCTTGATATCATAAAAAAGGCTAAAGATATGGAAGGTACATTACAATGCACAAATATTATAGGTGTAGTTTTAGTTACAGAGTAAAAATATCATATTTTTAAGGAAATATTTCAAACACATGATGAGGGAAGATGAAACAAGAATTCAAGTATGTTGAAAACTCTTCCTAGTCAGTATCGAGTTGGGAAGCTATGAAGAATTCAATGAAGATAGGCTGCTCATTCTCAAGTTCATTTATGTCATTTTAGCAAACTTTGGTTTAATGATAATGTCTATCATGCATTTTGTTGTTATTGATACAATGATATTGCATCAAGATGTAGGATTTTTTAAGTTCCAAGAGGACAAGATAACGGATCATCAAACTAAAGAATAGGAATAGATCCTCATAGTCAACATGGTGAGAAAGTTCACGAAAGATGAAGGTGAAAACTTCTTGGCGGAGAGCCCACAAGGATGTAAGAGTTCATGGCAGAGGGAAATGAAGAGAATCCAAAATTATGTCCAAAGGAATCCTGGTGACCAGTCCCAATAGAGAGGTTACAATTGAAATTAAACTTGAATGTTATGTTTAGAACTGTCACAGAGATAAGGAAAGTAGCTATTTGTCACATGCTAAGGAGAAGGAGCAGCGAGCACTTACTGCGGACATTGCAGAAGATCAGCTAATTTTTTTTCCATGGCTTTAAAGAGAAGCCATTGGAAGTTTACAAGTGTCAAAAGGACAAAAATCCATGATTTAGATTGTAAGAATGCACCTAACCCTTAAATGTCCCGATACACATGTCAAAATGCGTCCTGGTTTAGTTCTTTGGAATGAACCTTACTTGTTTTATTTGGGATCCGATAATATTTTGTGAAGATGTGTGGCAGAAGAGGAACAATTTGACATCCTCAAAATGTGTCACTCTTCACCGAGCGGAGGGCATTTCTCAGGATGTTAAACAGCAACAAAGGTATTACAATCTGGTTTTTATTGGCCTTCATTGTTTAAGGATGCCCATAAATATTCAAAAGGCTGTTTAGAGTGTCAATCATCCACGAATATATCAGCCAAGGATATGATGCCACTAAATCCAATTATTGTGGTAGAAATCTTTGATGTGTGGGGTGTCGACTTTATAGGCCCATTCCCATCGTCTTATGGGTATGCATATATCCTATTAGCTGTAGATTATGTTTCGAAATAGATTGAAGCTATAGCCACAAAAACTTGTGATCTTAAGGTGGTCTTGAAATTCTTAAAAAGTCATATATTTGCTAGGTTCGGATGCCCTCGCACTATTATTAGTGACAATGGCACACACTTCATTACTGCCCAATTCAAAGCCCTCTTAAAGAAAAATGGTGTTACTCATAAAGTGTCCACACCTTACCACCCTCAAACCAATGGTCAAGTAGAGGTCTCAAATCGTGAAATTAAGCGGATCCTTCAGAAGATTGTAAGGCCTAATAGGAAGGATTGGTCGTTAAACTAGAAGATGCACTTTGGGCCTATAGGACAGCATATAAAGCACCTCTAGGAATGTCTCCTTATAGGCTGATTTTTGGGAAAGCCTGTCATCTGCCCGTAGAAATTGAGCATAAGGCTTACTGGGCCATACGACAACTGAACATGAACATTGATGAGGCGGGTAAACATAGAATCCTTCAGCTTAGTGAGCTTGACGAGTTAAGGAACGAATCATACATGAGCTCCTGCATTTACAAAGAAAAGATGAAACTTTATCATGACAAACACATTAGACGAAAGAATTTTGTTAAAGATCAAAAAGTCTGGTTATTTAATTCCAGATTGAAACTCTTTCCTGGGAAATTGAAATCAAGATGGGATGGACCCTATACTGTGATTCATGTTACCAATCATGGCTCTATAAAGATCTTAGACCCGTAGAATGGAAACACTTTGGTCGTAAATGGACAGAGATTAAAACCTTATGTGGAGCATGAAAGTGTCCTTTTCCAGGAAGCCCTTATGTTAACAGATAATGGATATTGGACAGTCTAGCTAAGGACTCTAAATAAAGCGCTGCTTGGGAGGCAACCCAAGAAAATGTGGCTCATCTTTCTTTTTGTTTTTGTTCTCTTTGTTTGTTCTCTTCTTGGTTTCTCTCTTCTGTCTCAGACAAGTTCCACCAATCAAGAGCAACGTGGAGCTCAAATGCACATAACCGGAGGATATCATCATGTCTGCTCAACTGTCCTTTATATCATCAGGTGACATCTTTCCGGATTTATTTATTTTTCATGACATTGAGGGCAATGCCAAACAATCTGGGGGGAACTAGATGCCATACACATGTAGTTGAGCATTCTCCAATTTTAATTGCATGAAATTAAACTGTTTTAACACTACAAACCCATCTATGTAGAACTTTATCTTGCCTCTCTCTTCCCTAATGAGCCCACCTTGGTGCGGATGATCGTGATATCCTTTTGTGGAGAAACGTCACTGTTAGATTCACATATGTCCTCCTAGAATTAGATTCAACGCGTCCATTAACCTCAAGTATATGTGTCCATTGATAGGGAGGCCTGAGATTTCCGAGGTCCCTAGGTGCTAAAGACCCTCACTTCCTAAAGAAGCCTAGAGGTATATCATCTTGTAAGCCCTGGTAGCTGAAAAAGTATGAAGCTCCAAAAAAAAAAAAGGAGCAAGGATAAAAGAGCGGGGTAGAAATTTCATGAAATTCAAAATTGGAATTTAAAAATATTTATAATATTAAGCATTTTATTTGCTTAATATTTATACCTCCTCCCCTATAAAGTATAGAGGTGCATCTGAAGATGTATTCTAACAAGCTCAATTATTTGGGTTACAAATTGTTGTCGGTGTTAATGAGTACTATCAATAAAAATATGAACCCGTACTCATTGAAGTACATTTAGCTAGTGATTAATATGGATCATCGCAACAGGGAATGACAATTAAAGAATTATTATTCTTGAAAAGGGATTCGTGAGATAAGATGAAATAAGTATAAAGTATGAGGTCAAGTGATGAGAAAAGTAAGGCAAGACATTGAAAAGTAGTAATATAATTAAGATGGTAATAATACATATTGGATAGTGATTGTTAGAATTTTAGAAGAATGAATGGGGACAATGATGGAGTGATGATAACAAGAATACCTGTGAGTGATATTAAGAGAGACCTATAAGGGAGATGACAAGTGGGATGAAGATGATACGATGGCATGGAAGTGGTAAGATATGATTGGAGTATCTAAGGATATAATGCAATGGTTGGACATGATAGTGAAAGGATTTCAAACTAAGGATGATGCGGAAATGAACCAATGTAAGGTGATGATGCTAACCGAAGATTATTAGGTTCACCATGATAATGATAATTTACCAGTGTGGGTAATTCCTTCCCTCTCTGGTGTGTTGGCTCATCTGATACACCTAGGACACCAAGTACAAGCTTGATGGATCTTAGAAACTCATTAGCTTTCAATCAGCCCATGGGTTTACGACACAAGATTAATAATTAACTTGACAAGGATTCACACATCTATTTATAGACCAGAGGGCACAAACGAAAGAAGGGGGGAAGATGCATTGACCCTAGATATTGTGCATCTGTCTCTATTAGCCCATGTACTATTCCATATAATAAATTTAATGTCCCGATAAAATTTATTTATCAACCTTATTAATTTACCAGATTACCATAAAGATTTAACTTCTTAAGGATTGCTTTAACCCAATTGATAGTGAAAATTAAGGTTCAAGGGCACTTTTATCACAATGCTTTAATGTGTATTTTGATGAATGTTCGAAGTGATGCATGCCTCAATAAGGGTTGTGATCAAAGCACAATAGGCGCTGATTTAGTTACTTGACTGGTGGTATGTGAAGATAAAATAAAAGCATTAGATATATTAAAAGGCTACTTAGTTTGACCATACACTAAACAAGTTAAATCATGCATGTAGGACTTAAATTTTTTGTGACATGAAGATAAACACAGTTTTAACGCTATTCGGGTATTTGTGTGATTTGTTGAATAACTTAGCCAAAATCCTATTTACTATCTTCGAGTATGTAAGGCTGAATTTACTGATGATTTAATGAAAATGAATTACATGAATAATGGAATCGAATGGTAGTATCTTTATTTAAATGTAGCGGTAAACATACCTAAAAGTTTAAAATTATTTTAAAACTCAAACCGTTGGCATAACGGCTAGTTTTTTCGCTTACTATTGAAAGGGTGTTTTGAGTCGATGGCAAAATTGTAATTATCAAAAATTGAAATTAAAATTATTATTACTTTATATTTCTTAATCATAATCAATGCGTATGACCGTTGGACTTTTGATAGATTACCATTATGCTCTTTCTGATTTCTAAGTCCATATATACAGTTTTGAGCCCTAATTTCAAACCCCCTTCTCATTCCCTTTTGAAAATCGCAGTCCAAAAGCTAGAGAGATCTCTCAATTCCTGGAGCATTTTCAAGCAGTTTTTTAGCATTCTTTGAAGAGATTGTTTGTTGCTAACATCAATCCAAATCCATAGAACTAAAACTGTGGCTTTTGGTGCAAGGTATTTCAAGATTCAAAGAAAAGAAAGCTGGGATCCAAACTTCTCACATCGTTGGCCCGTGTGATAAGTTTATACTTTTTAGCATATTTTTTATACTGATTTTGAGCTCATTTTATACACATGAATTGTTTTTAACATCCATAAAAAAGCAAAGAAATTTGAATTGCATCATTTGGTTTAGTTTGGAAAGAGTAACAGGGGTTTAACGTTGGACACAGAGGAATTGAGCGGCAAACTAAGGACGCTGAAAGAAAACAATAGTGCGAAATTGTGTTACCAAACCGTTCTAGGTAGAATCATTGCATTTGGTGCAGGATTGAAAAAGATATTTGAGTTTTAAGCGTCAAAGCTCAAATGCAAATCATGAATTATATCCAAACAAAAATGTGGAGGGGAAGAGGACTGAAAAAAGAACAACCACAAACAAGGAGGTACTACTGAAGGGAAGTTATAGTTATATTTATGAATCCACATTTCTGAATCAATAAAAGTTTAACATAAAAGTATTCTTGTTGAAATACCTAAAATTGGTCATTGTCTTGAATACTATTTTAAGTAGCCAATAATACTAAGTTTTACTGAGGAGAATACATTATTCATAAATATAGTGTTATTGCTTGCTTTTTTGTGATCACTCAAGTTAATCTTTTGGGGGCCATAAGAAGAAGGCTTTGGGGGCCAAGTTGAAGTAGATCAAGCAATGTCTTTTCGTGGAAGCCTTCGAGGGTTGAGGATGATAAAGCTTCATCGAATTTTTCTTTTTCACGGCATTCTTGTTCAGCCCTGTTTCCGAGTGATTTGCTTGGGGGAATTCACACAAACTCATTTAGGGCACATCATCACCTCGGGACGGATACCCCCAAACATCATTAAGGATTAGCCTACTCTGTCTTGAAAAAAAATTGTCTCCTGTTTCCCCTACCTCATTTCTTTGGTAGAGAAATCCTATAATAATTAAAGATAAAAATATAATATAAATAGAGAACATAATTCACCCCCCCCCAGGTTATTCCTTGGCCACCGAAACTAACATATAGGTTAAATTTTGAACCCACGAGGGTGCCAAATTATTCCTCATGCTTCTTAAGGACTCTCTAATGGAGCGCGCCCAAGCGTCATCAACAACATATCATCGGAGCCATCTTCGTCCACATCAGCATCATCGTCCGTGTCCAGCCCGAGCAACACACCAAAGCGTCTGTGAAGATGCTCGGTATTAAATACCCCGGGTAGAGCACATCTGCGTTTGTATCTTCGTATTTTCTGTTATCTTTTTCATTGGTCTAATTTCTGTTCCATGTTTGTCACGACGAGTGTCCCTACTCGTCGTGATGCATCCTTATCGTTTTCATTTCGTATCTTTTTTAATCTCTTAGTTTCTTTAATTTAAGATGTAAAATGGGGTCTCTTATTGGGCCCCATAGTTGGACTCCTAGTAAGGGCCCCATCATGGCCCTATATAAGGCCATGATGAGCCCCACGTTCAATCTAGATCTGGAATTTGTGTCGCAGTTATCCCACGTCCAGGTTTCATCTTGAGAGGAGGAAGGAGAAGAGAAGAGGAGATAAAGGAAGAACCAGAAGAAAACAAATGGGAAAGACGTGGTAAATTTGGACGAGGGGAGCCTCTGTGAGAAGTCAGAGGAGAATGTCTCTGTTCTAAGAATTGCCACCCCGAAGCAGTGACCAACGATGTTCGCTTGTTCTTCTCATCCGTCCACTGGCCTAGGGCCGACAAAGGGTCTGCAGCATAGTGATGGGAGGGAACGAAATTCCTTTCCGAGGTCGTCGTTGACGCCGTCTAAGGGGGCGATCATCCCTGGCCATCAGAATTTGGCCTCACATGTTCCACGACGGTCTGTGGCGCCCTCTGGTACCTGGGTGAAGCACCTCGCCTGATGAGATCAGTGCATTGGGAAATTTTGACCACCTTCTTGAGGATGACCGAAGGGGAATGAGATTCCTCTCTAAAGCCGTTGTCCACACCGTCTAAGCAGTGAGCCTTCGTTGGGCATCTGAATCCGATCTCATCGAATCCACGACGATCTATAGCTTTCCCCTTGCACCTGGGCGATGCCCTTCACCGATCAGTTCAGTGCGCCAAGGAATACTGGTCACCCCTTGAGGGCGAACACGGCTGGGCCCCACAAAAGTTTGACTCCCCTTGTGGACGGCGGGCAGTCTGCGACAAACTGTTCTGACCGCGTTGTTGTGAATGAACAGGAGAGTGTTCCTTGGCCTGTTTTGATCTCTCCACCGTTTCCCTTGTGGATGAATGAGGCTGGTACCTTGGGTCAACCTGGTCATCCCCTCAGGCAAACACGGTTGAACCCCCCTTGAGAGCTGACCGTCACGTGGACGATTGAGTTCACCCCTGAGAATTTCTTCACTGTCATTGTGGATGCACAAATGAAGGAAACATTGGTAATCTTCCACACGAACGGCGAGAACCTGTGACGTTGTGAGGATCGTTACATTACTTTCCCTCCTCCTCACATCCGCTCTTCTCGTCCTCGCTCCTGCGCTACATCGCCAGACAAGCCGCCGACCCACTCCGGCACCTCTTCACTGCATCTACCCGCATCGCTCTATGCACCAGCAATGACGTCGACGACGAACGCTGCCATCGATGAGGTGCACCGTTCCCCTTGCTCGTTAGTTATATTACGTCTTCTAGTATATCTTTCGACTGCACTCCACCACGCTCGGGTTAGTTTTAGGTGAGAGAAAATTATCAAGAAGCTACGTGTTGAGGTCTTTCTAGGTATGGGCCGAGCCCGTTCCTTACGTGTGAGCCCCTATGGAATTACTCCTTTCAGCGTCGTAGTTGCCATCGTCGCTCCGATGAGGGTCAGAAGGTCACCGTCACCGTCACCGGACAACAGCTTCGGAGCTTGGAGTTCGGCGAGTCACCACGAGTCGGGCTTGCACATACTTTCTCATAGGTTACATCGCATCATGTAGTTACATTCACTTAATGAATTGTCACGTCGGACGACGCCATCGACGATGTCCGACATCACTCTCTTACCATCATCGCTTGCCTTATGGTGCATTTAAAACTTTTTTATTTATATGGCATTCATAGTAAGAGAAAAATTTTACAAATTGAAATATTAAATTGGGCTACAAGAAAGTCAAGCATGCGAAATAAATAAAATAGATATCAAATTCCATCAAAATTCCCTCACTTAAAATTGGAGAATGTGATCTTAAATAAGAATTTATTTTTGGTTCAGTTTATGAATTAAATTCTTCCATAAGATTTTATTGTCCGGGCTATGTCATGAATTCGAAAGTGCCTTTATTTTGAAGTTAATTATTTGATTGACCTCTAGGGCCATAACTGGGATGAGAGAGAACAAATTTCAACCCAAGGCCAGAGAAAAGGGTTAATAGCACGAAATATCCCAAATTCTTTCAAAAATCTGAGATATAGCCTAAACGTTTATTTGGCACGGTATATCTCAAACTCTCTAAGTCGATGCCGACATATCCCGGTGATGATGTGGAATCCATCGTGGCTGCCAGGTGGATTTCCAGCCAGATTTTGACCTGGCGGAATCCACTTGGCAGCCACAACGGATTCCACGTCATAACGGGGATTCCACCTGCCAGGTGTTTTCCGATAAGAGAGAGAGAGGCATTATAGAGAGAGAGAGAGAGATAAGGAGAGAGAGAGAGGCATTCTAGAGAGAGAAAGAAGAGAAGAAGGGAAAGAGCAGGGAAACGACAGAAAACTCACAGAATCGGACATGAAAGCGCAGTCGGGGTCGTCGACGATGGGCAAGAGCGCGCCGTCGTAGTCAAGGAACAAGGCCACTCTCTCCCTTTCTCTCTCTCTAGAACGCCTCTCTTTCTCTCTCTAAAATGCCTCTCTCTCTAGAATGCCTCTCTCTCCCTTTCTCTCTCTCTAGACTGCCTCTCTCTCTAGAACACCTCTATTTCTCTCTCTAGAATGCCTCTCTCTCGCTCTCCTCTCTCTCTCTAGAATGCCTCTCTCTCTTATCGGAAAACACCTGGCAGGTGGAATCCCCGTTATGACATGGAATCCATCGTGGCTGCCAGGTGGATTCCGCCAGGTCAAAATCTGGCCGTAAATCCATCTGGCAGCCACGATGGATTCCACGTCATCACCGAGATATGTCGGTGTCGACTTAGAGAGTTTCGGATATACCGAGCCCAAAAAAAAGTTTAAGTTATATCTCAGATTTTTGAAAAAAATTGGGATATTTCGTGCTATTATCCCCAGAGAAAATAACTAAAAACAAGACTGATAAAAGAACAATATTTCGTACAATTTACCACCCTCTATTTAAAAATCTAATGCAAATGTGACAGTTTAAAAATGAAATTATATCAGAAGATAAAAATCAGTAAAATCAACATTAACATCAAGTAAAAATGCTACTGCATATTTTTTTTCCTTAAATTATGTTTGGAAGTCATTCAAATTAAAATATTAAACTTTTAGTGGTCTGATGAAAAACAAGGATTAAAGGTAGTGCCTATTCTTTAATATGAAAAACAAGGATCAGTCATACGTTTTTAGCACTACGAATATTTTTTTTCCTGATACATGATTCTTGAAGTAAGATACTAGCTCACTTATTTCAGTCACATAAATAGATCCCAACTGACACTACCAGATTGCGTTAGTAAAAAAAATGAGCGTTCGAATATTTCAATTGTTATGGCAAATAATGCTTATATATTAATAAACATTTAGCAAAACTAGTTTCAGAAGTACTAAAATTTAGCCAGTAGTACAAAAATATGTTTGTTTCCTGATGACAGGACATCTCTCGTAAACTGAGAATCTGCTCATTACTTCCGTTATCAGTAACAAAGTAAAATTAGGGCTTATGCGGTATTTTCTCATTCTGTGTAATTATGTAGAGAAGTGTGAAAAACATTGTCAATACTTTTCAAATTAATATTTTCTAGTGTTCGATAGATTACAGAGGTCATCTTCCGGAGTGAGCAATAAGAACATTGAAGCATAATGATTCTTGAGTTAGTTTATGTATGTAATTTTAGTAAATAAATGTTGAATGGGAAACCCCATATAAACTAATAATATTTTTTCAAACGCATATTTGGTAGAGATATTTGGATTATACGATTGGCTAAAATCCCAAGTAGAAAAATGTTCATCTAGGTATGGTTGTCATTACGATTCGTGATGCATTAAATTCGATATGAAACAATAATATTCCACACAAATATAATCTATGGTCTTTCAAAATCCCCATGCGAATTCCTTAAATGATTCCATCGTTACTGAGCCTTCGCATTTGTTCTTCACATATCCTAACAGTTGAAAAAAATAATCATTATTATGGTGCTTCAACCAGTTATCATACAGAATGATCCAGTTCTCTTCATCCATTATTCCACCGCCACCGATTCTCGGGTTTGGAGCACTGACTTCAGAAACTAAATCAAAGATAGGCATTTCGCACTTAATAAAAACTAATTTTTTGGTCAGTGAGAATGCTGTTCGGGATTGGACATGAAACGTCCTCCAAAATATTTGATCCTTAAACAGCAGGCGTTCAAACAAGGAAAATACTATCCTAGGGAGTCATCTAAAACACAAAGATAGGGAAGCAAGTCATAGGGTTTAGCAATGCCCTTGGGTCGGCTCAACTGACCTGTGGGCTAACTAACCCAACCTGCCCAAAATGGCAAAAGTTGGTTCAGTGGGCTGGGTAAACTTTGAGCATTATCAATTTTTTGATCCCGACCCGACTACTTGACGTGCCTAAGAAGGCAGGTCGGGGACGGGTGGACCAAGGCTAGGGTTGGGTTGGCACAACTGACTCAGCTCAGCAGACAGATCCAAGAGGGCAAGTCAGACCTTAGATCGGACCAACTCTGTGTATGGACCATAGCGAATCACCAACTTTATTCTCAGGACACGGTAACATGATATTGGCAATCAATGTTATTTCTACATTTCAACTAATCACAGATCAAAATGTAATGAGAATCGAAGCAAAAAGAAAGAAACAAAGCAAAAAGGAAAGATTCTTCGGCCAAAGAGACACCTCGAAGATGAAGTCAGTTCTACTTTTCCACTTGAACTCTCTTGTCCCTGATCGGAAGATCAACGGGCTGCTGCGCCTCATGAGGGTGCTCGGGTCCTGCGTAGACCTTTAGGTGGGTAAAGAGCTCCCTGCCGAGCTGCGGGATAAAATAAAGTAAGATTTATACCCCCTCAGTCAGTCTGTAAGATGTTCCTTTTGGAGACATGAATTAAAATTGGAACGATACAGAGAAGATAAACATGGCCCATAATGAATGAAAAGGAAAATTTTAAGAAAAAACAAAATTTGAGAAGGATAGAAAGCCTCACCCTTCCCTTGGGAAGCATCCCACGGACTGCGTGCTCAACAATTCTTTCGGGAATTCTTTTCTGCAACTGATCGAATGTCTCCACTGTCATACCTCCAGGTCTGCCCGAGTGCCTCCTGTAGAGCTTCTGGGTCCTCTTCTTCCCAGAGACTGCCACCTTGTCAGCATTCACCTTGGGTGATAAAGAAAACGGATAGAAAATGCATCAACATGAGATTATAGTATGTAGTTGATAACCAAATCTCGAATAGACCCATGAGTTTATTTTTAATTTCAACTCAAACCCAACAGAATAATGCGCAAGAGGACAATTTAAGAAGGGATAAAGCTAAAGTACCACAATGACATAGGCTCCCATGTCTACACTGGGAGTGTAAGTAGCCAGATTCTTCCCTCGAATATGAACTGCAATTGTGGAGGCCAGCCGGCCAAGGATCTTGTCGGTTGCATCGACAACATACCAAGTTTTCTCCGTGTTGACATGGTCTGCCGCCTTTGGGTACCACGTTTTGTTCCAAATGTCCTGCGCATGAGATGGTTTAAGTTTAACCCAAATTCTGCAGCCAAAACTAGATTCACGAACATTCAATTTCATCAAAAGAAAACAAGAACAATAAAGTATAATTCCTGAGGCCCAGGAGGAAATTATTATCTCCAATTTTGCACAAAAAATTGAATAAGGTCCCGAGTTAAGATATTAATTGCCTCATGAAGAGTATTTCATCTTAACTTTTGCAGAAAAACGCCAACGAAATCCACAAGAACGTACCAGGGACAACAAAAAACTGGGGAAAAAGCAGGATTCATGGAACTCGCAAATTACAGGGGAAAAACAAAAACTAGGTTTGAAAAGCCGGGCGGCAGGCAGATCGATCGAAGAACTGAAAAGTTAACCTTACCGGTCCATTAATCTCAGACTCCTCGAACATCCATCGCTGCTCCCTGGGAATGACAGCCTCCAGATCCTGCTTCTGGGCCTGAGAGCGGACGACGAGGGACGAAGCGGATGACGACTTCGGGGCAATCGGAGTGCGAAAGATTCCCACGAACTGACACCTCGACGCGGAGAGGGAAGACGGAGCCTTCGCCGTGGATGACGCGGGAATGGACGAGGATGACGACGGAAGGATCGCCGCCATGGCTGGTCTTCGATAGAGTGCCTCTGCTCGCGCTGTGAACGAGCGACCTCGAAGAGAAGTACTCATACCCTCGGGAACGGATAAGGCGACCCCAATATGGGCCCAGAATATTTCGGCCCAATAAGCCCAACGGCCCAGCCAATGAAAAAACATTTTTATTTAGCATTTATTATTTTTCAGTCAGCAAAAAAAACGATAAATTCTTCACTCTTAAGGCTTTCTTTTTATGCCATAAGCCAAGAAATTTACACTTGTGTCGTCCGTCAAGGACCATAGCCCTGTCAGTGGGTTGTAACTCATGCCCGCCATCTCCTGCATCTGCAATTTTTTTAAAAAACAGGAGAATGAAATATTATAATCAGAGATGCCCATTTTTGTGCAGAGGATGAATGAATTTTCTTATTATAATCCATCGGCTTTGATAAGGTTTTCAGAAAATAGAACTGGGAGAGAAGAAAATTTACAGAAATTGATGCCCTCTGCATGATGAGTGCAAGCTCTTCCGGGGTGATGAAACTCGACCATTGGTGCGTGCCTTTTGGGAGCTGCAGAGAAAAATATAAGGCGTAATTAGAGTTTTTTTTTTTCAAAATCAGCATCATTTTGGGAATCATGTTTTAAACTCCTCTGAAACATCTTAAATTTCAAGTAAAAGTAGTTGTTTAGGACTCCCAGACTATAGTTGGTTAGTCATCACAATTCAACTATGGACTGAATGCGTATAAACGATATGCTTTGAGGATTTACCCATCCAAGAACGTATTCTGCAGCAATAATGGCGGTGGCGTATGCTCTTACAGAACGATTAATGGTGGATATTGCAACAGCTCCATCCGGCACAGCCAGCTCTCCGAGAGATTTGCAAAATGCAGCAGGATCATGCACATGTTCGATGACCTAGAAAAAATTAAGGATTTTGTTTTTAAAATAATTTATATAATCGAGCTGTGCAGATGCTAGTAAGATGGCCCACCTCCAGCGAAATCACAGCATCAAACGTCCGCCGCTCTTCTACCATTTTCTCTGATCCATATTCAAATAAACCATAAATACCATCCAAGATAAACAAATGCCAACATAAGTTTGTCAGAAAGGGTACGTACCTGCGGTGGCACAACGGTATTCTATTGAAGATGTTTGGGGATCCAGTTTCTGCCAAAATAAAGAATGAGATGTATAAGAAATAAAAGCTGTTTAGTTATACACCGCATTATTGAGTATTTAAGATGAGAAACATACTGAATGAAGGCTTGCAATTTTGATATTCTTATCGACTGCATCAATTCCGGTGACACTTGCTCCCATTCGAGCTAGAGGCTATAAGAAGAAACTGATCCATCAGCAAAGTAATCGTAAATCCTTGTTCGAGTAAAGTTTGGTACGTACAACATAAGATCCGGAATAACAGGTAGTAAATCCATGGATCAACAGAATAATATATAATCGTCGGTAATGTAATGTACATGAGAAAGAACATTCTGAAGTATTTTATCAATTCCCCAGTGATTAAACCAAGGATATTACTCTCAAAATGTGAGATTTGAGCCCAAAGGAAACCGAGTCTGATTAATCACCAATCCCAAACATATCCCGAAGAACAGTTTGTGAATCCATGGATCAAGGGTATAATAAACAATCGATGGTACTGTAATGTACAAGGAAAAAGAACAATCTACAGTATTTTATTAGTTCAGGCGTGATTCTACGAATGATATTTAGATCAAAATGTGATATTTGGGACAGGTGAAAAAACCTTATCGAGCTGATTGATCATCGCCCACAATTAAACTGCGAATCCTAAGACCAAAAATCACAATTCTCGTACCTCGGTGAGGATTCCTCCACCGCAACCAACATCGACGAGCCTTAAACCTTCCAAGGGCCTGGGGTTATCCGGATTTCTCCTGAGAAAATGCCCAGAGAAATTCAGAATATGAAATGGAACGCGATCGGAGAACAAATAAAGGGAGGAATCACTCATGGATACTCAAAGCCGAAACCTACCCAAAATGCCGACAAAGTACAGAACGGATGAAGGATAACCTAGTCGGATTCATGATATGCAAGGGCCTAAATGGTCCCTCGGAATCCCACCTTTCCATACATAGACAAGATCATCCAAAAGAGAACAATGTCAGCATGTCATACAACTTGAAGAAGACTAAACAACTTCATACAGACCAGGTGTCGGCAATGGCGGCAAATTTGGCGACCTCGGACTCGTCAATGGACGAAGATTTCGTGGAGGACGCGCTGTCATGGTTACTATCACCCGGCGGAACAAGAATCGTTCTTCGCCATTGATGACTCCCGAGACGGGAGAGAGCATAGACCAAAGCCTCGTTCCCCGACTGTCGCAGCCATGGCTTCAAAGCTCCTCTCCCCTGACCGCGCAGACCACACCACAACGCCATTCCCGCCCCCCAAAACCAAACAACCGTCCAATAATAACAAAGAAATCGATACACGCGCTCTCCGAGAACTTCAGATCTTCGGCGAAATTCAGATCGAATTCCGATTTCAAACGAAGAATTAGCTAATCAACGATCAAGAGTTAACCCTAGGGTCGATCGTCAATCCGCCATGAACAGGGGTAGAAGCTTTGTCAAGTTCGCTAATAGAACTCTAACTGGGCCCAGTGGGCCTAAACAATCGGCCCATTATAAAGCCGCGGAAATCAACGCATTTCGGAACGGTTAAAATAGAAACGCGCAAGCGGTCAGCGGGAGTAACCAGCGGAGGAGCGTAAGGCTTCGATCACCGCCCCCGGCGATCGCGGCCAGCTCCTGCGGCAGACGATGCTGGTCGGCGGTGGCGTTCCGGGCCAGCTCACCGCAAAGCGGTAGGTCGAGCCGGGCAGTGACGGCACACGGAGCGGGGCCCACGCAGAGGCCGGCGTTCCCTCTCAGGTCGAGGTTTCTGCCGAGCCGGCGGAGGAAGCTCCCGTTAAAGAGAACCTCTCCACGGAGCGAGTTCCCGCTGAGGTTCAGGTGGTAGATCCGGGGGAGTTTCCCCAGCGCCGGGGGGATGGACCCGGATAAGCTGTTGTTCTGCAAGGACAGCGTCGTGAGATTCCCCAGCCCAGAGAAGGAATCGGGAATCTGCCCCCAGAGGCCGGAATTAGCGAGCCTCAGCTCCTGCAGATTCTTCAACCTGCCCAGCTCGGCGGGCAGCTCGGTCCGAATCGGACTATCCTCCAAGATTAAATATTGCAGATTGACCAGCTTCCACAGGCCCGGGGGGAGCGGGCCGGTTAGCCGGTTCCCGCCGAGGGCCGCGAAAGTGAGCGAGCCCAGGCCCACTAAGCCCGCCGGCACGGGCCCGGCCAGCGCGTTACGGCTCAGGTCCAGCTTCTGGAGCGCCGCCATCGCGCCGATTCCCGCCGGGACGGGCCCGGAGAGGGCGTTGTAGCTCAGGTCCAGCCCGACCAGGGCTCGTAGCCGGCTCGCCAGCCCTGCCGGGATCGGCCCGGAGAGGGCGTTGTAGCTCAGGTCCACGTGGACGAGCCCCGCCAGCTCGGACATGGACTCCGGTATCCTCCCCCGCAGGCCGTTCTGGGACAGGGTAAGGACGCGGAGGGAGCGGAGCCCGGATATCCCCGCGGGAATGGGACCGGATAACGCGGGGTTGGACCTTAGGCTCAGCTGCTGCAGCGGGGCGGAGGCGTTATCGGGCACGGCTAAGCGGGTCTCGCGGGTCCGGAAGCAGGCGTAGAAGGAAGCGGACTGGAGGTGGGGGAGGGAGAAGAGGGGAGCCGGGAAGGTGGCGGCGGGCTTACACGTGGGACTGAGCGGGGCGCCGAAGGCCAGGCGGGTGACGTGGAGGCGCCCGTCCGAGCCGGTGGCGCAGTCCACTCCAGGCCAGGACGCGCCGGGGGCGCACGGATCCGCGTCGGGGTCGCGCCAGTCCCGGTCCGAGGAGACGGCCTCCAGCACTGCGAACAGCATCTCCCTCTCCGAAAGCTCCATCCCCCCCGTCCAATCCTCGCCGCCCGCGACGGCGCTGATGAAACCGACGGCGGCGATCCAAACATAAGCGAAGTAGCCCGCCATGGAAGGCGCCGTCCTCGCCGCTTACACAAAGAGAGAGAGAGAGAGAGATTCAGAGAGAGGGAAATGATAGATATAGTAGAGATAGAGACAGAAAGTCATGAAGAGAGAGAGATGAAGAGGGCGAGTGTCGGAACTAACGCCGCAGTCTGATCATTCCCCCGCGCGCGTAATTATTAGATTAAAATATCCATTACTACATTTTTTTAATTACGGCAACGGTAATGAAGATTTCATGCGTGGAGACGGCAAAAGCCACTCATGACCGTCAGCTTTTTCCCACCTGTTGACTTTTGACTTTACATAGACCACGTGCGGGAACAGTATCTACGTGGGGTAAAAACTTTGCAAAGTGATTCCGAATCATTTTTCCGATAATTAATTACATGAGTTGGCTCGGGTTCTGGCTCGACGATCTACTGGCGTAGGATGACTTGTTGCAAAAGAACGGCCAAGATGCTGCCCAGGGAGATGTTGATCACGTTGACCACGTCGTTGTTCAGCTGAGAAATTGGGGGAAAAAAAAATTAATACTCGAGTAATTTTTTTTTACTAAGATTCCTGTTCAAGAGCTAGCTTACCCATTGGAAACCGTCCTTGTCCTGAAGGGAAGCACCGATAACGCTTTCCCCGATGTTTGCCAGCTGTGATGCTGCGATGCAGATGATAGATTCGCGTCCGCCAATCTATAATATAGTGGAATTTTCAGATGTTGGAATATTAACCACTGGAAATATAGTTTTAAATGAGAATATAGTTCTTGTCAAAAACTGAGAAGGTGCGCGTACAGTTCCCAAGAAACTCGCGGCGGCAGCGAGAAGTGCAGAAGCTAGAATCCCCGCGATGGTTCCCTCCAGACTGACTGCTCCTTCGGTGCCTCTCGGAACGATCTTAAAATTGGTAATCAGGTAGCTGTTCATGAACCGGGACAGATAAATTTAATGAAAATAAATGATGAAACTATGTTTCATTTCTAATTAGAACGGATTTTCATCGTAACCAAAAGGCCGTTAAAAGCCTAAAAATAAGATCTCCATGTTTAATAAGAGCGGTGTAGTCTAAAATTCCACTTGATTGGGCCGAAGAGAAATACAGGATAACCTGTCGTTTATTAAAAAGGTGTCGGCCATCACATGAGGACCACCTGATTAAGATTGAATGGCCTCGATTATATCACAATGGTCGAAATGATGGATCGGATTGAGATCTGACCGAGTAAGTTGATCCGATCAAGAAGGCCATTCAGCGATCAATCGGATAGACCCATTAAGTGGAATGTGCTTGTCATAAAAACATAAATCAGTCAAAGTCACACATAGGTTTCGGACAGATGACTTATTGCAAAAACATGAATCATTCAAAGTCACACAATGGTTTTGGGCACAATTTATTGCAAAAACATAGGCAGTCTAAGGTAGAAAGATGGCGGGAAAACTTTTTTAAAAATTATTTACCATCAGTTCCAAGACTGTTTGTATTTTCACTATCCATTAATATGATCGATCGATATCCTGAAAGATAGGTCAGGTCTGATTGATAATAGAAGAAAATTTTAAATCAGAGGAAATGGATCTATCAACATCTAACTAATCGATACTCCTGATGAATCTCGATCAGGTCGATCCCTACCAGAGATATTTATCGTTCTCTGAACGATTCATCGCATCCGTGCGAGGCATTTGCCAACTTGATTAAGACAAGAAATCTTAATTCAATGCATATTTTGAAAGAAAGATTAAGACAAAAAAGGCAAGAATGGTGAATGAGCAGATTTCACTTACGTGGTTTTGCCATAGGCTTTTCCGATTTCGCTGGAAACAGTATCACTCACTTTTGTGCAGAAACTGGAGACAAATCCAAGCTGCCAAAGTGGTATCAAATGGGCTCCCCCAGCACCATAGATAGAGAAAAGAGCACAAACGCAACCCGCTGCACTGGAACCGATCACACTTGCTGGCCCTCTTCTTCCTCTCCTCTTCTCTGCAATGCCCGACGCTTCCTTCTGAGCGATCTTCAACTTCGTCACAGCCGTGCCCTTCAAAACTCACGCAATAAACCCTCAGAACGAAATATCTTTGCAAAAATTGGATAAAATAATGTTGTTTTTTGAAGCTACTGCAGAAGGAAATGATAAACATGCAGGTATTTTATTCTCAATAAGGTAGTGTACTCGTACTGATTCACTTGGCTACATACATTTTATTCGGTGTTGGAGTTTGGAAAGAGAGTTTTGATTGTTCTTTACTCCAACAAAGAAAAATAAAAGAATGTCGGAAAATACAATGTAATCGTGTTCATGAGATGTTGACGAAATGGAGTGGATAAGAGTTCAGGGATCCAATCGGCCGGATCGAGATCGGATTTAAAGAGTCCGTCGATGCAATAAACCATTTATAAATGACCGATAGCAATCCTGATTGATCTGGGGACAATCGAAATCCTGGCCATTTGAATCGATAGGTCATCGGGCATGCTCTTGTCTATATAATAAACCCATTCGAATGAAATCCATCTGATCAATCCATTCAATCGCTCAGATTCTTGCCAAATCTGACGGAGAGTGTGAATGAGAGACTCTGGATTGGGTAATCGATCGATCAACCATATCGAAAGCGGATTAGCAGAGTAGATAGATAAATATCTCAATCAATTCAGGGCCGGACAAAATCCTGACAGGTTGAACCAATCCATCAACGAGAGTCAGCAAAACTGATCAATTTTCGATCAGTCTACATTTTTTCATCAAAATCGTAGCGATCGATCAGGATCTTAATGAACCCTAGTCTAAGTTCTTCCATTATGCCATTCCCGACACACAACCGGAAACAAGTTCACGCTAATCGAACAATTCAAGATAAAAAACTCATCACAAACCCATGACACTCACAATGGTGAAATAGAGGGCGACGATCAAGAACCCAGATGCACCGAAAGCTCTCCAGGTCAGTGTACCGAGAGCAAAAGCCGCCAAGATTCCTGATCCACTCAATCCCGCCAGAAGTAGCGGCGATCCAACCACGAAAATGAGAAGATTGCTTAGCGCCGCGGATTTCCACGTCGGCGGAGAGGTCCGCATTAGATCGATCACAATATCCTGAATCGCCATCGTCGAGTCCGCGAAAGAAGCCCTAACAGAGTGCATTCTCCGCCTTGAGAGGTGTAGAACACGGCAAGGTTTGAAATTTCTGGGAAATCTGGGCAGAAATAACGCGGCAACAGCTTGAAGGGGAACTGAAGAAGGTCGTGCGATGGTAGAGATGGCGACGTTCGCCATTTTCGCCCTCCCGCCGAGCTCGTTCCTTGAAGAAACCCCCCCCCCCCCCCCACCAGACCGCCCTCATCTCCTGACCCGTTCAGACCGATGCCGCCTTGATGGGACGGACGACGCATTGGTAGTACGAGCATCATCGTATGGGTAAGCGCTACGTCATCCGTCCCCCCGAGAGGTGACGGATGACATTTCTGTAGATACGTAAATCTACTCCACAAAATTGGATGGATTTATAAATCAATTGTAAAGCATGTTAAATTGTTTTTATTAATATTTAAAATCCTTATGGGATGATGGTGGCGAGGATTAGATGATGATTCTGGAAATCAGACGACGATATCAAATATTTAAAATATATTTTCAATGGTTTTTATGCGTTGACAAAAAATTAAAAATATGCGATCAAAAGCAATAAATAAGCAGTAGATTTATATTGTGAGAGTTCAATAATTAAATACACCTCGTCATCGACAGGAGTCTGAGTTTTCAATTCCGTCATCGTCATCCTCTCCAGAGGGATAAGGATGTATGGGGGCCTCATGGTCGTCCTAATGAAGAAGAATGGACGGGGGCGAGGACAACGGATAACATGTCCATCTTTATCTTGGACCGGGTAAATGCAGGTATTTGTAGGGTCAGACATTTAGGACCGAGGATAGGTTTTACTGGACCGAACTAGAACCATAGGTCATCCATTTTAGGGTGGACTAGTTGGTCAAACAGGTTTAGGTCCAGGAGACAACACTGTCTTGATCCAGAATTAATTGATGAAATATTATTTAATATTTTTTATAAAATTCTAAGATATCAAATCCAACTGGCCCAAGAGTACTATATTGATCTCAATGTAGGTGCCAAATATTTGACCATCTGTGGGCAGCATTTTCGGTTGAGCTCATCAAAGGTGAAAAATATTTGACCATCTGTGGGCAGCATTTTCGGTTGAGCTCATCAAAGGCGAAAAATATTTGACCATCTGCGAGCAGCATCTTGACATATAGGATATTTAAAATAACCAGGAACATAAACTTTATGCTTTGATTTTGACATTAACTAGTAAACCTGATCAGACTGGAACCGGTACATATAGTTCTGGATCCTCCGGGACATGGATGACGGATGGGTCGAAGATCGTCTCGTCCAGCATCCGGAACCAGTGCAGGGACGTGGACGCGATGGTTTTTTTCATCCAAGACCTTCGGACGGAATGGTTTTTTTGTTTGAACAGACGAAAACCATTCCGTCCATTCATTCGAGGCAAAATTCCAGCCCAGTTTTCATCCAAACTTTAGAACGAAAAAGACCATCCCATCGCGTCCCTGCACTAGTGTAGTTCCGGATCGTTTGGGATGTGGAAGATGGACGGGATGGGACAACGATCGTCCTGTCCGATGTACGGAATCAGTGCAGGGACGCAGACAGGACAATTTTTTCTTCCGAGACCTCCGGATAGGACGGTTTTTTCGTCGTAGACCTCCAGACAGGACGATTTTTTTGTCTGAGTGGACAAAAACCATCCCCTCCGTTCGTCTCGGGACGAATTTCCATCCCGGTTTTCGTCCAACCTTGTAGACAGGACGATTGTTCATCCTGGGACAAAAAAACCGTCTCCTCTGCGTCCCTCCACTAGTATAGTTCCGGATGGTCCGGGACATAGACGATGGACGGGACGGGACAAAGATAGTCCCGTCCAACATCCTGAAACAGTGTGGGGACATGGACGGGACGGTTTTTTCGTTTGAGATCTCCGGACGGTTTTTTCATCTGAGTGGACTAAAACCGGACAAAATCGTCCTGGCACAGAAAAAACTTCCCGTCCGCGTCCCAGCACTATATCGGAACCGAAGCTTAGGTAATAATTACGTCTTTGATAAAACCCCGATTCTTTAATTTATCGTGAAGAAAAAATAAACATGTTTATCGTGGAGACGAGCCGTGTATCACGCGTGTTCGCTGCGTGTTCACGAGACGACACGCGGCGGCGAGATCGACGCTACTTATTTCCGAGTATTTTCTTCTCGGCAGAGTGAGAAGGAAAGGAGAGAATTCAGAGATGGCGTCGAGCGACGAGAGGCCGGGCTTGAGTCCGATGGTGGGCGGAGAAGGGGCGGCACCGCCGGGGAAGGAGACGACGGCGGTGTCGGCGGCGTTGGACGCCGGGGCAGCGATGATACAGTCGATGAAACCCATTGGCGAGTTTCGGCAACACGCTTGCACTTTTGCGCTCTGCGCACACGACCCTGCACAGCAGATTGAAGTCCACCACTTTGTGTCTCGCCTCACCGAGGACGTCCTCCAGAGCGCCGTCTATGACTCTGATCTTCCCTCCGCTCGCCTCATCGGTTCTTCTTCTTCTTCTTCTTCTTCCAGCTTCTTCCTACTTTGTTGCCGGATTTTTCTAGCTTCTTCTTCTTCTTCTTCTTCTTTCAGTTCTTCCATACTTCTCCCAGTTCTTCTTGTTTCTTTTTAGCTTCTTGTAACGGTTTCTAGCTTCTTCCAGCTTCGCCCAGCTTCGTATTGCTTCTTCTAGCTTTTTCTAGCTTTTTTCTAGCTTATTGTTCTAGCTTCTATTAGTTCTTCTTAGCTTCTTCCGGCTTTTTATAGTTTCTTATTTTTCTTTTTCTAGATTCTTCTTCTAGCTTTTCCCAGTCCTTCCTAGCTTCTTCCAGCTTTTTATAGTTTCTTCTAGTTCTGTTTCTAGATTCTTCTTCTAGCTTCTCCCAGTCTTTCCTAGCTTTTTCCTAGCTCCTCCAGCTTTTTATAGTTTCTTCTAGTTCTGTTTCTTGATTCTTCTTCTAGCTTCTCCCAGTCCTTCCTTGCTTTTTCCTAGCTCTTCCAGCTTTTATAGTTTCTTTGCTTCTGTTTCTAGATTCTTCTTCTAGTTTCTCCCAGTCCTTCCTTGCTTTTTCCTAGCTCTTCCAGCTTTTTATAGTTTCTTCTACTTCTGTTTCTAGCTTCTTCCATATTTTTCTAGGTTCTTCTAGCTCGGTTTCTGGCTTCTTCCAGATTTTTCTAGTTTTTCTGGTTCTTTTACTAGCTTCTTCCAGATTTTTCTAGTTTTTTCTTGTTCTTTTACTGGCTTCTTCCAGCTTTTTCTAGCTTCTTTTCATTATATCATATTCTAAGTTATTATTCTAGCTTCTCCCATTTCTTCCAGATTTTTCTTGATTTTCTAGCTTCTTCTTGGTTTTCATAGCTTTTTCTAACTTCTTTTCCTTATATACTCTTCTTGGTTCTTCTTCTATCTTCTTTCAGGTTCTTCGAACTTTTTCAGGCATATTATTTCAATGTTATAGCTTGTTCTATCTTCTTCTATTTTATTATTCTTATTCTTATTATTATAGCTTCTTGGCACTTGTTCTTCCTTCTTCTAGACTTTGAAAGCTTATTATCATTATAATTACCGCTATTATTATAACCCTTGCTTGATCTACGCTTTCGTAGCTTATTATCGTTATAATTACTATTTCTACTCTTCCTTGGTCCACTTTCGCCTAGCTTCTTGTTCTTCTTCCTCGTCATTTTCTGGGCTCCTCGTGCTTCTAAGGTCACTCAGTTTATCATTATTATTCCAGCTTCTTCTAGCCTCCTTATCTTCTCGCGGTCATCTTATTCCATCATCCTCTGGAGTATTATTATTATTATTATTATTATGGTTCGTACTACTTGTTCCTATTCTATGTTCTTCAAGCTCCTCTTTCTTCCTCTTTATTTTATGGGCTCTTCCAGCTTGTAGCTTCATTTAGTTTACTATTCTTACTAATCCAGCTTCTTCTAGTTTCCTCCACCTCTTCAATTCTTTATCATTTCATTCCATCCTCTTCTGGAGTTTTATTCCAGCATCGAGCTTCATAAATCTTCCTCAAACCGCTAAGTTCAGGGTGGGGATTTCAGGAGTGGAGTACATAGTCTCGGAGAGGGTATTCGAGGGGCTGGAGGAGGAGGAGAAGAAGCTATGGCACTCGCACGCGTACGAGGTGAAGGCCGGGCTGTGGGTCTGTCCAAGAGTGCCCGAGGCGCTGGCGAAGCCGGAGCTGCGGCAGATGGCTAAAAGCTACGGCAAGTTCTGGTGCACTTGGCAAGTTCACCGCGGGGACCGGCTGCCCATGGGCGCGCCGGCGCTGATGGTCTCCCCCCAGGCCGTGCCGCACTTAACGGTGAAGCCCGACCGCGTTAAGAAGCGCGACGACGCGTATCGGATCGCCAGCGACGAGCTCAAGCAGGCGAGAGTGGAGATGGAGGAGGCCAAGTGGATCGACCCCAGTTCTGACCATTGGGTTCACCGCGGTAAAGGCTTGGCCCTTGACGTCGTCGAAGTTGATATGAACCGCGGCGCACCCTTCCCCTGAAGTGGGTCCTGCTTCTTGTGCTTCGAAGGTCCGTGCAGAGTTCTTCCTAGTTCTTGATGTTTTTCAGCGTTGTTTTGTGGGATTGTTTGTATAACATACGATATTATCGTCGAGGTGGACATGAATATACAGCGAGAGTTTCTGACATTTATCGATGAAATAGCTTGAGTCCTAACAAATGAGGTGATGACTCGCAAGGTCACGAGCATCCATATACCATGATGATAAAGTTACGCAGATGTAAAGTAATATTAAAAATTCCCCTGAACTGGGTCTGGTTCTTGTGCTTAGAAAGTCCGTGCAGAGTTCTTCCTAGTTCTTGATGTTTTTCAGCGTAGTTCTGTGGAATAGTTTGTATAATTTACGATATTATCGTCGAGGTGGACATGAATATACAGCGAGTTTCTGACATTTATCGATGAAATAGCTAAAGTGTAACAAACGAGATGATTAAAGAGGAGTCAGCAAACTCGCTAAGACGGAACTGACATGGACCAATAGCAGCTTTAATAAAGAATAGATAGTAAAACATTGACACGTACCCCTTATACTCGCTATGAGAATGGATGATAGGATTAAATATAGGATTAAACATAGTTTGGATTAAACATAGATAGGTTACACGTAGATAGGATCTAACTGTCACTGTTGATTTCATTGTCGCCATTTTAACTTGTTATAACGGCTACGATTACAACAGAACAGTGTTACATTATATAACAATAAATATATACTATAAATACGAACCAATGTAGTTCACAAGATTTCATGGAAAATCAACAATCTCAGTCTTACGATTGTGTTCTCTCTCTCTCTCTTTCTTCCCTTTCTTCTCATCTCTTCTTGTTCTTGAATGAGAACGATCGTTTGCATGGTATCAGAGCAGGGGATGGAGACCGAGATGGCTTGAACAAGCTCCGCGTACCGCTGTTCCTGAAAGGTCGACCAAAGAAGTCAGCACAACAACTGGAGGACAAGTCCCGGTTGTGATTCCGACAGGAATGATAATCAACCCAAAATTGAGCAGCGACAATTACCAGATGTGGAAAGGCGCCATGCTCTAAGTGCTGAATGGGTATGATTTAATGAAGTTTATCGAAGGTGTTTCACCCTCAATTTCAGTTGCAGATTCTCAAGGCAATGTAGTTGAAAATCAGCAGATTTTGGGATCAGCAGATTTTGGGATTTCTACATCAAACTATTTCAGAGTCCGTCCTACCCTACATCAGCAAAGCGAGATCATCAAGAGAAGCATGGGAAAGACTTGAAAATACATTCATTGGGTGGAACCAAGTAAGAGTGATGGAACTTCAGAGACTTTCACAATATAAAGAAAGGTACATTGACTATCGAAGAATACATAAATCAGTTCAAAACTATGGTAGACTCACAAGAACAGATGGGATATCAAGTCAACGAGTCATCTGCCATTTTTACTTTCTAAAGAGGTCTCGGGTCTGCATATTCTCAATTTGTTGTTAGTATTAACGCAAATCTTTATCATCTAAAGTTTGATGAGATTAATGCCAATCTGAAATCGCGTGAAGCTTTATTGATGTTTGAACAAGAGGAGGAAAGAAATACTTTCCCTCCCAAACGAAATCGCAGGAAGCTTTATTGAAATCGCAAACGGTTGAATTATAAAACAGAGGTCGGGAATGAAGGAAAAATTACAGAGGAAGCTCTTCCCAACTTGTTTTGGCTAGGAAGGACACAAAAGCTGCTTCTGAAGTCGAGATTTCTTGATTCCAAAGTTGATTTTGAAGTTTCTTCTTCACCTTTGAACACTTTCTGGAACGTTTTCAAAACGCATTGGCATGGGCGGGATACACATGCCCTTGGGCGAGATATATAACTTTCGCTTATTGCCTCTCCAATGACTGGCGCATCCAATCATTCGCCATAGGATAACTATGGCATCATTATTCTCGATGCCATAATTATCCAATCAGCACTTTTCTTTTACACGTGGTGCGGAGCTTGAGATTGACTTTGTTTTTTTTATTTTCTTTAAGAGAAAATGCAATGATAAGTTACATGGCACGATGATAATTCTTTTCTTTTTCTCGTGCGCGGCGAGTTGATATGTGTGTATACATTAAAGAGTTTGAAGTACTTTTTGCATTAATTAAAACAGAGCGCCTACGCAGATCGGGGGACGTGGCATGCTCTCAGTCGTCCAAAAGGTATACTCTCTTTTTCGTTTGACGAGCACTGATTGCCTCATCTTTAGTGCACAGGACAAGTTGTGGCACGTGAGCTGATGTCAGAGACACCAAGGAAGCCTTCTAGCTAATCAGAATGCACATTTTTTTCTGGTTGGTGCCCGCGTGGAGGAGAGATAAAATCCAGTCTAAGGGGTTAGATTAACCCAAACAAAAATGGCAATATCTTGAGATCTAACCTTCCTACTGCTCCTAAATTTTGGGGCTATGTTTATCTTTTCACCATTTGCAATCCAGATGGTTGGATTATAAAACAGAGGTTGGGAATGAAGGGAAAATTACCAAGGAAGCTCTTCCCAACTTGTTTTGGCTAGGAAGGACACAAGAGCTGCTTCTGAAATATAGATTTCTCGATTCCAAAGTTTATTTTGTAAGTTTCTTCTTCACCTTTGAACACTTTCTTGAACATTTACAAAATGCCTAGGCATGGGCGAGATACACATGCCCTTAGAACTTGTTTAAGTTGATGACGAGCATTAGATTTTGATTCTGCTTCAAGATCTTAGTGTAATTATTATTTCTAACCTGTTTCGATCTCATATCATATCTTAGATCTCTAGATCAACCTCAAATTATCCTAAAACTCATTTTTCCCTAATTTTTCCACTTTCTTGCTCTACTTTCTCATACTCTACTTTCTCTCTCTAGATTCGGACATTGATTATTGAATAATTCAATTCCATATTCACTCTATCTAATCCGTGTGTTTCACACAAAAATTCATCAATCTTGAAGTCCATATTTAAATTCAATTGTTTTGCTAACTGATTCTCAATTAAATACATAAGAGAATCCATGATATGATACTTGTTGCTGCATCATGTGGTATCTTTTTTACTAAAACTATAGGCCAGTAATTTCATTTATGAGATGCTCTTACTGAATATTTAACCTCAAATACAAAGAATATAAATGTATTTTAGTGACTGCACAAACACATTAGTCATAAGGAGGACGCTCACTAAGTACCTACTTGGTTTATTCTCAAACCTAATTCAGAACAAGAGCATGAAAATTTATTAGAAAAGTGCCTCCCTGTGGTTCAACCCCTTTCTCATCCTACTCTTGTCAAATTCTGATAAAGGGAAACATGAGCAATTTTATTGCATGAGTCTAATTGTAACGACATAATTAATCGAATCTGATTAACCAATTTTTAGGCCTATCAGCAACGAGATCAAAATGGTGAAATGATAACAATTGATTGAAATTGAGGACCTTCAAGAGAGAGGAAATTCGATGTGCAGGGAATGTTTTGGGTACATTTCAAGGTTGTACACATTAAAAGATCAACACATCTTACTTGAAAAACCAAGAAATCATCACTTCAATCCATGTGTAGGTGAGTGAGTGATCAATAGATTTTAATTTTCATTTTGATTATTTTTAAGGTTTTCTGCTATGTGAATCAATAATGTTTCAAATCAATCATGGATGTAGTACCCAAAACTATGTTTTTATGTCTTTGCCCCAGCCAAAACCATGGTCACAACTTATCGCCATATTGCTTAACTACACAACTACCTTTCCATTCTATCAGCTATTAGGCTAGTTGTCATCCTTTTATCTTCCACTCCTAGCCCTAATTAATATCTCACAATACAAATTAAATGTATAAATAGTTATTTTTACCACATAATTCTATCATAGTACGCATTAAAATCTTTCTATCCTCACACTAACTTCCATATATAAGTATGAAATAAAGTTCCATATATGAGTATGAAGATTAAGCTTTAAGGGCATTTTGAGCACAATGCTTTAATGTGTGTTTTGATGAGTGTTCAAAGTGATTCATGCCTCAATATGGGTTGTGATCAAAGCATAATAGGCCCTTAGTCAAGTAGTTGACTGATTGTATGTGAAGATAAAATAAGAACCTTAGATATATTAAAAGGCTACTTAGTTTGACCACACATTAAACAAGTAAAATCATGTATTTAGGATTTGTATTTTTATGAAATGAAGATGAAAATATTTTACAACTGTTCAGATATTTGTGTGAATTTGTCTTCATTTGATTTGTTGAATAACTTGTTCAAAATCTTAATTACTACCTTCGAGTATTTAAGGCTTAATTACATGAAGATTTTATTATCCAATGGTGATATCTTTATTTAAATGAAATGGTAAACATATCTAAAATTTTAATATTATTTTAAATCTCACGTCCTTTGGCATAACGGCTAGTTTTTGCTCTTAACTCTTGCAAGGTATTTTGAATTGATGGCAAAATTGTAAATATAAAAAAATTGGAATTAAAATGATTATTATTTTATATTTATTAATCATAATCAATTAATATGACTGTTGGACTTTTGACAGATTATCATTATGACCCTTCAGATTTCTAGGTCCATATATGTAGTTTGAGCCCTAATTTCAAACTCCCTTCTCCTTGCCCTTTGAAAATTGCAGTCCAAAAGCTACAGAGATCTCTCAATTCCTGGAGCAATTTTCGAGCAGTTTTTGAGCATTCTTTGAAGAAATCATTTGTTATTAACATCAATCCAAGTCTAAGTAACTTAGAATCGTGGTTTTTGGTGTATTTCAAGATTCAAAGAAACGAGGGCTGGGATCTGAACTTCGCACATCCTCGATCTTGTGATAATTTTATAAATTTTAGCATATTTTTTATACTAATTTGGAGCTTTTGACCGACATATGTATTCTTGCTAACATCCATACAAAACCAAAGAAATTTGAATCTCATCATTTGGTGGAGTTTAGAAAGAGTCACCGGGGTTTAAAGTTGGACAAGGAGGAATCGAGCGGTAAACAAAGGACATTGAAAGCGTGGTCTCTACAGATTTCACTGATTTGTTTTTAAATACTTTGTATGAGATAAAAGTTGTGCAAAATTGTGTTAACAAACCTTTCCAGGTAGAATCATTGCAAGCCGTGCAAGATTGAAAATGATATTTGAATTTTAAGCATCAAAGGTCAAACACAAATTGAGAATTTTATCCAAAGAAAAACGTGGGGAGAAAAGGACTGAAGAAAGAATGACCACAAACAAGAAGGTATTATTGAAGGGAAGTCATAGTTATATTTATGAATCTTTATCTCTGAATTAATAAAAAAAATTGCATAAAAGGTTTCTTGTTGAAATACTTAAAATTGATCATTGTCTTTAATACTATTTTGAGTAGCCATCAATACTAAGTGCTGTCGAGGAGAATACATTATTAAGAAATATAAGGTCATTGCTATATCTTTGTGATTCTGTGGAAGTCTTTGAGAATTGAGGACGACAAAGCTTCATCGACTTTTCCTTTTTCTTGGTACCCTTGTTCAGCCCTATTTCCAACTGATTTGCTTGGGGGGCATTCACACAAACTTGGTTAGGGCACATCATCACCTCGGGACGAATACCCCCAAACAAGATTAAGGATTAGCCTAAGTTGTCTAAAAAAATAACTGTATCCCATTTCCCCTGCCTCATTTCTTAAGTAGAAAAATCCTAGGCTAATTAAAATTAAAATATAATATAAATAGAGAACCTAATTCACCCCCCCCCCAGGTTATTCCTTTGGCCACCTAAACTAATAGAGTATATATATAATGTAAGTTATTTAATTACTTACCTTATTAATCTATATACGTTATCTAACTTCTCATAAATAAATATGTTAAGTGCTCATTAAATTCTAAAATTGTTCTAAGCTAATTGATAACACACATTTTAGTAGGTTAATACGACCATATATACATGTTTTTTTGCATTAAATTGATGATTTTTAGAATTTATATTTTTAGTATATAAATTTGAAATATATTTTTAGAATATTGTTTTCAGCTTTATGAGTTTTTAAGAATTTTAAAAGGTTTTTCATGACATCAAATTCTGAAAGAACACATTTTTTAATTGAAGTATATTTTTCCCTGAAGTTTTAAGTATTATATTCAAAGGGAAATAAATTTTCAAATTCAATATTTAAATTTATCTTATATTTTTATGAAATAATATCTATTTTTAGGAATTATTTAGCAGATATTTGAATTTCGGATTGCCAAAGACTGAGGAGAGATAAAATTTGAGGGAGAGAAAATCAGAGGGCTGAGAATGATCGAAATTAAAATTGGGACGTCTAACAATCCCAAATATGTTTCAGGCTGAAATTTTGAGCAAAGCTTCCTTTTTTTTCTGCCTATTTTCCACCCATACAGTTGGATCTATAAAATTCTTAAAACTATCTTTAATCTAACATTCTCCAAGAGAGGCAAATTAAAACAAAGTGAGGTTTTGAATGTCCATCAAGGTCTTCTTGGTGTTTTGATTGATTGGGGAAGATCAACAAACAAAATGGAGAGGCTGAACTGCATCAGAAAAGTGTCTAGACCCGAGACGAACATAGGGATCTCAGGTTAGTCTCTTGCCTTATATAAGTTTATCTCCTTGTTATCCCTTTAGTTAGATCAACAACCCTATTTTCGTAATCTCCTTCTCATCACCATCTTCCATCATCTCACCCTCCGACAATCATTTAGGATATCAATCTCAATCTCAAAATCACCTTCATCTCATATAAAAACCCTAAATGATCTAGTCCATCATCCTCTTCTCCATTTTACAACCACCTCTCCATTCTTCCATCACATGCATTAACTAGAACATTATCATTTCTTCCTCAACCATTTTATGTCACCATCATCCACTCAGAATCATTCACCCATTTTATCATCCTATCTTCTTATTAATCTTCTACATCCGTCATCACTTCACATATTATTCTGTCTCACTCTATGTCATTCTCATTTGATATATCCACTTGGTCTTACCTATTCCTCGTATTATTATTCATATCATCCTTGTTAAATAATTATTAACACCATCTCACCACCTCGTATGTATGATAACAGAATATATAAAGGTTTTCAAATTATTATTAATTAACTTGAATATCATCTACAAATTAACACCCTAAATTTGAGTTCATCACCAATCCTTCTGCCTAGTGATCGACACAAATGTCTTTATTCAATACCTTTAGTTCATGTGGATTTGGCCATAACTTATGTTAATACTTAAGGAAATATTATTATCTTTGCATAAATGGGACATCCTAAATGACACATATATTATCTAGATTTGGTTTTCAATGAGGTTGTAGGTTGGCTTCTTTGGTCACCCATAAAATAGCTTGAATAATTATGCCATCTGGTAAAGAATTCTATAAACTGGAAGGTATCTTATAGGGGTCCATAAATAAATATAACATCATTTAACTGTGCTGGCCATGTCCATTGCCTTGAGAGCTTTTCCCTTATCAGGCCATAGAGAAGTAGAGAATGGACCCAATGCCCCTTGGGGGAACAGTTATACGACTCCTAAATTTTTATGTTTACTGTTAGTTGAATACATTTCATACTATATCAAGCATTATAATGATAAGAGTATCAGGTCATTATTAATAGTTTTTTTAAATTTTACTTGATTCTATGAAATATAACCTTACGTGCAGTATTGATAATGATTATATGTCTAAGAAAATACCAAATCCATTGGATCTATTTCAATATACAACTCATTTCCACATTAATATTTATTTTGATGTTAAAAGTAACATTTCTACACCATATAAATATAGTAACTCTACCTCTAATCAACTTCCTTGTTAATAGTAACCTTTCCTTGTATCACATGTGAAATAATCATGATAATAAATGAATGGCTATTTAGCCCTTGGGGGACCTCCTAAATGAATGGTTTATATTTGGCTTACAAGACAATTTACACCTTTCACATATTTTTACCCATTAATTGATATAAATAATTTTTGTTACTATGCCCATGCGATGATGATAAGGGAGTCCAATGATAGATGCCATTATAATTGGAATATGATGATATCATGCTTTGGTGATTACTTATATTTAAATGTGTGTCCGAAAATCATAAAAAGATGTTCGATGAATAATATTGTCTACTCACCTATATTGATAAAGATAGCCTCTAATATGATTTTAAGTATTTATCTGATTTTTAGATATTTTTATACATTGTTTATACATTTTTGTGACTTTATATTGAATTAAAAATTATTTTTACAGGTCATAAAATATCTATTTTTATTAAATACCTCGATTAATTTTTGTGGATTTTCCCCATATTTTTAGAGGATTTTATGGCTATTAAGTCATGAAGAAATTAATATTAAAGCCATAGATGTGTATCCTAAAAAGTCAAATTGATAGGATATCTGAGAATATTAAGAAATATCTAAGAGGAATAGCATTGCTCATATTTGTAGGATATATTTTATGCTTATTAGATACCTTTAATAAATATTAAATGTCTTTAAATATCAGCCACAACGGGTCCCCTCGTACCTTTGCCAATATTCGACAAATGATTCTCTCAGCCAATAATTATAAAGGATAATTACAACATTGCAATTTTAAGAATCCTAGAGGGCACATCATGATTTTATTTTTTAATAAAATGTAATAATGACATAGCAATGTGAGGGGACGAAAATGAATCAGCCCCTTTTCACAATTAATGTAGCACAGGTTGCTATAAAATTATGAAATTCAATGCTAAAAAAGTCTTTTTCATTTTAATGTACATGACTACATGACACACTCTTAGCAGTCCTACAATGTTTTTTTAATAGTAATAACAAAATTGAATGCTCTTTATTTTAGCACCCAGGACAGGTGGAGAAAATGAGGAAAGCTTCATTGACAAATGAGATCACACTTATGTGAAGGAGAGAGAGAAGGATACAATAGCTCAAATGAACCAAACTTCAAATGGTGCTGTCTCATGATCGAGCCAAAAGTGTGAGGAAAATCTCATATTTTATTGCTCTATCCATCCATACAATTAGAAAATGGGGAGGCTCACCCCAGCCTAGCTAGCAAGAACAGACACAACTGTTGCTTACGAAGTCAAACTTGCTTAGTTCTTGATCCAAACTATAAGTTCACTCCTGAGACATTGATAACATGCATATTCAGTACTTCAATTTGAGCATATTTACATGTCTATTTGCATTAAACCACTCATATTTGCATGTTATCAAGCATAAAATGATTAAATATATTGTTAGAATGATTTTCTCTATTGTCTGCATTTTTATGCTTTTTTTGGAGATTTTTCTAACAACAGATTCTAAAAGAATATAATTTTGAGACAGAATATGATTTGTATGGAATTTTTGACACCAAATTGGGAAAGATATGAATTTTCTATGTCGAAATATACATTTATTTGTATTTTTTGGGCTTTTATTTTTTTAATATGAATTTTAGAGATTTTCTAGCCTTTATTTTATCTCGCGCCACCACGTGTCGCAGCTACCGCTGATGATTGGCGAGAACCAATAATTTAGGCAGGAAATCATCACTTTGTGTTTTGTGAAGCAATGATTGCATTAAATACTGACACGTCAAATTTGAAATTTTCTGACACAGGGACGATGTGGACCAATAGAAAAAAGGAGGCCTTTTTTGCATTAAATGTGCACGTGGGCCAAGGCACAAAATGACAAAAGTTTACTTTTTCTTGTTTTTTCTTTGGTATAGCGGTGGGCTACGTGGCCACACCACACGACGCCACATGTACATGTGTCCCGTGCAACTTCAAGTGGCGTGCTCGTCGCAGCCATTGAATTGATTAAAAAAGAAAAAAAGCTGATGTAGCATCCTGATGTGCCGCCACATCAGCTATGAGAAGGAATAAGAATTTTTTTTAATAATATAAATATACTAAAATACTTTTTTGTCTTTTTCTCTAGGTACACATGGCGACTTCAGAAAATGTGAGCACAGAGGACGAAGCGGCACGGACTTTTAAACAATGTGATAGTTCAACGAAAAAAATGGAAAAAGTGGAAGCTTTAGAGAAAATGACGAGGAGGGAGAACAAATCAAGGGCTAGGATTAAGCTGAAATTTTCAGCACCGCTTTGTCTCCCCCTCCTCTTTCCATCCCTGCCTATTGATCTCTAAATAGAGGCTTGAGTCACTATGAAATTCATCTTGAACTTGCTTCCTACTTGTGTAGGCTAATTGAAAGATAGTGAGTTTTGAGATCCATCAAGTGTGTTCTTGGTGTCTTGGGTGTGTGGGGAGAAACATTAGAGAAGAGGGGGGCTTACCGGCACGCTCAAATCACCGTGATCTTGGCAAAAGATAAGGATCTAAGGTAAGCATCTTTGCCTTACGTTGGTCTTTTCCTGACATCATAGTTTGCTGAATTAGGGGATTACTATCTTATTTTTACTATCATATCACCTCCTTACTTTCATCTTATCTCATTACTATCCTTTCCATCATACCGTTCTACATTCAACCACTATCATATCATTCACATTCTATATCTCATTGGCATATCGTTATGCAAAATTCTATGTTCACTTATTCTTTTCTTTGGTAAATTACATTAAAACATAACTATTACGCCCTTTTACTCGTTAGCTCCCACATTCTACTCTCATATTCATCTCTTCTCGCATTGATCATCACTATATAAGAAAAGGAATTGATGTCGGATGTCGTCAGGGAGGTCGTCTGATCGGTACCGAGTATGATGGCTCGGTACCGATAAAGGGTAGTGGTATCAAATGTCGACGATGTCGTCGTCTGACCGGTAAACCTTAACGGGTCGAAGTAACTACGATGCAAAATGAATGTCCTACGTGTCGTACATGCAGGCTCCGACTCAAGGGAGACGCCGAGCTCCGAGCTTGGATGGGGTCACCAGGTGATGGCGATGGAGGCCTCTCGAATCTTGTCGGAGCGACGAAGGTGTCTACAGCTGAACAAAATCATTCCGTAGGGCTCGCATGTAACAGACAAACTCATCCGTATCGGTAAGACACTCAAATAATTCATAGTTTTCTCTCAAATACCTCTCTCACCTACCTAGGCTGAGCGTGGTGGAGTCAATAGGAAAATATACTGCAACAGATAATTAAATGAGCGACGGGAGAGGACGGCGTATCTCATCAACGCGTGGCTCGTGGTGCAGAGTTTGTCGACAGTTAGCAGTATTTAGAGCGGGTGTGGTGATGCGGCGCTGGAGAGCTGATGGCGGCTCAGCTGGCGACGGATGCCAGAGCGCAATTAAAGGGAGTCGGGGGAGAGAGGGAGGAGCGTGATGCCGAAGAGCGGCGGTGGGCTGCTCAAGCATCTGGTCAAATGTGGTTAGCTCGTCCAATGTGAGTGTCGCGGCTCAACGTGATGACAGAAGCGAGCAGCGGTTGCGTGACCCCGGGCTGTGGCGCGGGGAGTCCATGGCACAACGAGTGCAGGGGGGGCTCAATGCGGCAATCGACTGAACAGGCGGTGTGCGGGGCGGCCTTCTCTCCTTTCACCGATCAGGCTGATGCGGAATTGCACCAGACAAGCCGACGAGGGTGGGTGTGACCACGAATGTGGCTGGGAAAGACATCGTCTGGAGCCATACTCGATGAGGAGGCGTCAGCAGTGTTGTCTGGTTGTTCCCCCCCTTTTTAGTTGTCGTGGGCAGGAGGGTCAGCTGACGGCTCCTCTCGAAGCAGTAGGGTGATCCACCGACCTTCCTGGAGGGCAGATCTGACGAGTCACCCCGTAGGGGGATCGAAGGTCATTGTCGGGCGGTAGTTTTGTGTGCTTTGAGCGGGCTCGAGATCTCTGTGGTGAGGTGCGCGGTCAACCCGCGCTTTTGCGTTCTCGCCTGCCAATCAGTTGTTATAGGATAGCCCCTTTGTGATGCGATTGCACCGGTCATCACGTCCGTGATGACTGAGGGGGGGGGGATCTTTCACAACACAAGGGAGAAAGTGGGGCCCATTTGTAGCACCTCCAGCATGTGCTGGCGAGGTCGCCTGTCCTTGCGTGGGCATGGATGGGCGAGATTGGCAGCGTTGATGGAGAGTAGTAGTCCCCTCTCTTCTTCAGCCTTCAAGCTCCTCTCCCTTCTCTCTCGACCTCCCCTTTCTTTCTATCAAAGGGTTGAGAACAAGAAAAACAACTCACAATTCTATTAAGATTCTTCCTGGTCTAACAATTTAGGGCGCCCCCCTCTTCCCTTATAAAGGGGGAAGAAGGTCAATTGGGCCCCTAAGGTGGTCAACAAGGGGGGGGGGGAGGGTCCATTAAAGGGGCCCTTGTATAATGGGCCCGCTCATTACAAAATAAAGGGGAGGGAAAATAAAAATAAGAAGAAGAAAGATAAAGACAAAGGGACAAGGAAGGGGATCAAAAAGACTAGGGTCCCCTCCCCTTGCCAACGACGAAGGATGTACGGGACATGTTGCAAATATGAAGAAAACACAACGACAAGAATTGGAAAAACACAAAACACGAGAAAAGAACAATGGAAAACAAAACGCGATAATTGAGCAATTTCACTCAGGTTTTGATGGCGCGCGAACAACGTCATTGGTGATCCTTGATGGCGTGCGCCATCAGGAATTTTTTAAACATCATTCCCTCATGGAGACGATCCGTACTCATCACTAGCTAAATATTCCCAAGTACGGTTAAATATATTTTTAAGTGAACAATCTCAATTACCAACGATGAATTAAAACCCCTAAATTTGGGATTAGCAGGTGGCCCTGTTGCTGGGGAATGGTAGCCTTGAAGAATTTTATTTCTTTTATTTGGTGATTTTCTCTATATTACAAATCATGATTAAAGTAGTGCAATCAGCTCCACAAGAACGATGAAGACATGGAGGAAAGGTACAAGTCTCATCTTGAAAACTCTTTAATATTTCACAATGTTAAGGACATATCTCATCATAAACGGTAAATGATTACTAAAACGAAATGAGAATGAATGTGAAGGAGATAGAGGACAGGCTTGGAATAATCAAAATGATCACCCTAAGAATTTTTTCATAAATGAAGGAAATAGACGACGTAGATTAAATGAATATTCTGCTCCTCTAGGGTATGAGCAACTTACTAAGGTTATTGCACCAATAGATGAGGGCTCAAATTTTAAAATTGATCCTCATATGATTCAATCGCTTCCACACTTTCATGGTTTATCTCAGGAAGAGCCATATAAACATTTGGAAGAATTTGCTTTGATTTGTCAAACATTTCACTTCCATAATGTTACAAATGAGGTTACTAAAATGCGATTATTTCCTTCCAGTCTTTCAGATAAAGTTGCAAGTTGGTTTACATCTCTATCTCTGAACTTTGATTTGTGGAAGGAAATTGTAAATCACATTTTTACAAAAAGTGTACTCATTTGGAAAAAAAATCATGTCGATGAGTGATAAGAGAATTTTGTCAAGGGCCCAATGAATCCTTTGGTGAAGCATGGGAAAGGTTAAAAGAGTTGACCTGAAAATGTCCGCACCATGGGATAGAAGTGATGCAGGACAACTAGAGAAAAAGACGACTGTGCAGATAGGTACGACAACAATGGGTGGAGGATGCAGGACGGGTTTGGATGGAGGGGTAAAACAGACCGCAGAATCCACACGATCGAATTTGAAACTTAAAACCGACGAAATAATGGTGGTGCATCCCTGTTCCTCGTCGAGGGCTGGAGTACTGTCTTCAACCACCGCGATGATGCCGAAGCACCAAATCCAATATTACGAATTCATTCCGCGGGAAATCTCACGAAAGAAAGAATTTGTGGAAGTTCAAAGAAAATCAAATCTGACGGTGGTGGAAGAATCCTCGCGGAACGCTGGACGAAGAACACTCGACACCAAAGAGTTCAGGCGTACTTCAGCACCATAGTGCGTGATGAGGCTGCAGGAAATTCAGGTCGTGACATGACTAGGCAATCCGAGCATTGTATGGCCCACTAGACGAAAATATCTAGGCGTTCCAGGCGTTGAATGGCCCTGGTATTGAGTTGACCAGGCTAAGCCGGACTGATGTCGTTGTCAGAGATTCAGGCGTAGGCGAATACCCGTGTACACGAAGCGCGCGTAGGGTGTGCGGAGTGCACGGAGCGCGCAGAGCAGCGCGTGTGGGAGCTGAGTGCGCAGAGCGCCAACGCACCCGCGGTGAGCGCAGAGGGCATGCAGTGCACTCGGAGCGCACGGAGCGCACGGAGCGCGTGCGGCTCGACGCTTCGGATGGCGTCGACGATGACCGGCGTTAGTGGCACTAGCATGCACGGGCGCCGGCGGGCACTGGCAGCCACGTGCGCGGTGAATGTGGGCGACAAGCGTGCGGCGAGTGCGGGCGACCGTATGCGTGGCGGTCGCTGTCGGCTGGCGTGCGGCGTGGTGAGGGGTGGCGGCCGGCGCGCGGCATGCGCGGGCAACCGCGTGCGCGGTGAGGGCTGGCGGCCAGCGCACGGCGTCCTGGTGCTGGCGGGAGAGAGAAAAGGAAAGAAAAAGAGAAGGAAAGGGAGAGAGAACGGAGGGTGGGTGGTAACCGGCGGTAGTGACGAGGGCAGCGACAAGGGCGGCGATGGCGGCGGCGATCGGAGGAGAAGGGGAGGCTAGGGCAAGTCCTCCAATAAGAGTTAACAAAAACTTAATTCCTGAATTATGACTTGCCTAACTGTTTCTTGAAACAATGGCCTATACATATAGGCCGTGGAGGAAAGAGAAAATACAGTTAAAAGAAATAAAAATAAAGATGAGCGACGTGATGAGCGGTGTGGTTTTGTGGCACGTCAAGGGGCAGTTCTGGATCTGCCTTTGGCGACGTGTCAGGACACGCGAAGATGTGTGCGTGGGTGGAGACGTGCCTGACGCTGGCTCGTTGACTTGATCTAGTGACGATGGCGGCATGTCCTCAGCGGTTGTGTTGACTTCAAATGACGGTGATGAAGCATCCGATGTCGATGTGTTGACGTCGTCGCCACCAAGAAGATTGTGAAATTATTCAAACGGTTTATGCATGATTATGAGACCAAGATAGAAAGATCATCAACGCGGACAGTGAAGGTACACATGCATAAATATTTTGATGAAGCACCCGGCATTTTAGAAACACTCACAGAAAATGATTCTTATTATGTTGCTCTAAATTGTAATGGGAGAAACACAAACTCTAAGAGGGGATGGATGATTGACGTGAGTTATATTGAACCCGATATACGAATTGAACTAGTAAAAGCTGTTTCTCATCTAACTACACGCAGCGATAGTTTAAAATCACCTAATTTCTCACATCCTTCTCAAATGGATACCTCACTTTGCGATCATTGCTCTAGTGCTGATCATGTAGAAGTAAATTGTCCAATGCATGAACGAATTATGGCTATTGATCGGTCCAAGATGAATAGACCTATAGTTCAAATTTTTTGGAATCCTTGAGATAGTGGCTATTCAAAGAATAACATGCCATGGAATAAATGTCAAAATCATATCCCTTTTCAACTGGAACAAAGAAATTTTTATCCAAGGCCCAATCACAATAACTATTACCAAACAACTAACCCTTCGTATGATGAGCTCTACAAGAATGTGCAGGAGAAGCAAGATAAAATGGAGCAAATGCAAGCTCAAATGATCAGAATGCTCCAAGAATTCAAGAAGGAAATGAAGTGGATCAGAGAAGAAAACAACTGAAGAGCGGATCTCAAACAAAAAGGTAAAATGGATGAGAATGGATTCCCTATCCATGAAACAAGTAGACTCCCAACTCAACCTCATATTAATCATAGGAATTTACATTTTATTGAAAGTCATGATTCATCTTCGCACAAAACCATGTTCACAATTTCTCAATTACGAAATGGAAAAGTTTTGACGGATATCTCTGAAGTTCAAAAAGAAGGTGTAGAAGTGTCTTAGGAAGATAATGATGATTCTATCAAAAGAGAGCCTAATCCAATAGATTATGTTCCACCCATTCCTTTCTCGGTGCTTTAAAAACTCTAGAGTTAAACCTAATCCCTATAATGAAAGTCTTCTTGAGTTTTTTAAACAAGTTACTGAAACAATACAACATATTCTTTGCTATATAAAATTTTTGAAAAATCTGCGCACACCTATCTTAAAACATAAGAGAATTAAATTATCTGAAAATGTTAGTTCTATTATACAAATTCTTCCAAAAGCCCCCCTAATCAAGTGCGAGATAGGAGGAATGATTTTTGTCTAAATCATTTCTTGTTTCAGGAGCCAGTGTGAGTATTTTGCCAAAAGCATTATATGATAAATTTAAATTTAGAGAAGTAGAACAGATCTTTTTAGAGTTACAATATGCAGATGGTTCTATTAGGAAGCCCTATGGATTACTATTTGATGTTGTTGCCAAAATAAAATAATGTTATTTCCCTGTTGATTTCATTATTTCCTATAAGAAGGTGACAGATGATATTAGAAATGGTCCTATCATTTTAGGAAGACCCTTCTTGCCACAACTAGGGCAAACACCGACTCAAAAAAAGGAATAGTAGAACTTAAAGTTGTAAAAGAAAAAGTGGAAATTATCATATCTAAGTTGATGACATGTCCAGAAAAATCCTCCGAAGAATTATGCTTTCTCGATGTTTTTGAGCATACTGATTACGACTCTTTATGTGAATCTTCTCAAGAACTCATAGATTCTTCAATTGTTGATATTGATATATGCTCTCTTGATGTAAATTTTGATTTGAAGCCGTTACTATCAACTTTAAAGTATGCATTTTTAGGAGTAAACAATGATTTTCCAGTTATCATTTCATCATTTTTATTTTTGAATCAAGAAAAAGAATTACTCGACTTGCTTAGAAAGTATAAATCGGCCATTGCATGGTCTACTTTTATAGCAAGGGCATTAGTGCATCTACATGTGTTCAAAGAATTTTCACAGAGGAAAATGATAGACCCACTAGTGAATTCCAAATAAAATTAAATCCCATCATACAGGATGCAGTTAGGAAAGAAATATTAAAATGCTTCTAATTTTGAACTTACTGTGTGATGCTTCTGATTTTGCATTCGGAGTGGTACTTGGTCAAAGAATTTGAAAAGAAGCCCCTGGCCATCTACTACGCTAGCAAGACCTTAGGAGGTGCTCAGGTACACTACACTACAACTGAGAAGGAATGGCTAGCTATTGTGTTTGCAGTAGATAAATTTAAATCATACTTACTAGGTAGTAAAATAGTCATATTCTCGAATAACTCAGCTATTAGATATTTAATAAATAAAAGAGGCAAAACATAGAATAATTTGGTGGATACTATTAATGCAAGAATTTGATTTGTAAATTAAGGATACATGTGGGTTTGAAAATTTTGTAGCTGGTCATTTATCCCCACTAAATATTAGTAACCCAATTCCAATTGTTGAAACTTTCCCCGATGAGCATATCCTTAAGATAAGCACTAGAAAAGTCCCATCGGTTGCACACATAGTGAACTATTTAGCTTCAGCAAGAACCCCATAGGATTTGTTTGAACAAGAAAATAAATTTATGAGACAAGTCCAATACTATTTTTGGGAAGATCCTGAATCATTTGATTTAGGGGCTGATCAAATCTTGAGGAGATGTGTCCCAGAAGATGAGCATAGAAATATCTTAGAGTTATGTCATTCAATGCAGGTTTTTCTGGCCTACGTTATTTTGAGATTCTTATGAGTTTTGCAAAAGTTTTTTTAAAATTTCAATGCATGATCAATCTAATAAAGAATCATGCCATGCCATTGAAATGGATTAATGAAATTGATATCTTTGATTTATGGGGTATAGATTTCATGGGACCCTTTCCACCATCCTTTGGACATGAGTATATATCGATGCATATGGATTATGTGTCCAAGTGGGTTGAGGCAATACCCACTAGGAAAAATGATCATTAAGTAGTACTGAAAATTTTAACGCAATATATATTATCTAGATTTCGATGTCCAAGAGCAATAATTAGTGATGGTGGATCCCATTCTAACAATTGTCATTTCAGATCTTTACTTAAGAAATATGGAGTAGATCACAAGATGACCATTCCATATCATCCTCAAGCTAATGGCCAAATTGAAGTAATAGAGAAATAAAGAAGATTATAAATAAAATAATTTGGCCTGACAAGAAAGATAGGAGTGAGAGATTACTCGATGCTTAATGGACATATAGAACAGCTGACAAGGGAAGGGACCCATTGGGATGTCCCCTTATAGACTCATATTTGAAAAAAACATGGCATCTTCCTGTTGATATTCAATATCGAGTTGATTGGGCAACTAGGAAAATGAATCTCTCTATGGAAGATGCAGGGAAAAAATTCTCTATGTTACAGCTCCAAGAATTGCAAGAGTTAAGGAACATAGCATACAAAAATTCTGTAATACAAAGCAAAAATGAAAGCCTTTCATGATAGCAAATTAAATAGAAGAAATTTTTAATGAGAATCAGGTATGGCTTTACAACTTTCGTTTGAAATTGTTTCCAGAAAAGCTTAGGAGCAGATGGGATGGACCATTTATTATCATTTAACTGTTTGATTATGCAGTTGTTTTGATTTCAGATCCAAAGACAGGTCGATAGTTTAAAGTAAATGGACAACAGTTGAAGACATAGTTGCAGCTAGAACCTCAACTTATAGAAGCAACGATAGATCTTCATGATGACCCAAGGTTTTAGTCTTGAATTAGTATAGTTTGCTTTATTTATAAAATTACTTCGTTCACCTTTTAACTTTTCCTTTAATAATTGGCTATTAAATTAGCCATTTGATCTCATTGACTATTTTTCGAGATAATTTTTGTTTTTAGGAGAATAAATTACACGGAGGCAACTATACTGAACACAAGGATCCATTGAAACACATCAACATTAGTGGCACACGAATTACAGTTCTACAATATGTCCTCCTACCATTTTATTTCTTACATTAGGGACAATGCATATTTCATTTGGGGGGAGAAGATTTTTCATTTCTAAATTCATAAATCAAATAAAGGGGGGGAGTAAATTGATTTTCTAAAAATGCGTGTTCTTTTTTAAACATCTCCCTTTATTTATACCAACACCACCTTGTGAAGTGCTCCACTTTGAATCCTAGAAATAAGGGATAGAAGTTAGGTTCTTGTACCTGATCGAGTATACCTCTTAATGGTAGGAGCCATGATTCTAGACCTATGATCCCTTCCTAAGTGGATAGGATATCTGGTAGAGTGAGGAACAGAAATGAAAATCAAAGGGTTGAAGTGCTATTTTTCTAGGATGACTACCGAGTGAACCACTCATCATACCACTTTCCACTAGCAGAATCTCTCAAATGAATGGACTCTTTGTTAACTGGAATCTTTCTTGGGTTAGGGATGATCGCTTCTTCAAGTCTTAGAGCACATAATCACTTTTTATTCAGCCACCTTAATCCATATTTGAAATATATATATCAACTTCATCCTTCCTCCTAGCCTACCTGGACTCATATCACTCATCACTGTTTATCCCCATAGGAACCCATCTATACCAAGACCCCTTATTGCTTATGATATGCTTTACTCCCATAACTCTCCCCTCTTCCTCTCTTCCCATTTGCATATCATTCTTTCATGATATCCTCTCACTATTATTCTTCCCTTTGTCTTCATCTACATCATCTCATCTCATCATTCTTATTAGTAGCATGAGAGTAGTTTTTTTGAGATTACTTGATTAAATACCTCTTGGCTTATAAGGCTTCCAAATTTTCCACCCCTTAAAAAAACAGGAAATGAAAAAATGAAAAAGTAATAAAAAAATAAGAAAAATAAAAAAATGGGGTTTCTTGTTCTTGAAGCTATATGCTCACTAGTTAGAAGAACTTATTGATCACTACATGCATCATCTCATGCTTATGTAGTCCACATTTATGAAGATTATACTTCACCATAATCACTATACCCTTCTAGTATATTGATAACATGCAAATATGAGCTATTTAAGTACTAATTTCATCATATTTGATAGCTTTTAACGTTTAAAAACATTAATTTTTAGTACATGTTATCATGATTTCATGTTAAAATAAGAATTTTATTAATTCCCAAGCAAAACAATAATTTTGATAAATAATTAGTTCAATTAACACATCTTAAACTTTTTAGAATTTGAATTTTAATATAGTCTTTCCTTAAAGATGTGGCTGGTCGGCCATGATCAGGTGTTGTTTTAGTAGCCCAAGACCCATCTTGCCATTCAGCTAAAATCGCTAAAGAGTTAATGCAATGTGGAGAAATTGAAAAAGGAAGAAATATATAATCAAATTAAATCTGAGTTCCAAAATCAAAGCTCTCCCCACATGTGTACTGGACCGTCACAATATTCAAATTCCTTGAGATTGTTGGCACCTTGGCCATGTGTTCTGTAACCACAGTCTGCTTGCTATGACAGATGGAGTTGTCTTTGTACTACCTGTGCATGTGGTTGCTGCTTTGAACTCCATTTTTCATTACTATTGTATTTTTTAGTGACCTCTTGAAAATGGAAGTTAGATAAAAACAATCAAATTACATATTTTTTGAATAAGATCCCAAATGTTATAATGCAATTGAAAAACCTAGAGGTTAGGTTAATTATCCGGATCATGTCTAAATCAGGAAACATTTATAAACAATATGAAATTTTATTTACCATGTAAGTTAATACATGAATGGGATAAGTAGTTTAAACCAGTATTTTAGACATGATGTGATGTTTTAGACCACAAAGTTATACAGATAAAATTTAGGTGAGAATTGGCTTTTCTAAATGCAAGCCAAACTAACTCTAGTAATCCAACACTCCACCCGTTAGCTTTGTAGTTAGTCCTTCCACCTAATTCTGGTACTGGCCTTTCTAATTGCAAGCCAAACTAACTCTGGTAATCCAACACTCTACCTGTTAGCTTTATGTCGAATAAGTTAATGCCTCACAGAGTAGCTTTATAGTTGGTCCTTCCACCACTACAAAACACTCTTAGATAATCCAACACTCTGCCCGTTACTCACGAGGATGTCTCCTATTAGACTATCTTGGATGTCCTATCTTTCTCGGACGCGCTAGGCATCATTACTTTGAAGCCCTTCTGGCCAAATTGAGAAATAACCCTGAGGGATGGAAACTCTGTTTTCTCTCTCCTAGAGAATGCATCCAACTCATTCGACATGTCCCCATGAGTATCCCGCTGCATACCCTTGCGGTTCACTCACTGTCTCTCACAGTCCTCCGCTCAATGGAACAACTATGCGTACGTTTCTTATGGTCTGGTCACCTTGAGGGTGAGCATCACCATCATTGGGTCTCTTGGGAGAAAGCATGTCGGCCGACGACCGAGGGGGGTTAAGGGATCAGACGCCTCTCAGACGATCAGGACATGCTTCAAAGGAAACTTGTATGGCGCATGCGCACCACTAGACATGGGTGTTCTGTTTTCTTCTTTTTATTCGCACAAAAAATTCGTACAAAAGAACCGCACACGGGTCTGTTTTTTGTTCTGTTCGTTTAATGCGCGAAAAAAAAGAATGCACAATTCGCACATTCGCTCAAATTCGAACAATTCGCACAAATTCACACAAGTTCGCACAGAAAAAGGAAATCGAAAAAGGAAAAAGGAAATGGAGAGGACAGTGGACGGCGAGGAAAATCGAAAAAGGAAAAAGGAAATCCAATGAAATCCTATCTATCTATCCTCGTATCCAAGAATACAGTGGACGGCGAGGAGGCGGGAATGGAGAGGGAGATCGAAAAAGGAAAAAGAATAAGGAGAGCGTGAGCGTGAGGAAGAGAAAACGAGATAAGAATAAGGAGAGCGTGAGCGTGAGGAAGAGACAACGAGATAAGAATAAGGAGAGGGAGCGGGGGAGGGAGAGGGAGAGGGAGAAAGGGAGTGATTGAGAATAGGAGAAGAAGAGGGAGATGGAGAGGGAGAAGGCGTGAGGAAGATTTACCTCGCAGATGAAGATCCGACAACCGGGTCGACGGGAAGGACGCTAGAGTCCAGACGGTCTAGGGGCAGAGCGACGAGGAGGGCGGCGTCGGGGGCTGGGGACGGGGGAGTGGGAGACTGGGAGGGAGTGATATTTTATTTTATTTTTAAATTTTTAAATATGAATCGCACAATTCGCACAAACGAATCGCACGACAGTCTGTGCGAAGTGCGGTTCGTTTTCTTGTGCACTCTGTTCGAAAATCCGAACAGAACGCACAATTCGCACAAATTCGCACAATGCGAACCGCACGACCATGTCTACACACCACACACACCCTATTGGGAAGTTTTATTTCTGCCAAGTACGGCAGAGATGGATATTCGGGGCCATCGGAGATGGTAGACGTGGCAGTGAGAGTGGCATGAGATTGCCCAGGTAACATGTTGGCGATTAGGATTAGCACCTGGTTTGATACTTGGCATACTGACGAGACTTTCGCTCGCCATCCCCACTTTGTACCACATCGAGTGCGACTCAAAGTGGCCCAACTGCTTATGGGCAACACGCCACACCTATGGGAGCAACATGGCCTCCCCTCCACCATGTTACCCCAGGTCCAGAACACTTTAATCGCGTCCACTCCCGACCGTGCTATTTGGACGCTCACACTCGACGGCATATACTCATGCAATTCTTCTTGGGAGTATTTCCATGAGAAATCCCCCATCCAGCACTAGGGTCGCCACATCTGGCACCCGGCGATCCTTACCCGCATCTTCTTTTTCCTCTAGAGACTCCTACACCGTGGCCTCCCGGTTGATGATCGGATGATCTGTCTAGGCCACTCTCTCACTTCACGTTACTACTACTGTCCTGCATTTCCACATATTGAGACTATGGAACATCTTTTTTCCCATAGTGAGACATCCATAGAATGTTGGCACCAAATCACGCACCTTTGGCGCCCACTCCTTCATATTCCACTGACCCCATTGGAGTGTTTGGCAAGATATTTCTCTTGCCAATATGCTCTAAATGGAGCCCCATCCTACACATCACCATAGCTTATTTACTATGGGAGATATGGAAGGGGCAAAATTCTTCTTGTTCTGCAGGGACTCCCATGCGCACCGTGGATATAATGCATCACGTTAAGGTGTGGATACGACGCATCCACCATCTCATCCCCACTTGAGACTACAGCTCAGCACTCGAATGTAATCTCCTTCGTGCCTGGGGCATTCCGGTGACCCTTGCCCCTATCCGCATTCAGCTACAGGTCATCCATTGGCACCCACCGCTTATTGGCAGCCTCAAACTGAATGTGGATGGTGCGTCTAAAGGGAACCCGGGGCCAGCAAGGGGAGGTGGTATCCTCCGGGATCATATAGGGAGTATTCTCTTTACTTTCTCCTCTTTCTATGGCGTAGAAACTAACACAGTAGCCGAAGCTATGGCGATACGTGATGGTTTACTCCTCTACGAGGAACGAAACCTTCATAATGTTATCGTAGAATTGGAATCACAGGTGTTAGTCGACATGCTTCATGCATGTACATGCTCCCAATGGCGACTACACCATGTATGGCACGGCATCATGCGGTGCCACCGTCGCATAACTAGCGTTCCTCATCAGCTATGAGAAGGCAACCAGATAGTAGATGCCCTCGCCAACCACGCGGTACACACATGACTCCCTTCCTCCCTTTTCCTTTCTTGGTAGGCACTCCCTTGGACCGCTAAGGGATGCTATTGCATCGAATGTCTAGGCTTGCCGAACCTCCACACCCGCCACCCACTTTTGATGGAGGCCCAGCGAGAGTGGCGAATCGCGTGGAGCACTTGAGGTGGGAGAGCTCATGCTTAATCCGATGATCACGACAATAGGGTGGACTGCGCCCACCTCGGATGAGGTCCTCGCCACGCACTTCATCGATGCACTTGTTAAAGGCAGGGAGAGCTCCACTATCTCTCCACCATCATCATGCAGGGGGCTCGTGTGAGGCGTCAATGTGAGCACTTCTCTGAGTACCTGCAAGGTATCACTTATGTTTCTTTTCCTTTCCTGCACATGGGCGTGGATGAGTGGGATCCGACTGTAATTGGGATATTTATACTCGCTCCACGCCTATAAACATTGATAAAAACTTCACTTTATAAATAAAATCCCCCAGGGTGGCGTCCAGGGCACGTCTCGATCAGTCTGCGGGCATAACCGTAGGGTTGGCCGTACCCGGCACCGTGTTTTTTGCCAAAAGAAAAAATAACTCTGGTTGTCATAAAAATGGACTCTAGTATTTCCTAGATAGTGCTGGACATAAAATTAACACAAGTAGCAACACAAAATAACCAAATAACAAGGAATTCGTATGTATCATGCAATCATTGTTTGTTTCAATTCGACCTACAAATCATCCACTCTTTGCAATAAAAAATTTAAAAAGTACTTCCTGTCCAAATTTATCAGAATTGGTTTGGTTTGGGGACTAATATAATTTTATTCTGATTAAGAGGATTTTTATTACTGTTTTCTTGGATTCTTACTCAAATGGAAGTCTATGTAAACAGATGTTAAAACATGGATGCTAATGGCAAAAAAGGAAAAGTTGAGCTGTCATGTAGATCATAATAGAAAGTCCAATATTGACAAAAAAAGAGAAAATACTGCAATCAAGCATATTTTAAGGCCATATCAATCAAAAGTATGATTTCTGAAAAGAATCATGGTAGAATACTAAGATTTTTTAGGCTTTGGTTGATAATTCAAACCAATATATGTATACAGTGATGAAAGCATATTAGATTTAACTAAAAAAACTGAAGGTGATCTACTCACTTTGTGTGGAGCGTGTTCCACTCTCATTTTGATGCTTGGAAGAGTCTCTACAAGGAACTCATGTATTCAAGTCCCCTTGAATATCTTTCAGATGTTCTCATGATCAAATCTTAATAGTGAGAAGCATGATTGAGAGAAGAGGAGAAGAAAGGGACAAGGGGGACGGGGAGATCTGGTTAAGAGGGTCACCAAAAATGGTGCCCCCCAAATTTAATCTTAGAGTCTTTGTGAAAGATCGTGACCAACATCCTTATTTAGGCCCATGTATCAGCTTAATTAATAACTTAAATACATGTGTAATATATATTGGGTAGAATTTTAGTTGAAATAATCAAGGACCAATTTGACCCAATCAACAGGTTAATTTTCCAATTTGACCAATTTCCCAGTGCATGGGGTCTCAAACTATACCTCATGATCCTGAAGATAGATGTTAGTAAATAACTGCTTTCATAAAAACGTTTTCAATTAAACATAGTTTAATTAACTGGGAAACCCTCATTCCTGTTGCTAGCTCTTACTAGTGTAATCATAATCATTAGATAATGTCTCCTCCAATATGTCCACCACTCTAGATTGAAGCTACTGTTATACTGAGATAGATGATCAAGCTCAATACATGAGGATCTTAATACCCCTATCCCGATTAGAGTTCAGTACGGTGTAGCATCAAGACACAAAAGCAGGATGGGTTATTTGTCGTGAGAAGTGGAAATGCTTCAACACAAACTTACTTGAACTCTTCTGTACCAACTAATAGTATTTCAGTCCTATGATTTTTCAACCCCAACTTATTCCAGTAGATATCCTCACTAGTTGGAGAATCTTGTTATTGGCTATCTAAAATCATAATAGGTATCATTGTACAATGCTCTTGATTCACTCAAACATTCCAACTTTGAAACTTATATTTTTTGTACAAAGTATAAGATGGACTGTTGAAAAAAAAAGAGTTCTTATAATATGTACTTTTTTGGAAGAATGAAGAACATTTCTCCTTATTCATTTAGTTCTCTCATTAAGATTTTTTAAAGATAAATATCAATTTATCAAAAACATGTCCCAACTCATTGCATGCTCAGTCCAATACTATGGTATTTGAAAATATTTCTAACATCAGTATAAGCAAACTGAGGGGTTATACTCCATTTTTCACGCAGTTGACTTCAATCAGGCTGATGTTATTATGCATCTCAATCACTTTATTTTAAAAAAACACCAGTTTATCGAACCAAAAAAAGAATAAAAATAAATACCAGATTTCAGTTTAGCTTTATAAAAACAAAATCCAACAAAAAAGGAAACAATAATGAAAAAAAATTACTTCAAGTTTTATTAAAACACTTTTAGCAAGTCTAGTTATGGCTTTAATAGTATACCTAAGAGATGATCAAAGGTTATCTGACCAAATTTATACCTTAATATTTATTATCAGACTGGCGTGGCCCATGATTTTTTATTTTAGAAAGTTACGCTGGAGCATAATTAAAAAATACATCGTTGAGAAAAAAAATCTTCAACCATAAGTTTGAAGTAGCAAATGCCCAATCGATATCTGTCCGATATCTGGTATTGGACAACCGATATCCGATATCTGCAAAAAAATGGGACAGGGCTGGATATTGGATATCGGATATCGGAGATCGGTCGATATCCATCTATAAGGGGTTAGATGGATATCGGTATCGGATATCGGGGGGGTGAAGACGAGCAGGGTATCAGATACCGGATATCAGTTTTCTGGTATCCGGATGTCAGAGATGGATACCGGATGTCCGATATCGGTTTTTGATATCCGGGTATCGGAACCGGTATCCAGATCAAATGGTTTTATTTTATTTGAATCTCAGTTAATATATAGAGTTTTAAATTTTTATTTTCTTCGATATGGGATAACAGGATTCGAAGTTTAATGTAAACTCAAAATTCTGTTATCCCACATGGAAGAATTTAGAAATCTTTCTTTGTATATATTTAAATGAATCCGACATTATATTAAACAGTAATATTATATTATAACCCATATTCACTATATTTATTGGCCCTTATATTTAGTCATTATTTAATATATTATTACAGCGTGCAATAAATAGAAGCGAAAATTTCTATACTCTTCCATATGGAATAAAGGGATTCTGATTCAACACCAAACCCGAATCTGGTTATCCCATATGAAAAAAAATAAAAATGCGTAGCTGTATATATTAAATGTCATGACTTACCTCTTAAAAAGTTCTCTCCTAACTCTCTGGCCCACAATAAATTGACCTATTGCTGAATAATTATCAATTAATATTATTTTTAAATATACTTTCGGTGTGGATATCGAAAACTGATATCCACAACCGATATCCGATGTCGTCATCCCCCCCCTGAGACCGTTAAACTAGAAATCAACCGATATACGATGTCTTCATCCACAACCGATAACCGATTTCCAGTATCTGATATGGTATCCGTTCCGATACCGGCATCCGGTACCGGTATCGGGACGGGCAAACGCTAGTTTTAAATATTCAAGATATGCCATGCTATCATTAAAATTTTTACTTTTTTGTTAAGTGAATTCATATATTTTTACATATTTTTTTAATTTATTCATTATCGCATATATATTTCATACTTAACAATTTTGTACGTCACCGAGTAAAAATAGGCCTTAAAATTGTCATTTTAAGTTTGAAATACTGAGAATAAATAGGAAAAAACCTATGTAGGTAAATAAAATAAATGAACATCCCAACCATTATAAATAAATTTCTATTAATTGGACTAAAATCAATTTCATTCAGTCAATTCGTTCATACACAAGGCCTCGGAAAAAATTTACAGCCTCTAGGTCCTTAGGTGTGAGATTCTATGATGTCATAAAAAATAGTAAAAAAATTCATTAAACTAGAAATTAATATCCATAGAGATGCAATGAAAATTTTCGTTAAATTCATGTACATCTTTATTTCATTATTTCCTTTACTCATAAATATTAAATGAATCTGCAAAATAGTGCCATCATGTTCCTCAAGTAGCTGAAATTAAATATCTGAATTAAGTTTATCCTATAAATAATTCTGTTTGATAGCGTAAAATTTAGGCATCATGATTGATAGGGTAAAGCTTATAAAAATAGGAAATGAATTCTATATGTTCAGGCTGTGGTTCTTTCTCTATCGGATCTTATACCATAACTTCATCATGATCAGTTTGATCACCTTCTATATCATTTTAGAAGTTTTAATTTTGGAAAAACATAACAGGATTTTCTTTTTTTGTTAGCTTTTAGGTATGAAAGGTGATTTGTGTGAAACAACATCGATGCCTGAAAAGAACAAGACAATTCTTAGCTTAAGGTTTACCTTATTCCATCTTCTTTCCTTAAAATTTCATGTTGTCAATCTCATGCCAGAAATCATGCATTAAGGCAAGAAATTGATTCTTTCTACCCATCATGATGACTCATAAAACTATTTTCAATAGTTCAAAATTCTTAGGAGAATCACCAAAGCTAAAAATTATTATTTCAACTAAAAAAGTAAAGAAACCATTACTTTGAGAATGATATCTGATAGAACTATGATTTTATTTCAAAACAATACATATTATTAAGATGAAATCATAAAATGACTGACCTGAAATGACTCCTGAAATGCTTGATAATATTCCTTCTTCGAATTCGCAGTTCAATCACAATAATCATAATTTATTTAATATGAATATAAATGATATGAATAACCCTACTCACTTGATCCTTTGATTGTTTCATTCGAAATCACCAACTAGACTAACAAGGTCCCCCTGAAGGGGACACAAATTGACATAAAATAAAATATTGTAAAATGTCATTTTAAAAGGTCTAATTTATAAAAACAAAACTATTTAATAATTTTCTTAGGTTATAGGTCAAAATGGTCAATTCCATAGAAAACAGGTTATCAAAAGGTAAAATTTCAGTTTAAACTATTTATGATTTAGATTTTTTTAGTATTTCTTTATTCTGCTGTGAGGTCATTGAAATTAGTTTCAATGAAAATGAGAGAAAACTATTTAAAAATATTTTAAAATTTTAAATTTCTGAATAAATGATAGTAGAATATAAGATCGTGTGGTTCTTTTATTAGTCAATCAAAATAATTAAATGATAAAAAAAAATTTAATTTAATTCATTTTTGAAAATATATTTGAATGTCAATTTAATCTCTCATAACCTGCTCCTTGTGGATTTGATTGTTATCCTATTCTATTTATTGAAAAGGTTATAACATTGTCCTATAAATTTGAGCCTTCAAATGATGTCTTCAGCGCTAATTCTGGTTTACATGTCTCATAAAAAATGACCTATGTTTGAGTTCTCTGCTAAAATCCGTTATATGTGATGGCTTCTAAGCATCTAGAAATGGATAATCCTAATAAGCTTGTTAGCTAATATCCATATTTCCATAGTTGTAATATGAATATTGTGTCTCCTAAGATTTTCGTGGATATTTTTTAATAGTCATTCCTTTCTCGAGGATTGCCATCATACATAAGGAAAATTTCTTCTATATATATGATTATGAGAGTGATTGTGCTCATAGTGATGCTTATTTATAGGCACATGGCCATACGGTGGAAAATAAGTGGCTAGAAATTCAGTCAAACATTCCACATCTCTATCCATGTTATCCAACAAAGTATATTCACTTCACAGCTCGCATGATGCGAAAGCTGAAGTTTTTCCAAGTTCATGACATTTTAATGTCGAAGATATCACTAATCATTAACCATGTGACTTAAAAATTCATATTGAAAGGGTAATTAAATAAAAAATCTATACAAACAGAAGAAAAAACATATAGTGTGACTAATACGGTGATAATGGCCAATCCTGTGGCCAATACTATGGAGACATCAAAGATAGTTTGTGAGTGCGTGATGTCGTACATCGTCATTGATGTCCTCTAGTCAGTACAGAGGCGAAGCTCGATTACCTAGATGCAGTCGGACGTCGTTAGAGATATCCTCTGATGGCTAATTCCCTAACGGGGATGCAACTACGTGAATGTGATGTCCTAGGTGTGGATACGTGCAGGCCCTGACTCGTGGGGATTCACATAGCTTTGAGCTCCAGGGTGGGCAACCGGTGACAGTGATAGTGACCTTCTGATCCTCGTCAAAGTGACGATGGCGACTACAGCACCGAACGGAATATTCCCGTTGGCGCTCGTATGTTATGGACGGGCTCGACCTGTACCTAGGAAGACACTCAACTCATAGTTTTCTAGGTAATCTCTCACCTATTTCTAACCCGAGGGCGGTGAAGTGCAGTCGAAAATATAGTGAAAGATGTAATATAACTGACGAGCAAGGGGAACGACGTACCTCGTTGGTGGTGGCGTTGGTCATTAGTGTCTTCATCGATGCACTAGATGGTGTGGGCAAGTAGGCGGAGGCGTGCCATAGACAGTCACCGCTTGGCTCGACTGGTGGCAGTGTCATAGCGCAGGAGCGTGTATCAGGAGATTGGAGGTGAGGACAATGTGGAAGAGATGTACAATGTCAGGGTGGCTCAGCGATCGGGAGATTTCTGGCAAAGCGGCTAGTATCTAACAGCTAATGCAATTGGCGACTTGCGGCACGCGGTGCCTAGTGGACTTAGGCGGGCAGCAGAGATGCCAACAGTGGGTGGGCAATAGACCGAGTGATTGCGAGCACGACCAAGTGATAACAGCGGAGCACAAGGACGCCGGTGTTCATGTGTTCACTGGTCGCAATCCCACAATGCAACTCATCCCTAGTTCACAAAGACTCACTTGGGTTACGACGGCATAGCTGGTGTGATGTATGATGGCTACGATGCGCGATGACTAGGGGATGTAGATGTAGGATGAAGAAGTTAAACTGGGTACTAGGACGATCTAATGTTGGGGTACGATAAAACAGACCACGAATCACACGATCGAGTTCGAGGATTTAAATCCAGTGAAAAATAATGATGGTGTAGCTCCTTTCCTCGTCCAGGGCGGGAGTATTGTCTTACAACCACGGTGGTGAAACAAAGCACCAAGGTCAATAAATTCGAACTGACAATTGCTAGAAGATTCAAAGGCCTATTCAGTCTAATCGCTTGAAGATTCAAAATCCAAAACTAATCCTACGGCGGTGGATAAACACTCAAAGAATACTGGATGAAGAATAGGATCACCAAAGAGTACAGAGAGTACCTCGGAACTAGAGTAGTGCGTCGTGGCGATGCGAGAGATTCTCGACGCGTTGTTGGCGGGGGTGATTGATGTGCCCTTTGATAGGGTGTCGCGGATCCAACTGCGCGGTCAGTTGGCGGGGGTCAAGGGGGGAGTTGCCCCCTTGCGGGCGTCGGGGCAGCGCCCCAAAACCTAAACGGTATGCGCAGGGACAAGTGGTTGAGAGGGCGATTTGGAGTAAGCGGCTGGATGCAAAGACCAAATGGCAGGCGAAGGTACTGGCGGTGGTAAGTGGCGGCAGAGAGAGCAGGTGGGCGGCCGTGCGCGCGGTGGGCGCGGGCAGGCTGAGCGCGTGGCGAGCGCGTGGCGAGCGCGTGGCGAGCGCGGGTAGGCCGAGCGGGTGGCGGGCACGGGCGGCTGGAGGCACGGCGGGCACGGGCGGCTTGGCATGCGACACGTGAGGGCAGACGGGCGCGCGGTGGGCGCGGGCAGCAGCCATATGCACGGCGGTTGCGGACAGGCGGTCGTGTGCGCGGAGGGCACATGAGGGCAAGTGGTCTTCTCAATGGCAGCGCCGGCGGCAAGAGGCAGCGAAGATGGCTAGGGCAAGCTTCCTTTCAGAAGAAGAAACTCAATTCCAAAAGAAATTCACCAAGTGTGTCAAGCAACTTTGGCCCATGTATAGGCCTTGAAGGAAAGAGAAAGTAAGATAAAATAGATGAAAATAGACGACGTGTGGATGTGTCACGTCAAAGGGCATTCCTGGAGTTGGCGTTGACGACGTGTCATGACACGGGACGCCTCGTGTGGAGGTGGAGGCACGTCCGGTTCTAATGTGCAGTCATGGTCGCCACCAAGGCGGCTATGCCTTTGCGTAGAAAGTCCTACGGGGAGGATTGGTCGTCGCGGTCAAACTGTGAACGCCATGTGGGAAGCAGCAGCATAACCATGCCGATTGTTTCAAATGGCTGCAGATCGTCACAACTTCCATGACTACCGGGGTGTGCTAAGAAACACGTATGGCGTGGCCTCGTCACTATGGTGAGAGACGCACTGCGCGCGTTGTGAAGTTACACACGACTGTGTGCATGGGGGTGACTTAGGATCAACGGTGCAAAAATGGGGATTTGGAACCGCCCTCCTAATGACGTCAGTGGGGAAGCAGGCACGGGGCAGGCAGCTAAACTAGCGGCGCCAGCAGGTTTGGCAACGGCCATGAGTTGGCACCGGCTTCCCCTTCCCTTCTTCCTCCTGCTGCTTCTTCCTTCTTCTACCTCTTTCTTCTCCCTCCACTCTTGTAGACCTAGATCGTGGAGCGAACTTCCCAAAATGCAAATTTTCAGGTCTGGCCACCTAGGGGGCCCATTTCTCCCTTATATGGGGTCAAGATGGCCCCCTTAGGTTGGTCCATAAAGGGGGGGTCCATTAAGGGGCCTTATACATGGGGTCCCTTTTACAACCAAACAAAGGAACAAAGCATAGAGACAAAAATACATGACACACGATGAGAACAACACGACACGACGAGTGCAGGTACGGGCATGAAAAAAACAAACACACGAATGCAATAAATATCAAACTGACGAGCACAGACCATAAAGAACAATATTCAAACTCATGGACATGCTTTCACCTGAGGAATTTGAACCCACATGTCATCTCCTTGGCATGCTGGTCAGGTTGGACGCGATCCGGCGGGGCATGATAAAGTCGTGTTTCATTCCAAGGAGACTCCATAAGGTCTTCCAAAAGTAACTCGTGAAGCGTACATCTCAGTCGGAGATGATCAAAGTGGACAAGCCGTGTAGGCGCACAATCTCTTGGAAGATTAGTTGTGCGACCTGTGTGGCGTCAGATGTCTTCGCAAGAGGCACGAAGTGTGCCATCTTCAAGAACCAATCAATGATGACCATGATGGAGTCATGTCGTTGGGTGGTCCGGGCTAACCCTCGGACGAAGCTCATGCTGACATCGTACCATGGACACATGGGCACCGGTAGCGGGGTGTATAACCTTGCGCCCTTCTTGATCTGTTTGGCCAAGGCACATAGGTGGCACTAGGCGACGATGTTGCCAACATTGCGCTTCAAGCTGGGTGAATAGAATTGATATTCTATGGCTGCTATAGTATTGTTGTGGCTAAAAAGTGGCCGCCAACGCCTTTGACATGACATTCCCACGCAAGTCATGGAGTGATGTGCATGGCACGCACAACCTGTTTCGGATGAACAGGAAACCGTCGGTGATGACTTAGTCCCGAAGCTTGCAGGACGGTCCTCATTGGACCTCCGTGACGATGGGCCCAAAATCGGGGCAGTTATCGTATCCCTCCCAAATCTGCTCAAACCCGAGGATTTTTACCTTTGTCACATTGAGCATGTGTGCTCGTCGGTTGAGTGTGTTAGCGACAACATTGTCCTTGCCCTTCCTGTGCTTGATGATGAAAGTGAAGTCCTACAAGTGCTCGATCCATCTCACGTGGCGGTCGTTCAACTTTTGCTGGGAGTGAAGGTCCTTCATCGCCTCATGATTTGAGAAGAGTACGAACTCTTTCGAGAGGAGATAATGATGCCAATGCCCCAACGGCTAGACGATTGTACGTCGAGTAGCAGAGTCGCACGTTATTCAGCTTCGCATTGAAGAACTCTATGAGATGCCCTTCCGGGGCTAAGCACACTCACGATTCTGATGCCAGAAGCATCTCAGGTAACCTGGAAGACCTTCCTGAAGTCATGTAGGCAGAGGACAGGCACCTGTGTTATCATGAGCTTCACTCGCTGGAAAGCCCTGACTGCTGCCTGTGTCCACGTGAATGGCTCCACCTTGAGGCTGTTGGTTATGGGAGCCATGACAAAACTGAAGTTCTGTATGAAGCCCCACTAGAATGTGGCGAGTACGATGAAACTTCGTACATCATGGACGTTAGTCGATAGGGGCCACGATGTAATGACTCGTACTTTCTCCTGGTCTGGAGAGATGCCCTGGGCGGAGATAATGAAACCAAGGAAGGCAACCTTCGAGGTAAGGAAGCTACACTTCTTTGGATGAGCGTATATCTGCTCTCGCCTAAGGACCGTGCAAACCTGTTGACGGTGGTCGAGATGTTCATCTCGCGTGTGGCTATATATGCGAATGTCGTCAAAGTAGATAATAACAAACTTCCCTATGAACTCACGGAGTACCTCATTCATGAGCCGCTGGAAAGTACTCAACATGTTGGATAGGCTGAAGGGCAAAAATCTCAACTCGTATAAGCCATCCTTTATAATAAAGATGGTCCCGAGGATGAATCCGAACCTGATGACACCCACTGCGAAGATCTATCTTTGAGAAGATAGTGGATCTTGTCATCATGTCGAAGAGATCCTATTTGTGGGGGATGGGAAAACGGTACTTGACCGTTATGTTGTTGATGGCATGGTTATCTCAGCACATACACCATGTACCATCCTTCTTCGGGGCCAAAAGTGTGGAGACCACACATGGGCTGAGGCTCTCCTAGATGAGGCCCTTCGCAAGCAACTCCTGGACCTATTGTAGCAACTCCTCATACTTCTGAGGCTCCATACGCTATTGGGGCAGGTTCGGTAGCATTGCACAAGGCACGAGGTCTATCGCCTGATGGATGTTACGCATCGGTGGTAATTCGTCGGGTAACTCGTCCAAGAAGACGTCACTGAACTCCGATATGAGGGCGTCGACCTCAGGTAGTCGGGGAGCTATAGGCGTGTCAACGGGAGCGTCGAGAGTGACAGTGAGATACATTGACGTGTTGTTTATCTCGCACCTCAAATCTTGGGCGAACAAGGGGCCACGGACGACCACTAACCCCACAGGGTTGGTCGGGACCAACTTGTTCGCCGGCTTCATGGTATACGGTACCATGTAACCCTCTGTCTCCGATACATGAAGGAACACATGTTCGTGCTTCTAGATAGAGTGATGTCATGGTAATATAGCCAGGGACGGCCTAGGATGATGCTTCATACTTTCATAGGAAGTATGTCGCATAGGACGCTCTCATCGTAGGAGCTCACCTTCAATGGAACGTGGCATTGATGCTTCACTAATAAGGATGAAGCGTCAATCAACAACATGTTGTAGGGAGTCATATGGGGTATGGCCGCCAACCCTAGTCGGGCGACCATATTATCAGAGATGGCATTGATACAACTCCTAGTGTCCATGATCAACTTGCACACTTTGTCATTGATCTTGACATAAGTGTAGAATATGGAGGTGCGAAGGGTTGCATCAGCCATCAGGTCAGATCTCTACACTATGAGTGCAGGACGAGGCGGTGGGGCGGCTCTAGGTGGTGGCTACGTTCCACTTGGGCCCGGGTGATCAAGGCTAGTGCTGGCCAACTGTCGACCGGTGGGTCTTGGGGCAGGTGGGGGAGTCGCTCTAGGATCTGTGATCTGTATGTACCCGACTTGTCTGTTAGGTTCTTCATACTCCTGCACAAACTCCTCATCCACACGATAGTGGTCATCGTGTGGCTGCTCCATCTCGCCCAACTGTCTGGATTGACATCTCTCGTGTCGATCAAGAGTGCCGATGATGGGCACTAGCTAGCTCGGTGCCCTTTCCCTTCACACTTAAAGCACGTGATGTGTGTTTGGTTCACGGTTGCGCTACAGGCCGGAGTGTCGATCATGGTGGCCCAAGCGGGTGGGAGACCCACTTATGTGGCTAAGGCTTTCCCTTGCCCTCCGGCATTATGTGAAGTCCGGGCAGTCGTGAACGGGGTGGTTTGAGTGGCAGTGGCTCGAGGGGCTGGGGGGGTAGTATGGACAGAGGCCTCCTCTCCTGGATGCCCTAGGTGCTCTTTGATATGGTAGGCCTCATCAACCCCAGTAGGATTGCACTTAAGCACCTTGTGGTGCATGGTCGGTCAAAGCCCAAGGGCAAAAAGACCGATGATGATTAACGAATCCTCCACGAACTGACACCACATCCAACACTCATCGAATGCATCTATGTATTTCGTCATAGACTATTGACCTTGTCGAAGGTCAAGCCGCATGAGGAATAGTGTCAGCTGGTTATGTCGTGTTCCTCAGCTTTAGTGCCATCTCGGCCCATGATGTGATGGGCTGGCCTCGTCTCTCTTCTGCAGCCTGCTCATTCTCCAAGAAGATCTTGGGTTGTCTGTCAAGCATCGTCTCTGCAAATTCAATGCACAAGTCATCGTCCATGTGATACCATCGAAAATAAGAGTTCATGCTCGACTCCTAGTCAATAAACTCCTTTGGCTTCCTTGACCCTTTGAAGACAGTGATGTCAGCTCCTACGCTCTTCTAGATCCTAGCGCGATGATCCTCTCGTCAGGGGTTTCCCATCATACGGGGCACGGTAATCAGGTATTACGCGCAGCGGGTATCAAGGAACCTCGTCGGGTTCGTCGTACCGGTGGTCGTAAGACTGGATGTAGCCGTGTCGGCGGGCCAATAGGATGGCCTCAAACCAACGGTCATAATCGTCTCGTTGGTCATGTCTATCCCATACACATACGTCTTGCGAGATGCGTGTGGGGTGTCAGTCGGGGGGTCGATCTCAACGCTCATCATCCTGTCACTTGTCGTCACCCATGTAGTCGTCGTAGTCATATGGGCTCGGTGGGTGCTCTAGGGGTCGCAAGACCCGAGGCCTGTCGCGAGGTTGGTCTAGTGCCATGGGCACCGGCACGGAAATGGGTGTTGGAGGTACCACAAGCCACGCGAGCAGCTGCTCCATGCGTTCGACGACCGCGATCGGGGTGTGAAGATAAGTTCCTCGCTCTTTGGACAGTCACCTCGGGGTTGGTACTGCAGTTGCAATCTTCCTCGACCGCGTCCTACTCCTCGGCCACGTGCTGTGGGAACTCGGGGAGCGGTCTCGGCCACAAGATCTTTCCCGTGTGGACGACGACTCATTCTCGTGCTCTCCTCGTTGTCACTAGGAAACGAGGTGCCTAGTGATCACGAAAAGGTGTGGTGGGATCATGCGTGTCCAGTCGGGTGTGGGAGTGTATGTGTGAGCCAGACGATCTGCCGACACCCTTATCAGCGTGTGTGATCTGTACGGGTTCTGAAGGATGTGGTAAAGCACCACCTTCGGGCGTTGGAGGACAGGGCTCTAAGAGGCACGGTGAGCTGCCTTTCTTAGGCGCTGATAAATCAGCTCATCAAGGGTAGGTCAAACCTCCCTGTTGCATCATTTTGCTCGATCGCGTCTCAACGACCATTGTTAGTATCCTCGGAGGTACCTAGATGGGTTTTCAAAATTATGAATGCAGATAGTATGATGCGAGTATAGAGTTGCACTATGGGCAACCACAGCCTACTCTGATACCAAGATAATGTCAGATGTCATCACTGATGTCCTTCGATCGCTATCAAGGCAACGCTCGATTACCTAGATGCGGTCGGACGTCATTAGAGACGTAGTCTGATGGCTAATCCCCTAACAGGGATGTAGCTATGTGAATGTGATGTCCTAGGTATGGGTACGTGCAGGCCCTGACTCGTGGGGCTTTGGTGAGCTCCAAGTTCCGCATTGGGCGACCTGTGACAAAGACAGTGACCTTCTGACCCCCCTCAGAGTGACAACGGCGACTACTACGCCGAACAGAATATTCCTGGTGGCACTCACACGTAACGGATGGGCTCGACCTCTACCTAGGAAGACACTCGACTCGTAGTTTTCTCGGTAATCTCTCACCTATTTCTAACCCGAGCGTAGTGGAATGCAGTCGAAAATATAATGAAAGAAGTAATAGAACTAACGAGCAAGGGGAATGATGTACCTTGTTAGTGACGATATTCTTCATTGGTGTCTTTGTTGATGCACTGGACAGTGTGGGCAAGTAGGCAGAGGCATGCCGTAGACAGACATGCCTTGGCTCGACTGGTGGTGGTGTCGCAGCGCATAGCGTGTATCTGGAGGTTGTAGGTGAGGACAATGTGGAAGAGACATACAACGGCGGGGTGGCTTAGTGATCGGGAGATTTCTGGCAAAGCGGCCACTATTTGACAGCTGATGTGAATGGAAACGTGCAGCACGCGGCACACCTAGTGGATGTTGGCAGGCGGCAAAGGTGTCAACAATGATTGGGCAAGACGTCAAGTAATTGTGAGCACGACCAAGTTATAGTAGTGGAGCACAAGGACGGTAGTGTTCATCCGGTTACTAGTCACCATCCCACGCTTGACTCGTCCCTAGTTCATGGAGACTCAACTGGGTTACGACGCCATAGCAGGTGGATGTGCCTTTGTGTAGAAAGTCCCACTAGGACGCTCAATCACCACAGTCAAACTGCGGTCACCATGCGCGAGTCAGCAGCATGACCACACTGACTGTTTCAAACGACTACAGTCGGATGCCCCCGCGTTGACCCGGTGAGTACCCCTTGGTCATTTTGGCGACCCGGTAACTCACCGCAAACGAGAGTCCTCGTGACCTGGCATAGGCTGCGGGCAGCGTGATAGTATCAGCCCCCAGACCATCCCAGAAAGGTAAGACCCTTGCACGGGTGGGTGGCTTTTTGTTGTCTGCTATGGCCCCCCTGAATGATGTTGACTTGTCCCACACATCGTCACAACTTTCATGACTACTGGGTGTGCTATGGAATGGGTACGGCGTGGCCTCGTCATTGTGTTGAGCGACGCATTGTGCGCGTCCTGAAGTTACACACAACTGTGTGCATGGGGCAACTCAAGATCAACGGTGCAAAGACGGCGATTTGGAAGTGCCCTCTTGATGACGTCGGTGGGGAAGCAGGAATGGGGGAGGCAGCTGGACTAGCAGTGCCGACAGGTTTGGCAGCAGTCATGAGTTAGCACAGTCTTCCCCTTCCCTTCTTCTCCCTTCTGCTTTTTCCTTTTTCTACCTCTCTCTTCTTCCCTCCATTCTTGTGAAACCTAGATCGTGGAACGAACTTCCCAAAATGCAAATTTCCAGGTCTGGCGACCTAAGGTACCCATCTTTCCCTTATATGGGGGTCACGATGGGCCCCTTAGGTTGGACCATAAAGGGAGGGTCCGTTAAGGGGCCTTATACTTGAGGCCCCTTTTACAACAAAACTAAGAAAGAAAACATAGAGACAGAAATACATGACACACGATGAGCACAACACGACACGACGAGCACAAGTATGGGCATGTGATGGCGATGACATTAACGCATCGACATTGGACGCGTCTCCACCATCAACCGAAGTCAACGCCGCCTCCATGGACACTCCTTCACTGTCAACCAAAGTCAACGCCACCACCACCGCCGCCGCCGCCGCTCACACCCGCTACCGCCTCCAGTCGTCGCCCGCCGCCTCGGCCGCCATGCACCGCCGTATTGTTTGCCGCTGCTTCGTCATCCATCTGGCGGATCTACTCGTCCCCCGATCATCGGCCTACCACGCCACGACGACCGTCTCATGGAATGCAGACCCTGTGAAGATAGCGACACCCTCATCCCAACGAATTGAGGACCCCGCGCAGGACAAGATCTATCCGGGACACCCCACGCCAAGAGTGGGACGTGCAGTCCAAGATGATCATCCCCGAACAGGATGATCAGACCACTCCCGCCGCAGGACGTCGACGTCATCCGTTCTACATCAAATTGGTATGAGAGCCTAACGTGTGTCAGCCCTGTCATTTTTGCCATCATAGACGTCGTCATTTCATCAGTCCCATTACATGCATCTGCGCTCAGGTAAACGAGTCTCCGCTCCAATGACAGACCAACCACAAGATGGTCGTGATGTGTCTCTCCCCGGTGTCCTCGTCCGTCCCACCGACCTCCTTTCGAGGGGACATCGATCGCGTGTTAGACGCTGTCCAGAATGGTTTTCGTGATGTGAATACATGAATTACCAACATGGACAACCGTCTAAGTGTTCGATCGATGCAGTTAGTGAACAGACTTACCAACTCGAGAATAGAGGTCTGGACCAACATCGTCGTGATCGCGAAGACCATTACCCACCTGATTCTAGATCTCGAGATCGTGATAGGAATCATCATGACCTTGATGATCATATACAACCCGAGGATAGATCCATAAGCCGAAATCAGAATCGTCCTGAACGAGACGATCTGATTCCTTTAGAGATTCACACTCCGGTCCGTGATAGGAATCGTCGAGACGATTACTATCCACGTGAGCCTAGGACCCCAGGCTAGGATAGGAATCGTCCTCCACGGAACGATCCCTATCCACCTGTGGATAGAGCCCCGGTACATGATGGAAATCGTCTACCATGAGACGATTACCATCCACTAGAGGAGAGGATCCCAGAGCGTGATAGGAATCACCCCCCTCGGAATGATCCTTATCCGCCTGATGATAGACATCGTGGATGGAATGGGAATCGTCCAGACAGGAAAAGGATCGTTCCTGTCTGGACGATTCCCGTTCCATCCATGATGTCTATCATTAGGCAGATTAGGATCATTCCAAAAATCTTGAATTTTTAATTTATAACCGTCGTGAGGCACCCATAGATACTTGGCCCCAAATGAAGGACAAACTGCGTGAGAAATACGTCCCACTTGCTTACTTAGATAATATTCTTGATAAATGGCATAAATTATAGCAGGGTAGACGTCCAATCTCCGAGTACATTACCCAATTCAAGGAATTCTATATGAGATGCCGAGTTGAGGAGAATCCTTGAGTCGTTATTTTCCCAATTTAGAACCGGTCTTAACCCTTATTTAGAGACAGAGCTGCTTGTCCGCAAGGCCACCACACTAGAGCAGGCCTATCAGATTGTAGAAGACCTAGAGCTATGTCAAAGTCTATACCATAACCCCGTCTACAATCGTCCTGCTCTTACCGACCGATCTCATTTCGCCAATTCTGCTTATTCCAACCGTGTGGCCCAGGCAATCCCACGTTAGCTCTCTCGGCACCACCACCAGTTCCCACTCCCACTCGCACCCCACCGATCACCATCCTCTAGCTACGACACCGTCCTCCGCTATGCCGTACACCCGTACATCACCTTCCCTCGAGTCCACTGCTAGAGCCCCTCCTCAACCCAATCCCGCACATACCGGTCCCTCTGGCTTGACCTGTTTTAAATGCCAGGGACGTGGTCATAGAGCTTCCCAACGTCCATCGTGAACCCTACATATAGGTCAGGAGCCCTCCGATAACATCCCTATCATAGATGATCAGCCTATCGACGAGGAAGAATATAGAGTAGAAAGCTACTGATAAGCCAAAAATAGGGGTAAACACTATGTAATTTTAGCCCTTGTCGTTGTGGATTTTGGCTTATGCAATAAAATTTATAAGAACTCCACTTAAGACGTATAGTGATAAGTACGAGTGTCGTCCAAGGGAAGCTAGTAAGGAATTCAATTTGGTGATTGTATTGGTCGTTTCACTCTGATTAAACTGAATTTGATCTTCAATGAGGATCAAGTCACCGTATTAGACAGGAATTTAGAAAGGGGGGTAGAAGAGTTGAGATGAATAGAAGAAATATGGAGCTCTAAATTGGCTTCTTTGATCCTAATAAAAAGGTCCAAGAGGTCCATTACAGAGGTTAAAAAGGAATTTTTAACTTGAGTTTGGTTTACTTTTGCAACTTTGATAATTCAGAACTGAAATGGGGGTAATTTAATCTCCTAAGAATTAAAACTAAAGAAGAATTAATCTGAAATTCTAAATCCCTTTCAGATCAAAACCAAGAAGAAGAAACAAGAAATTGAACTAATCTCATTCAAAATGCACAAATCCAAATACAATCAAGGAAAAAGTACCAGATAACTTGATCCAGGGTGGGACTCCTCTCTGTCTTGCAGCTGTGATAGAGAACCATCAAGAATGAGCCCCTCCTCTCGAAATTCAGCTTTTATACCTAGGTTACATGGTGAAAATCACCATTTTACCCCCGTTTAGTAATTAATATTTATCTATCAATTTAGGCTAGATCTGAATGATCCAACCATACAGATAGAAAGAGGGGATCAAGACGAGAAACTCCATAAAAAGATCATCTCAATCGGACTTCAGGATCAAAAGTTATTAATAAATCAATTTTAACCAATTTTAACCATTGGATTAAAATTGATTTATTTCTTAATTCACGCGATGACGGGTCGGCAGCCTATTGGTTGCCGCATTTCAAATATCTTTGGCGGGCGCTCTCTCATCGCGCCTAATGCACTTCACCTGCGAAAAAGAAAACAAAAGAAAATCGGTGCCGGGATTTGCATATGCATCGCTACGCACGTACCGGTGCGTTTCTTTATACCTTATCCATTAAACTGTCACCACATCACCACCCGTGCATGCGCGTTGTATGCGCTGCACGGGCGGTGCACTTACCTCCTGCGTGTAGCGCACATCTCATAGCCGTTGGATTTTAATCCAACGGCTATGATTTCGCCACGTCGACGCGGCGGAAGGCACCGGCGCGCTTTTTCAACGAAGCCCTTCATAAAACAGATTATTGATATCTGACGCCGCCCAGAGGTATTTATATATATGTCCTTTCAGCACTCTCTCTCCTCCGATTTTCTCTAAATTAAATAATGCAATTGCAAATAAACCCTGAATGATTTTAAATTGGATCTTTACGCCTGCCATGGCGATCGAGAGCTGTTTTCAGGGTCTTTTTGCAACGAAACGTTGCAAAAAGGCCCCAGAAAATCTAGAAATTGCATAAATACATTTTTTCTCTTATAAAGATGCCCTTTTTTTAATAGAATAAATGCATTTCTTCTTGAAATAAATCCCAGAAAATTCCTAAAAATTCGTAAAAAGTTCTAGAAAATTCCCTGATTCATTCCCATGTTGATAAATGTCGAAATAAAATTTTTAATGTGCCATTTTCATCCAAAAATAATTATTTCGAGCTTCAATAAATCCTTAAAAATTCATATAATTAACAGAAAATTAGGGAAAAATCAGAAATTACTTGAAAACATTATTTTCGTGTAAATATATGATAACAACCCAATTTTAAGCCTTTTAAATGCATAAATCATGCTAATAACATGAAATAAAGACCGAAATTAGGGTGTTATCAGCTACGTTGAAGATGAATTCATGCAGGAGGAAGATCCAGTGGGCTTCATTGGTATCACTGACTGCCCACCAACCCTTCCTCGTCAGGATCCTTCTACCTCTGTTAGGGGAGTTGTCCGATGTACTCTTACCCAGCCTTCGACCGATAATTCCGCTTTGAGGACATCTATATTCTATACATATTTCAAGATTCGTGACAATATGTGTAAAACAATTGTAGACAGCGGTAGTTGTATTAACGCCGTATCCGATGTCATGACGTCACACTTGGGATTGCCTTTTATCCACCATCCTAACCCGTATTATGTATCCTGGATTGATGCTACCTCGATTCCCCTAAAGAACCAATGTCGTCTTCCTTTGAAGGTTCAATCTTACGAGGAAGACGTATTGTGCGATGTGCTACCCATGAAGGTGGTCAGCGTTATTCCCGGCCGCCCTTGGCTGTATGATAACGATGTACATCTTTTCGATAGGAGCAACACTTGTTCATTCATCCATCAGGGAAAGAAAATCACGTGGCATCCTTATAGCCAAAGTCCACAAAAGCCTTCACCGAAATCTCCATCCTTAGGCTTGTGTATCCTTAGCGGCCATCAATTTCAGAAGGAGTTAGATAGTGAAATCACTATGTGCTTAGCTATGATTCCTGATCACTCCTCCAAGAATTCCACCACCCCACCCCCCGAGGTTTCTCAGCTACTCAAAGAATTTGCAGGTGTCTTCCCTAACGATTTACCCAATGACCTACCCCCGATGCGTGACATTCAGCACGCCATCGATCTCATTCCGGGGTCATCTTTACCCAACCTCCCTCATTATCGGATGGATCCCACACAGTATAAGGAGCTACAACATCAAGTCCAAGAACTCTTGGACAAGGGATTCATCCAAGAGAGCCTCAGCCCGTGTGCCGTACCCGCACTGCTGGCTCCCAAAGAGGATGGGAGTTGGCACATGTGCATAGACAGTAGAACTATAAATAAGATTAAGGTCAAGTATAGGTTTCTTATTCCCCGCATCGACGACATGTTTGATATGATGGCAGGTTCAAAAATTTTCTCCAAAATTGATCTTAAGAGCGGTTATCACCAAGTTCATATCTGTCCATGAGATGAGTGGAAAACTGCCTTTAAGATCAAGGACGGATTATATGAGTGGAAAGTCATGCCCTTTGGTTTATCGAACGCACCTAGCACCTTCCAGCGATTGATGAATCATATACTTAGACCATTCATGGGGAGCTTTGTCGTCGTATATTTTGATGATATTCTTATTTACAGTAGGTCCACACCTGATCATCTCCGTCACTTACGTCTAGTTTGCGAAGTGTTGAAGGCCGAACAATTATACACTTACCCAAAAAAATGTTCCTTTCTTGTTAGTCAAGTCTCATTCGTAGTTTTTATCTTATCTGACCAAGGCGTATCCGTTTACTCGGCCAAAGTTACCGCCATAATCCAATGGCCGACTCCCAAAAGTGTCCATGATGTTCGTAGTTTCCATGGATTAGCGACCGTTTATAGACGATTCATTTCCAATTTTAGTCCCATCATGGCCCCGATAACAGAATGTCTTAAAGGGAATAATTTTGAGTGGACTACCGCGGCCCAGAAATCCTTTGACGATATTAAGATGAGAATGACTCGAGCTCCCATTCTCCGACTACCTGATTTTGATAAAGTATTCGAGGTCGCTTGTGATGTGTCGCGATTAGGGATTGGTGAAGTATTGGGCCAGGAAAATCACCCCATCGCATTCTTCAGTGAGAAATTAAACGATGCCAAACTAAAGTACTCCACCTATGATAAAGAATTCTATGCCATCATTCAGTCCTTACGTCACTGGCATCATTACTTGTTGTCTAAGGAGTTATTTCTCTATTCCGACCATGAGGCTCTAAAATATCTTCACTTCCAACAGAAACTTAACCCTAGACACGTTAGATGGGTCGAGTACATCCAATCTTATACTTTCGTGCTCAAGCTTAAAAGAGGTGTCGAAAATAGGGTCGGCGACGCCTTGAGTAGAGGAGTCCACCTACTCAATATTATGAAAGTCGAGGTTATCGGATTTGATCAACTGAAGAACCTCTATCCCGATTGCTCGGACTTTGCGCCAATCATCCGGACCGTCGACAAGCGCCCAAATTCTGAACACCAAGACTATATCCTCGAATGCAATGTCCTCTTCTATGATCGTCGCCTATGCATCCCACAGTCCTCTCTCAGGATTTCCTGGTATGGGAATAGCATGCCGGAGGCCTTAGTGGTCATTTTGGGAGAGATAAAACCATTGTCATGGTCGAGCATAGGTTCTTTTGGCCATCCCTCAAGCGAGACGTAGCAAATATTATCTCCCAATGTCGTGTATGTGCTCTCGCCAAGCAAGTTAAGCAGAACACTGGCCTATATACCCCTCTTCCGGTCCCTCAGAAACCTTGGGATGACGTGAGCATCGAATTTGTGTTAGGGCTTCCGAGGACGAACAAACGCTATGATTCCATCATGGTGGTTGTAGATCGTTTTTCAAAAATGGCCCATTTCATTCCTTGCTTTAAAACTTCTGATGCCTCTCATGTCGCTCAGCTTTATTTCAATGAATTTGTTCGTCTCCACGGACTTCCAAAGAGTATAGTGTCGGACAGAGATGTCCGATTCACTAGCTACTTTTGGAAGACTCTTTGGCATCTTTTGGGGACAAAGCTCAAGTATTCCATGGCTTTTCACCCCCAAACTGATGGACAGACCGAGGTCGTTAATAGGAGCCACGGCAACCTTTGACGATCGCTGGTGGGAGACAACCTAAAATCTTGAGATTTCGTCATTCTGTGTGCCGAATTTGCCTACAACGCGTCGGTCAACCGCACCACTGGCATGAGTCCATTTGAGATAATGCATGTTCATTCACCTCGTATGCCCACTGACCTTATACCCATGTTACCACATACTAGAGGCTCAGATGATGGTCTTGAGTTCGCCAGTCATATTAGACGTCTGCATGAGGAAATTCATACACGCATCATTAATAGCAACACCTCTTATAAACAGGCTGCAGATTTACACTGGTGTTTTCGCGAATTTAAAGAAGGTGACATGGTGATGGTGAGGGTTAGGCCGGAGAGATTCTCTTCCAAGCGGGCTACTAAGCTTCATGCTCGTAGTGCCGGGCCGTTTCCAATTCTCAAATGAGTAGGGTAAAATGCCTATGTCGTTGACATACCCTCCACATGGGAGATAAGCACCACTTTCAATACTTTGGATTTAGTCGCGTTTAAAGCCCCACCTCTTTCATCTAATGGCCCTCCTCCACCCTCGGACTTCTCGGTGAGTGAGTTTGACTTGTTCACTCCCCCTTCTCTGTGAGTGAGTCTGATTGGCAAGAGGACATCAAGGCTATACTAGACGAAGTAATCACCTTCACCAAAGGTGGGACGGTGCAGAAGTTTCTTGTTCGTTGGCAGGGCAAAGCATCGACGGATGACACGTGGATTACGGAGGAAGACCTGGCTCACCTGCGCCCTGACTGGGTGACCCTGCTGGAGTTTTCAGATGCTTACTCGACAGAGTCGAGTTCTTCACACCCCGGGGGGAATGATGGCGAGGACACCAACGCATCGACAGTGGACGTGTCTCCACCGTCAACCGAAGTCAACGCCGCCTCTACGAACACTCCGTCATCATCAACCAAAGTCAACGCTGTCGCCGCCGCCGCCGCCGTCGCCACTCGCAGACGCCACTGCCGCTCGTCGCCGCCGTTGTCGCCACCGCCTCCGATCGCCACTACTGCCGCCGCTTGTCGCCGCCACAACGGCTGCCGCCTCCGGTCGCCGCCCGCCGCTTCGGCCGCCATGCGTCGCCGTATCGTTCGCCGTTGCTTCGTCATCCGGCTGGCAGATCTGCTCGTCCCCCGCTCGTTGGCCTACCGCACCTCGACGACCATCTCGTGGAACACAGACCCGGTGAAGATAGCGACACCCTCGGCCCAATGAATTTAGGACCCCGCGCAGGACAAGATCTATCCGGGACACCCCACGCCAAGAGCGGGATGTGCAGTCCAAGATGATCGTCCCCGAACAGGACGAACGGACCACTCCCGCCGTAGGACTTCGACGACGTCCGTCGTGCATCAGCATGACAAAAACAAACACAAGAACGTGATAAATATCAAACTGACGAGCACAGACCGGCAAAAAAAAACATTCAAACTCATGGACGTGCTTTCACCCGGGTTATTTGAACCTGGATGTCTTCACCTTCGCCTTGGTAAGCCAGTGGGTTGGACGCTAACCAGCTGGGCGGTTGATAACGACGATGGTGGATCCAAATACATCTCTTGTGGAGTGAGCTGGGGTGCTCCGTCAGTGCAATTTAGTAGAAAGAGTTCATTAAATTGATCTGTACAAGTCCTTCATTTGTATTACTTCAAACAAGCAATCATAATAATTCATGTAGCACATGTAAGTTGTACTTAGACTAGAGGCACCAAATAAATATTATGAATGCATGGTTATTCTTTCACTATGACCTGCGAGTTCTTATCCATGAAATTCTAAATTCCTTGGCTCAATTGCAGCAAGACGTTCATGAATATGATTCAATAGACAAGATGGGATTGGATGCCCTCAGTGTATGATGAGACAGCTAAAGGAAGACAACATGATGAATTCCAAGGTTAAGGAGTGAAGGCTATAGAATAATTCTTGGGTGATTTTCAAATGCAGCAGCACTAACTCAGATAAGTAACTATCGTTTTAACATTAACCATACCTGAAGTCATACTAAAAGCATGAATTGGATGTGCAAGTATGCATACACAATAACAATAATAGAAAGCTTCCATAAGATAGTCATTGTACTTGTTTGTATCTGACAGATCATGAGGTGTAGACTAGCACCCCACCTGTGACAAACTCAATCCATGAATTGAGTTTACTCAATCATAGATTAAATAGTCTATACGGTGAGATACATAATGAATAAGAAAAATAGAATTGTTTATTACAATGAGAAATATGCCTTGAGGACCACACACAAATACTCTTTTAGACATCAAAACTTATAATCTAAGTTTATAGGTGTTTTAAAAAAAATTGTTTAGGTATATAAATGAAAGAAACCTTTCATAAAAAAATTCCAGATTATAATCACTCACACTGTTCTCCTCCCCCCCTTTCCTGCTGTCAACCTACCGATGGATGTGACCAACACTGCAAAATGATGATAATGTGCTGAGGATTGCATGGAAATCAGTAGAGTATAAAAAGATTAGAAGCTGAACATATATTTTTTGAATAAAAGATAAATCACAAATCTTATCTATGAATAGTTTATGTGATCACCATGTTTGAGAATTTCTTATGATTCCATTTTAAATGTTTCTCTACGTGTCAAATCTTATATTCCAACTCAAGGGACATGCTTTAGTAGATGATTCTACCTTCACAGCTTGCACGCTTGGGATGTAAAATTTTTGGATGTGTCATATTCACCTTCATTCAATTCTAAGATTCCAAAATGATATCATGATTCAATGGAAAAATCTCTAATTGACCAAGTTATACATGATAGTGTGAACTACTTCTATACTAACTATCTTAGCATTTTTAACTTTTCCAACAGAATGAATATTCATGTTATTTTCCACTTATCCCTGATGTTGTAGTACCCAAAGTTTCTAGGGTCTACCAAGTTCTAAACTTAGTTTAAGTACAATAATCAAATTTCAAAAGTCTCATATTTGTCACTTTTTTATTGACTTTCGCGACAGATGATAGGAACTGTATTAAAATCACATAAATCACCTAATTTGCAATAAGACTATCGTTTGGATGGGCCATGTCGTAGGGCAAGAACGGAGAAATAACAAATAGTGCAGAAATATCTCAAACTTAAATAACTATTATAATAAAGATAGTAATTGTGATCCAACTGGTCGTCTTGATGAAGAAAAGAAATTTGACCAGGTTACCACAAGTCATATTGAAAATAAGGTGAGCTTGCAGGATTCAATAATTTCACCACCAGAAATTTCACATCATCGCTGTTCATTTTATGTTTTATCCTACACGCCTTATCGATTAACTAATATTAAGTTAAGTTCAATAATCATTGTGAGCATCCAAGAAGGATTCTGCTAAAATTTATTACGGTAGTTAGTGATACTAATTAATTTACACCCTGTGCCTTTTAAGTAGTTAACTTTTCCAACAGCATAGGTTTTTATTAAAGGATTCGCATGTACTCAATAGATACCATTTACTTCAAATGGTCCACCAAGTTCCAAAGATAGTTTAGGTGCATGAATTAAATTTCAGTATCCATATGTTATCTAGTATTGCTTTAGTTATAATGGGCTTCGTAGAAGTTAGACATTGCAATATATGAGATAGAGTGTCTTTAATTTTCCTAGACTCATTGTACAAACAATTATGAAAAAATGTCTAGTCATCTTGACCAGGAATGTAAAATTCTTTTGTTTATATCTGAAAATTTTCAGGACAGAGTCCACATCCAATCAGGTTGCATTTGAATTCATCCAATAGTACCTTTATTCCCACTATCTTCTCATTGAGGATGTCTTTCCAAAAGTAGTTACCTTTCCAACGAAACACATGTATTTCTCTTGATGGTAAATGTACTTACCCAAACTATCTGATTTTGATATCTATAAAATCCATACTCTATAGTCCTTAACTCTATCTTATCTATGTCATACGTTATATTGTGGACTAGATATCCTAAACTATATCATACATAAAATTAGTTTCCCTGTCTTACACAACTCTTATAGATTAGAATTCACATATCTTTCAGGTTACAAGTTAAGCATATATGAATCTACAATGGATGTTTATACCAATGGGATCAACAATGATCTTATGTAGGTTGCCACTAATTCTACAATGTATGGCAGAGCATCATTCCATCTATTTGGTGAAACAATTATCAGGGATCTTTTGAATTAAGTTAAATGAGTTGGGTTATTTTTATCATTCACTAACTATATGAATTTTACACTCAATCATGATATGTATTGATCTCATAATAAAGTTTGAATATATTTGAGGTATACAGAAGCATACACCAGCATGTAAAGACTTTAACGTACCATCAGCATGTACTGAGTTTATATAATATTCGACAATTAGATATGTAGGTACTTTTCCCTAAATATATAATTAAAGAGTTGCATAGCATTCAAAAAAAAGAGTTGCTTAAGTATGCATCTGATGCACCTTATGTACTCTACCTTTGTTAATGTTCCATGAGCTCATGATGATAGGCCTTACATAGTTCTTGGTCTTCATAAGAGCACTATCAAATTGCAAGGGCGGTACTTAATAGATAAGAAATTTGTTTTCTAACCATTGATGCAATACTATCAATGTGATTCACAAATGAGTGAAACAACCATTATTCACTGCAGTTTGGGTATAGCCAAGTCTGTTCAAAACCTATGTGATGTTCATTATTTTGCAACAAAACAAAATACATGACAATATAAGATATCTCATTTGTTAAGATTAAGGTTCCCCATCAATATAATGACTATTACCAGTTTTAAAATAATTTTTATCATAAGTATCATATTTTTTTTACATCTCCATTGTCCACTTTTAATCAATTGAAACATCTTTATATTCCTAACTGCTTAGAATTAGCTTCTCAAGATAGTGCATGCCGCTCCTCCGTTAATGACCTTTCAGAGCATAGTGAATGTATTTTATGGTGGCAGTATACTTCCGCGATACATATACCTGAGTGTGTTTTGTTCTATTGTCCTTATCAAGGACATGCAACACATTCTATACCGTTAGACTAACTATGGGTCTCAGGATTTCCTTCCTAAATGTTACCTTTCATATTCTTTATTGAGTATGATTCATGAAGGAACATAATGATATGGTCGATAGTAGTATCAAAGGATATTCTCAGACAAGGTCTCATCTCTTATGTCTTTTAGTCATCTTCATCATGTTATCATATGCAGAACATTCCTCCGAGATGTGAGCCTTGAATAGACTATTCAGATTGTACATCTACTAGTCCTATTCTATTCATAAACAACTCTACCACATAATGTTTTGTGGTTCTAGGTTATACGTCTACACACAGCAGCAATAGTAAATACATAATTGAGGGTGAGTAACATTGAACCAATTTAGCGAGACATCTTCAATTTTAACTAGTTACTGCATTCCTTCAGGGACGCCAAACTTTGCCTCAACAAGATGATCATTCCTGATAACACATGCTAACTCATCACACTTTGAGATTGCCCTCACAATTTTGAGCCTGTAATAAATTTTGACTTGTAAAGTAAATTGCATCAAACCTGTATTGTACTGGCTTAGTTTTCAAAGGGTGTTTGTATGGAATTTGGTTGTGTATCGTTTATGAGATTTTAGCAAAGGTTCCTTTTGATAAAAAAAGTCTTTAACCAAAATTTATTATTCTTTATAATGCTGAAGCATACCAAAGCATACATTCTACATCATGTTGAGGATTAGGATCTCAATAAGTATATTTATGAACATGAGTAAGATCCACTTATCATAATATATTGATACCTATCTCACAGGCCTTGAAACTTCACCAAGTATAATATCATACTTTCGCCCCTGTTGCATATGTTGCCTGGAGTAGACTCCACCAATATCTAAGCTACATCTAGGACTTGATCCCTGTACGAAAAAAAACCAGAGAACAGATTTGTGTACACCTTAGTGTAAGCTCCATTAAAGTACAAACTTCCTCATCCCATGCACTAGTACTTAGTCCCTATTCTAAAAAAGGCAGGAAAGGGGTATGGTCAACGAGCCCTGCTTTAATAAACTTAGATCCTAATAATATGATGAAGGATGACTTTAACTGAGGGATGATTCAGGATGACGATGATAAAGGATCACGATGGTGCAGGATGACTATGATGAAGCATGACCATGATTCGGCATTACTATGATGAAGGATGATGATTATTTAGTTCATCACTGTCACAATAAGGGTCAGACTTTAACTGAGGGTTTTAATCTGGATCTATATGATCATTGTGACCATGACGTAATGTATCATGCTAGGTGTGTTTTCATATAAGACATGGAGCATTACAGATATCTCTTGTGTGATATATGGGTATGACTCAAAATATATATGAATCTCCATCTGTATTATTATAAGCTTTCTTCCCCACACAAAATTCCATAATAAAAACTACATATGGGAAATAAGGCAAACAATATAATATAAAGAACCAGTTAATTAGACCAAATAATGATAACTGGACAACCATGTTCAATAACTCAACTAACAGCCATGTAAACCATATGTATTGATAACAGGAATATAATTTAAATTTTATAACCTTTGTCTTAATTTTTTCATTTTATAATTTGAAAAGTATGCCTTCATACCAGAAATATATAAACATTATATCATTAAATTCTTAATTTATTTAGGTCAACAAAATCAGGTATATATTTTTCCTAGTCCGTTTGGAATATATTTGACATTACGTAATTTCTATTTTATCGAACAACACTGTAATAAAGGGACCATTATATTTAAAATTACACTTAGGATGTCACTGAGCTTGGAAAATTTAACCAGAAATATTAGATTTGTGAAGAAACCAATTATTATTATTATTATTTTGAGTTTTAATGATTAATTTGATGTATTAATTAATTTATTTTAAAAATAACTCCACTCAAATAAATATTATGTCTTTGAAACGAGATCCTATTAATTGTCTCACCCCTCTCCTGTGGATCTGGGGTTTGAACCCCCCTTATGCCACATTAGGTTAACATATGGTTTTGTGTTTCTCTCAGGGCTGCTCCATAAGGGAAGCTATCTGGTGTAATATGCTCATGTGGTGCTGCCAAGCTGTCTCACTAACCTATGTGGACATGCCATGTAGGATGTGACCCACACTATATTGACCACCTAGTGAAGTAGTGCATGCCACTTCACCATGGGCACATAGGTGACCCCAAGAGGTGAGCAAGGCACATAGGTTGTAGGTTACTATGTATGTATGTTTTCTTGGCCTCTAGATGCTCCTTAGATGACTTAGGTTTGGGTAAATGACACTAGACCCCTCTTGATCATTTTAGTTAGTACCGATGTTTTAAAAAGTCATTGAAGATCTCTTGCATAATATTCGTGTCCTTGGGTGAAGACTGTGCCCTTTTTATATAAAGGGCAAAATATCTCATCTTGATCACTGAATAGGGGATGCCAATTATTGTTGGACCCAAGCTACGAAGGTTTGGAACTACATGAATAAGATAACATGGATCACATTAAAGGCACAAGTGTCTATCCACTAGGCATCTTTGGCATCTAAATGCTAATGGCCAGTTACACAATTATGAAGTGAACAAACCTAAGTAATAGTTTTCTGTGATACGAAAAAGGTATTTATAGGAAGCACCTCACTCAACTCTTTCAAGTAAAGACACACAATATTTATTTTTAACGTGTCCATGCTCATCACATGGGTGGCACTTCATAGTGCTATTTGATAACACTTGGTAACAATGGTTTAATATGCACACGATAAAAATAAATATTTATACATTTATTTTCATTAAATTGATTAAAAATGCATTTTATGTAGTCTAAAACTATAAATTGTATTTGTTAGAACTGTGCTTTCAACTTTGCAGTTTTTTTGCACTTTCAAACAGTTTCAACTGAAATATTTTGAAAATTAATAATTTTATTAGGTCAAAATATGATTTCTTATGTTATGTTGTTGACAATATATTCATAAAGATATTATTTTTCAAAGTAATAAGCATATACATTTTTCTGTTTTTGGCGTAAATTCAGTTTTATATGAATGAATTAAAGATTTTCCCAGACACTTGTTGACAATGGATCACTCTAATGGCAAAAATCAACATTTATTGTTAGTGACTTGTGTTCAGAAATCATATCAGATGTTTTATTATGGTATCATGATAACATATTCCATAATCAAAAAGCATTAATGATACATTATATTAATCATTAAAAGTGGTGATGTGGCCCAGTAAATAAAGGTTGGATTTATTTGAAACTAAATACAATGCAAGGACCGATAAAGCTTGAATTAAATATCTAGCATTTATTATTTACTTTATTTTTTTTATTAGCCACAAAAGTCAGAAATTAATAGCCACTTCATACATGCGGTATTGTTGGATTTTTTTCCTTTTGCTTTAATTTTTCTTTTTTGTGTAGCCACACATATCATTCAAGGGAAAATTATCATACAATTGGAGGAATAAACTCAAGAAAAAGGATGATAGCAAAGATGACAAGGACATAGAGATATTAGGATTAAAAAAATGGCTAACGATCATCCTACTTTATGACTTCATATCCACATCATTAAATGGGATAACCTTTTGAGGGTAGCTTGTTCTTTCGCTTCTTTATCCATCCATATGGTTAGATCTATCGAATTTTCACATCCCCAATATTTGTGAAGAAATATATTTGAACTCGCTTCCTTCTAGAGAGGCTGACTAGAAGAGAGTCAGTGTTTCAAGATATATCAAGATTTTATTAGTTTCTTGCTTGTGTAAATAAAATCAACAAATAAATAGAGAGACCAATCTGGATCATAAATTACCTTGATTCCACCAGAATGTAGGGATCTGATGTTAATTGTTTGCCTTATGATTTGATTCTCTCTCACATACATTAGTTAGATGGATATCACATTCTTCGTCATTTATATTGTACCATTGTGATGTAACACACAGAATGACAGGATCGGTCAGCTCGTGTTACAACACAGTGAGACGGCGAGATAATATGTAACTGGCAAGATGAATGCACAGTACGGTGAAATTTAATGAGAAATGTGTAACAACTGCTGACTAAGATGACGATCAATTCAAGGATCGAGAGTGGACTAGTCAAGGTCAGACTCACAATGACCTGATCTGACCAACTAGACGTACTAAGTGGTGAGGGACACATGATCTCCCATGGCGTCCACGACCTCCGTTGATAGTTAACTTATACGCTACCTCAAGAAATCCCTACCTCTCAACAAGTAGGTGGCTAATCCTATATTTCAATGTTAATATTAGGCAGAGGAGCACGTAGCGAAATATGGCACTGAAAGAAGTAATAATACCGCAAATTTAAAGTGGGTAACGATAGAACCTGGTGGGGTTGCTGACCCAAAGTGTTCTTGGCGGCGAGGCGGAGAGGCGATTGCCCAGAATGGAGTCAGACGATGGCGAGCAGGAGACTGGTTGCTTGTTGCAGGCCATGCATTTTTGGAAGGCGTTTTCTTGAATCTTCTCCAAGAAGCTCGAATAAAGCTCCAAGAAACTCTAAGAAACTCAAAGAGAGGGCGTTTTCTTGAATCTGCTCCAATAATCTCCAAGAAAGCTCCACGAGATGGCCTTTTCTTGAATATGCTCGAAGAAGCTCCAAGAAAGCTCCAATATAGCGCGTTTTCTTGAATCTGTTCCAAGAAGCTCCAAGAAAACTACAAGAGAGCGCTTTTCTTGAATCTGCTCCAAGAAACTCGAAGAAAGCTCCAAGAGAGAGCCTTTTCTTGAATCTTCTCCAAGAAGCTCCAAGAAAGCTCCAAGAGAGGGCCTTTTCTTGAATCTACTCCAAGAAGCTTCAAGAGAACTCCAAGAAAGCTCCAAGAGAGGGCCGTTTCTTGAATCTACTCCAAGAAGCTCCAAGAGAACTCCATGGAGATCCAAGAACGCTTCAAGAGAGGGCCTTTCTCTTAAATCTGCTCCAAGAATCTCCAAGAAAGCTCAAAGAGAGGGCTTCTTCTTGAATCTGCTCTAAGAAGCTCCAAGAAAACTCCAAGAGGCTCCAAGAAATGTCCAAGAACGGCGTTCTTGGAAGGTTGTCCACACAAGAAAGGTATTCTTGGGGAAACACAGCTGCTCGGGATGGCAGCACGTTGCGAGCATGCAGGGATGGAAGCAGAGAGCGTGCTTCTTGCAGGCTGGCAGTCGGGGCAACGCGACTTTCTCAAAATTGCTCCAAGAAGACGCAGCAACGACGACGGTAATGGGAGACTAGGTCGACGACGAGCGGTTCTTCCACGGAGTGATCTCCACATGGTGAATCTGGCGACATGCGGACGAAGCTTCCAAAGGGAGAAGGTGGGAGCCCAATCAAAGAAGAGTTTTACAATTTTCAATTAAACTCCAAGTGGCTCCTTGGGCATGCTGTCCCTTTATATAGGGGAGGGAGGATGCCCAAGTGGAGCCGAAACAAGGGAAACTGTCTCGTGACGTGGTTTCACCTGAAATATACATAAAACAATGTGAAATAAAAAGACTACGGATGAGCCCAAACATGGTGGCCAAACCCAAATCGTTCAGAAAATAGAAATACAAGAATATAAATGCATAGCTCACAGTCATTGACGATGTCAAGTACTTTAGCGAGGGTCGTGGACGTTGGCTTGAGCTGCGTGACGAGGTCTGTTGGTGCTCCATGGTTTGGTCAGTGAGAGCTCCCCATCACATTGTCCTATGCCATGATATCCTACCATAACCATTCTAGATATATATTCACTGTGATTTAATTATCAACCGTAGCCCATCCATCCCATGAAATCATTTTTGCCTACCCGTCGCATTTCGCTTTCATCTTTTCACATATTTGTCTTTCGTTTTCACATTCATATCTTGTCCATATATTGATAATCGTCTACTCACCCGTTCTATTAGTAATCATCTTGTCTCTCCATTTTATTGCATCACAGATTCCTACACTATAAATGTCCATTCTCATCATTCTTGAGTGACCACTTAAAGAGCTTTAAATCCCTAAAATTGGTCCATATGGTGCAAACCATACTCATTCAATATATAGTGTTATTACCTGATCGCTTTAATTATTTTTATTAAAATTATATTCAAACAACAACATATTTATCCAAAAAGTTTAGTGGATTAAATTATATTTATAACTATTTTGATTAAACTTGAAATAACAACGACATTCTAATCCCTACTTACTTTATATTTACAACTATATTCAAGTACATTGATGTCGTTCTTGAGCATCATTTGAATAGAAATATTAGAACACCCACTTAAATAGTAGTGATATCTGTATTATAATTTTTTCATAATTTAGTAAGCTTTAATGTGTATGAATGGGTTTTATTATTAACATCACACATGAATTCTAATGAATACTTTATATTGATTAATAGTCAACAAGATATATTTCACCAACCTGAGCACATCTTCATATCTACACCAATGATTCAAGTACAGATGTAAAAAAAAAAATTATAGACTTCAAAAGCAAAGTATACAAATTTAATTATTGAGTTTTTGGTTCCAACCAGGAGTATCCCTCTAGCTTCGTCATTAAAAACTATTGACTATGATTCAAATCAGTTAATAATTCATTTGACTGCATCCATCTGTGGATACAAGTGCAAGTATTAAATTTGTGATACCACAGTGTACCCTTTTGCAAGGATGATCTCCATTAATCAATGAAAAAATGCATTAGGTGACTGCCATTCCAAAAAATCAAATGCCGACATTTGTGTGGAGCAAACTGTGAAATAATTAATAATCCCATCAAATACATTAATTACTCCAAACTAGAATGATAACACATACAGAAGTAAAATATCATAAATTAATTGCTCACCTAGAAAAGTATTTATTGCTATACTTATAAGGTTGGGCTCCTTCATAAGAAAGATATATAACATTTTAATTCTAAACGTAGATTAAAACATTTAACCTCAATAGCAGAAGATTAATGATTTTTTGAAACACATTGAGCACACTATTTGATGTTGGATTATAGGGCCTCAATCTGGATGTAAAACATAGAATGATTCATAGAGGATGACTTAAATGAAATCATGATGGCATCAATGGATATTATTGGCATGAATCGCATCAGTGATTCTTGCAATCCTCGAGTGAGTCACATTAAGCTGCTCATTTGTGCATCCCTAGACATATCAATAAGTTCTTCAACACCTCAAAACTCTTCCTTCACCTGGACGAGCTCCATTCAACCTCCATCGCCATCATTATGCCGTCTCGATCGCCACAGAATAGAGTGGAGTTGTGAGGGAGAAGGGGAAGGCCCTTGAGCAATTCTAGATGCTTGTGTATATCCTTGGGGTAATGCACCAGGTGCAGTAGCTAACCGTGTAGCTTTAGAAGCTTGTGTACAAGCTCGTAATGAGGGACATGGCCTTGCTTGTGAAGGTAATGAAATTATCCACGAAGCTTGCAAATGGAATCCTGAATTCGCCGCTGCTTGTGAAGTTTGGAAAGCGATCAAATTTGAATTGGAACCAGTAGATAAGCTAGATGTTAAATTTTGTTCAGAAGATTCCAATAAAAAGTGGATGTTTTTCATAACAAGCCCAAACTTGAAGTATATCTTCCAACATCCAAAACCTCATGTCGTTTGACCCGCTAAGCCCATGTATTAGTCTAGTTAACAAATCCAGCGGCCCAATATTCTTTATTGGTTCTCAAACTTAATTGACTATATCATCATTTAGATTACCTAATTTTGAATCAATTTAACCTAATCAATAGATTGAGTCTCCAACTTGTGGTTGCCAAACTATACATTGTGCCCTAGAAGATACAAAGCGGTATGTACCGATTCACAGATGGAACTTGTTCATCACCTGTTACCATGTACATATAGTCGGTCATCTACTTTGCCATCCAAGGATGACTTAAGGAATGATCAAGTGTAAAATCTAATCATTCATCTGACTTAGTACTTATGGATTCAGAAATCATCAGAGAACTCTTCTATGACGTTTGACTACCTTGGCCAAGGACATCATTGTATCATATTCCTTTAGCTGTCTCATTTTAGATTGAATATGGATGAACTCATCTTTACCACTCAATCATTTTTGTGAACTTCTTGATGCCACCAAACTAAGACTGTTTAAAATCTCATGATTAAAGACTTGTGGGTCATAGTCAAAGTACAAGTGTCCAACCACAAGACAGTTTTGGTGTCTCAGGTCTAATGACCAATTACACAACCAAAGCATGGATCAACTGAGGGCTATGACAGTTTAGTATCATACCATTCAGGGTTCATACATATCAGTTAAGTGAACTCATTCCATTAAAGAGATCTCACTATCTATCTTTAATATCTCCACACTAAGGCTATGGGACTGGTCATACTAATCATATGACTGAGACTAGATAGTGCTTCTCAAGTATGCTTAGAATATGAATCTTTAGATTACATACCTAAAGACAATTAATCTATGTATTATAATCTCATCATAATTCACTAAGTTAGATCATGTATTCATTGACTTTATTATAAGCATCACATGTGCACTGTAATGAATATGTTTTATTAATGAACGTGGAACAAAATATGGAATGTGTGATTAGTATATCGGCCACATATATTTCCACAAATTGATATATTGAATTATCACCTCATGGATAGACAAGATACACATCCTCCTCTTGAAGATGCAAAGGAGTGCATTGACTAAGCCATGGAACCTTTTCTTCATAGATCACTCTATCGTGTAGCCCCTTGATTGCTTAAAACTCCTAGGATGAATAAGGGTATTGTCATCTATAAAACCTTAACTAGTCATTGGTACACTCTTGGCTGATATTCCACTACCTAAATCAAATATTTCATCGCATCATCTTGTTCAAACTGTCTACTATAATACAAAGGGTGGATGATCCTATCTTGACTAATCAATCATCTATCACATCCAAGCAAAAAATATTTTGGATGATCATATCATCGAGATCTTATTTCTAAGGATCACCTATGCAGGCATTACATAAATCAATCTATTGGACAGCGTGTATAATGCAAGTCAATTAATCACTTCTCCTTAAGACCACCTGATATGTGTCCCAGCAGTTAATGTGTCGGACATACTCATCACATGAGTCAGATAACATATCGTTCTTCCATCCAGATATTTTGATGTCTTTCTCAAGTATCATTTCAATGGGAATATTTAGAGTATATACATAAATACTTGCGATGTTAAAATTGTTATCTCATAATAATTGACCAAGTCGAGTCACATATCGATAAATTCATTATAAATGGGTCATGTGCATTATGCAAATATATTAGTTAATGAATACTGAAAAAGAAATGGAATGTGTGATTGGCATCCTGGCCACATATTTTTCTATTAAATTCAATACTACAATTTAAAAATTTGTATTGGTTGAGTATACACCAAATACATAAACGCCACATTTAGCTCTACAATGTTTAAGCATTATTGTACAATAATAGTTTTGATTTCTAAAAATTATCATTTTTTCTCAAAATAGGAGTAATTAAGTTGTAGAGTCTAATCTGACATCCCATAGTTTTAACAATAGCTATAACCAAAAACCATAATAATTATTAGGGCACACAATGCTCATAATGAACTGCATAAATATGTGAGATTACAATTGAATAAGCATGAGATCATAAAATTGCCATTATGCATTTACAATTATGTGTCATAACTAGTTTAATTCATTAGATATTTGTAAAGTATATCTCATTATATAAATATAATTGTATCTACTATGATTTCATTTATCCGTACAAATCGACACAACATTTTGTACCTATTTATCATCCAGTTTGATTTAAGCGTGAGACTTCAAAGATATTGTGAAAGATCATTCTTATTTTGTATGTGCCCTAAGGACATAATTATATGATTAAAATATGTTTAGCCCATTTCAGTAACCATTCTACGAGGGTGATAAAGTGCGGGTGATAGAAATACTTTCCTTTGGTTTAAGATGAGAAAAGATAGAGGAACAAAATTCGGTGAAGTCCTTTCTAAGAAAGTTGAAATATTAGACAAAATGCTAGCTCTTGTTCCTAGTGCATCAATCTTCACTAGGACAACTGATTAAAATTTAGTACATATATAATTATATAAATCCAATGTCTGTGCACCCCTTGATGACTTGTTCACCAAGCTAAAATGATACCAAATTTTAGTCTGCTTATTTTGATGCATGAATTGCCATCTGATTATCATCAGGACCATGATATAATCAGATTCATTGTATCAGATTCAGCATTTATAAAACTATTATTCCTCTAAAACAGCTTGATGGACTTGTAATCATCTTTTGGTTGGATGATCTGATTCATAACACTTACGATGATGCTTAGAGCTTTATGATACTTCTACCTTGGCACTCTGTTTACTTTCATGAAGATCCATAGCCCTCATGGTACTAGCCAAATCTTCACTGTCCTTGACCAAATAAAAGTAACAAAAATTAGGCTATACTCAGAATGTCTAGAGATACGAGATGTCCTAGTCACTCTTGGCTCATGAGAGAGATACCTAATTTTATGCATAATGAATTGGCTTGTGATGTATCCTCCGTTCATCTCAACGTTTATTCACATTCTATGTAAAACTGTAAATAGAATAAGGAAACTGACTTTCGCCAATTTAATAAGGCATAACTTCATAGGGAATATCAGGAGGCCATTAGAGAAGGTGTTCCCATAAAACAAAATAGTCTCCAATGGATTAATACAATTGGGAGAAAGTTAACCTATTGTATGGGTCACCATCGACAGAAGCCAATGCTGATACATACCATAGAGCTTTTGCTAGTAGATATGAAGCTACATTTTACCAACTCGTGTTACTCTTCGAAAAGGTGTTGGGGTTACTACTCTCTCTATGACAAGAGAAGTTCACACCATAATAGTGGAGAAAAAATGATTCTCCGTCGTTTGTTTCATTCTCCCTTAAATAAGTTTTATTAGAGTTACTTTATTTTATATCTCATAATAATGTTTTCCAGTGTGACTTGGTGCACAAACCGCTGGCTATATGTGTGTGTTCTAAAGGCAGTACATTTAATATGTGGGTGTTCATCTTCTTCTTTCATTTTGCTACTTCCTTCTTTTTTTGGTTTGTGTCTGGTTTTCATAATGCAAACAAAGCAAAATTCCTTCAAGCAGTTTTAGAGCATCTAGTCCTAAAGATCGTGGGCGACAAGAAATGATGACACAGTCAGAAAAAGGGTGCAGAGTTTTTTACTCAAAGGAGAAGCTTGGGTGAGAAGGTTAAAGAAGGAGAGTTTTTTGCCAATTGTCTTCAAGTAGTCCCAACAAAGTTTGAGTCCACTGACACATCTATGGAGCAATTTGGAGACATGGACTCGATGACTCTTGAAGAATCAATTAGGACTCTAAAAATACATTAAAATAACCAACGAGATAGACAGATACACAAAGAGGAGCAGGTTCTGTAGAAGATGGTAAATTCAATCAAAGCAAGGAACACAAAAACTGTGTGGACGTGGTCCTGGTAGTGGGTGAAGCAATAAGGATCATGGAATAACAGCTTAAGACAGACATCAAGAGAAACCCAGAATTATATTTTACAGTTTTAACAAATATGGACACTTTCTTCGAAATGTCCCAACGAGACTTGGTCACTTTGCAGAAACCGAAGAAAAGGCGAATTCTGCTCTTCTATGCCAATTTCTCATGATGTTGAGGAAGTTCTTCTTTGGGATTTAGGCGGCCAACCTCTTCAAGAAAATAAGAGTTTTTTTTTATATAGGTGAAAGCAAACATATGACTAGGAATAAAAGTTTATTTTAAGAAATTCAAGAAACTTCAACACAAAATGTTGGATTTGGTAAGAGTTTGAAGGTAGAGATTCATAGCAAAGGTAACATTACCTTATGCAATGAAGGCAATATGATCTTGAAGTTCACTAATTCTCTTTATATTCCAAAGTTGAAATCCAATATTCTGGGTCTTGGATAGAAGATCAGAAAAGTGTTCTGGAAGCTAGAATGATATCTATTAACGACTAGCATGAAATTTTCCTTTTTTTGTATGTGAGAATAACTCAAGGATGATTATACGCTTTGAGTTAAAGTGATTACAACAGGTGTCCCCCAGCTGTTACTGAGAACTTTTTAGCGTGGCTTTGCAATCATTATTTTTTCACACTAGGATTTCAAGTGTCTCATACAGCTAGCAAGTAAGTGGTTGCTAGCTGATATTAATCCATTTGAAGTACCTAGGCAAATCCATCGACCTTGTATCATTGGAAAGCAATATAGAATTCTATTCCCATCAGAAATGTCTTACAGAGATTAGAACCTCGAGAGCTGATTAATGGTGATTTATGTGACCCTACATATCCATCGACATTAAGTGTAAATATTTAGTTTCTGATAATTGTTGACAATTTATCTTTATTAATGTCGGCTTATTTTTTAAGCAAAAATATGATGTATTTGACGCCTTCAAACTATTAAAGTCTCTGGCTGAAGCTGAAAAATCTATTAATATCAAATGCCTTAGATCATATCATGGAGGGGAATTCACCTCAGATGCATTCACTAAATATTGCAATGGTAATGGAATTGAATGACACCTGTCGGTTCCCTACTCTTGTGAGCAGAATGGGAAGGTTCAAGGGAGAAGTAAAATCATTATGTCTGTGATCAACAGAATGATTAAAATAAAAAGATGCTATCAGTATTATGGGGAGAAGCGGCAAGTACTTGTGTTTATATCTTGAACATGTTACCCTCAAAGAAACAAAATGGTTTCAATCCATTTAAAAACTGGAATGGTTCAAGACCCAGTGTAGAACATCTAAGGGTATTCGGCTTATTAGTCCATGCGAAAACTCTTGGTAATGGCTAGGAAAGCTTGATGACAAAAGCCAACCCATGATTTTCAGCGGCCATGAAACTAGAACAAAGTGGTATAGATGTTATGAGCTAGTACCTTCTTATTAATGGTTATTCTCAAAGGTATGAAGAAGAGTTTGACGAAGTATTTGCTCTATCAGCAAGGATTGAAACCATAACAGCGTGGTTGGCTCATGCTGAGATTTATGTTAGGAAACCAGATGGGTTTGTCAAGGAATTTACTAAGCAGCATGTTATCAGATTGGACAAAGCCCTATATCGATTGAAGCAGGCTTTCCATGCCTGGTATTTGAAATTAGAAAAGTGTTTTTGTCACTAAGATATTCCATAAGCGCGCATAAGCATACTGTCTATTTGAATATTTCTGTTAAATATCATTTACATATTGGATTTTATGTTGATTATTTTATAGTGACAGGTGATAAGCCTAAAAAGTGTGTGATCAAATGTAATTTTAAACATGTCGTTAGATTTAAGCGTATACCATAATCTTTATAAATTTCCCTTTTTCAAAACATAGAAGTATAGAGTGAGAAAAGGGCCAATCTACAGGGAGAGAACTGTCCGCAAAATCTGAATCTATTTTAGTGTTCTAGGAAATACAAATTAAGTACAAAGAACTGGGATGCCTAATAAGTAGAGAAAGGATGCGAACAGATAGAAGGGGGGTCGAGTGATCAGAATCTGCTCCTGATAGGTTGTGGTGCTTAGGGCTTATCTTCTTTATAGGGTCAATATGATAGTAAAGAAATGGAATAAAAGAAATCTTGATCTTGATTCTACTTCTAGGGAAGCACGATCCTGAAGGGAAACTGTATAGAAGTGCTGAATATGATGTAGGTAACAATACATTAAATATAAATGTGATCCGAGCAATGGTAGATGACCTATTTAATTTCTCTTTTGATTTGGATTGCACTTTTGAACTAAGGTGATGATCTCCCCTCAATAACTCTTCCTAGAGCATGAATATTTTTCCCATGCTTGGTGGTTTGTCAATTTTCAAGATGAAGATCAAGAGGGGAGAAGAAACTCACTAGATTAACTCAAGATCTACACAAAAATATGACTTCAAAAGCTGTGTCCTTCTTGCCCAACTAGGGATTGGGCAAGTTCAAAGTGGTTTTTCCTCCTTTCCCAACATTGTTTAAAAAATTCCTCCAATGAAAATAAGGAGCAAGAAACGACAAAAATACCCTGAAAATTTCAGGTCGATCAAAAGTTAGGATCTTAAGATATCAAGGTTTGAAATTTCATGAATCATGGCCTTCCAATGTCTTCATTTTTCCTACCCTCCAGCTGTCACCGGCTCCTCTTGTCTTCCACGTCAAGAAAGTAATTTCTCTGAGAATCTGGTGTGGGAAATTCAAGAAAATATGGAAAGTTATTTTAAGAAAATTAGTAAACATGTTTAGTAATTCCAAATAAGTAGTCTTTGCTTTGTACAAATAATTTCTTCATGAATCTAAAGTTGAAAAAATAAGTTAAAAGTATTATAACACATATATATGGACATTTAGATGCATATATTTATGATTATGCATGATATTTGTACAGTAATTTGCACGTTATTAACAATTCCAAGATTTCTTGATATTCAACAGTTCAAGTAGATGATGAACTTAGTTGAAACAAAAATGATCTCAGATTTCTCAAATCTTATCTAGGAATAGATGCCTTTTAAGGAAATTCCCATATTATGCTAAATTAAAGTGCTTATGCATTCAAGATACTCGAGCAATCACGGAGGTCAGGTTTTTATGCTTCATAAACTCTTATGCAAGCACGACCTAAGTTTGACCAAAATGGACACATCCCACAGTAAATTATGCTCATTACAAGAGCTTGCTTGAGGGTCTAAAGTATTTGACTCATACTCGACCAGATCTTATGTGCTCTGTTAGAATTGTCAGCAATAACATAGAGAATTCCATTGCTGAATGATTATCAGCAGTCAATAGAGTTCTTAGATATGTCAAAGAAAAAATTAATATTGGACTTTATTATAAAAATGATAAACCCAATAAAGGACTGGTTGGTTACAGTAACCATGCTGCTGATACAGAAGATCGTGAGAGCATTAGTAGACTTGTAATCTTTCTCTGCTTCAGGGCTGTCACCTGGACCTCAGAGAGAAAAAAACAGTAGCCTTATCATCTTGTGAGGATAGGCAGGCAAAGATTAAATACCAGGTAAGCGAATGGTTGATAACAAATCCACCATCAACTGTATCAGAAATCCAGTTCATCAAAGTTGTACTAAACATATGGACACCCACTATCATTGATCATGTCTGGATGAAAATAAAGTTCTATTGGAATATGTGTCAACTCATAACCAGTTAGCAGATATGTTTACTAAAGTTCTTGCAAAACTTAAATTTTCGGTAATGTTTCTAGAATTGGGAGTTTACATCATCACGGGAGAGAAGCAGGATAAAGGAGGAGATTCTTGGGGTTAATCCTGTCTCTATGACAAGTGGACTTCGCAACATAATAAGGAGAGAACAGAGGATTCCCCGACGTTTGTTTTATTCTTCTTTGAACAAGTGCATATTAGTATATTTTAGATCCGGTAACTACATTTTCCACGGTTACTTGGTTAACAAATGAATGGCTATGTGTATGTGCTCTAAGTGCAACACTTGCAACGTGTGGTTGTTTATCTTCTTCTCTCATTTTCATTTGTCCCTGTTTCTGTCGTTTGTATCTGCCCTTTGTATTGCAGACGGCGCTAAATTCCTCCAAAAGGTATGTTATCACAGTTTAAATTTGCGTTTGTGGCTAGAACAGAGGGCCACAGATTCAGGGGTAGATTCTGAGGTAAAAATCGCAGAACAAGATAAAGGAGCTATAGCCCACTGTTTTGTCAAAATTTAACACTTACCTGGGCAGCCCAGTTGGCCCAGCTTGGCTTTTGTGTAAGTCCTGCCTGAACGGAACGAATCTGAATAAGGCAAGTTGTCCATGTGCAGCCAATAATGCGATCGATTGGGCAGTTTTCAAGGTAACCCATTAACAGAAAAAACCATTATTCCTGCCATTCTGGAACAGAGCTGAACGGCAGCGCAACTCATAAGCCTCTTATGTAAAACCCAACTGTAGACACTGGCCCCATGACGTCAACAATATCAGCTTGTCCGCATTTTTCCAGTTCAAGGGAATCGTCCGGTTGTGTGGTGGCTCTTCTTTTTAAACCCTGCCCTACGCCGGCGTAGTCGCATCGATCATCTGACCCACTTGCGACGTCGTTTTATGCGGACCCACATTATAGCAAGATACTTTCAAAGTACCTCCCAAATACACATTTGCATGATAACTTTGGCCACTGCGCGGCTTATATATGTACTTGCGGTACAACCGCCGACTATATAGTATTCTGGTCGTAACTTGTATGGAATACGTAACTTTAGTCCCAGTGTCGCCCGGCGGAACGTTACCACCGCTGCACCGACGAGTCGCTTATCTCCCCAAGGCGCGTATGATAATCGGTATAGAGGAACATTTAATCTGCAACTTCGCCTACTTTAATCGGAAAACAAAAAATCGGGAATCCACCTCACCAATATTCAGCAACTTCGCCTACTTGCATTATCAGTTGCTACCGTACTGCCGTCAGCAGACCAGCATCCGCTTTCATCTGCAGGGCTGGTTGACGATATGAGATTTTCCGATATCAGGCATAATATTTGCAAGACATTTTAAATATGATTTATTTCGTGTAAGATATAAAAAATACAGGAATAAACATAATAAGTCCATTAAGTATGAATATCTAAGTGAAAACTCTAAGACATAACTGAATGAGCAACTTTCTGTTTAGTTTAGTATCAAGTGACCTAATCCAGTGCAAAAGGAAATTAATTATCTATAACCCATCAAGGACAGAGAAGCTATAAATTAAATTAATTAACTATAGGTTACGTAGAAAATGCAAAATTGCTCATTCATATTTTAGGCCATTTCTCCTTCCTCATAATACTGCTTAGGCGTCTAGCTCTCAAAAATTGCCTTACTATACTGTCTCGGCGTCTAGCTCTCCAAAATTATCTTTCTATACTGTTTCGGCGTCTAGTTCTCCAAAGTTGCCTTATTACACTGTTTAGGCAACTAGCTACAGAAACTATGTGATTATATTGTTTAGGCGTCCAGCTATGTCTTACTTTCGTACCACTGAAAGCTCTCTTTAGACCAGGAACTATTCCCTATTTAATTTGCAAGGCCTTTCATCCTCAAACTCAGAGAACTCCGTTCTTGTCAAACACACTTAATTTCTCGCCCCTGCGAAGTGGCAACCTGATCTAAAACAAGTTCCGCTATTCTGACCTTGCCATAGTGAGATCATTTTTTCATTCATCTTTTCCATGGCTTTTCCCATCATTACACCTATCTGGTTTTCAATTCTATCCATAGTAATCTGGGGTTCAACCCCTCTAACATCCAACAGTCCACCTTTCCGAGGGGTAACCCTAACATGATCGGAGGCATCTTGGTGATAGGCTAAATTATCGGACATTTTTTGTAGTAGTGCCATAGCTTCGTCTTCATACATGTCAGCTAATGCTCCTCGACTCGAGATATCAACTCTGACTTTCTCCACATCATTTAAGCCTTCATAGAAAATTTTCACTAACTCCCATTTTTGAATGCCATGGTGAGGGCACTTCCTAATGAGCCCCATCAATCTCTCCCATGCTTCGCTAAATGTATCATTTCCCTGCTGAAAACTTCTAATTTCTCTTCTGAAAGAATTTGTCCTAGCCACTGTATAATATCTTTTTAAGAAGCTCTTCTCCATATCATTCCATGATTCAAAATTTGTTCCCAATGTTCTAAACCAATCCTTGGCTCTATCCTTAAGGGCATGAGGGAATAGTTTCATTCTCACAACTTCCTTGGAAATTCTGGGGTAAGTGCAACTATCACATGCTTCGTAAAATTTTTCTAAGAAGTCATAGGGCTCTTCGTTTGCCTTCCCCAAAAAGGACGGTAATAGCTGAAATTGGTGTGGATCGATTCTAAACATCACATCTTCTCCAATCGGGGCAGATATCTTGGTTAAGATGGGGGTTTCTGCTGGTGTGGAATACTCTCTAATCCTCCTCCGTCCATCGTTAACTACCTCAGGGTTTCCTGTTCCATTACCTATTGGGTCCATTGGTACGGGTCTAATCAATATCTCCTCTACAAATGTGGGTTCGGTGAAAGACGATTCGGGTGTGGTGGAATCTACTACAGGGGGATTTCTGTCACTGCTCCCTGATTCAAATCCAGACCTAAGCTTCATACAAAACCACTAATTCAAACACAACACTCGTTAGTCGTTAAAAACCAAATACCGTCTTAAATCAAAATCAATAACAAGGAGACTTAACAAACTCGTGAGCAACAATTCACCACTGTGTTTACAAATAAAAATATGTTGAATTCCTAAGTGTTGCCTCCCCGGCAGCGGCGCCAATTGATAAGCCGAAAATAGGGGTGAAAATTACGCAAATTTTTAGCCCTTGTCGTTGTGAATTTTTGGCTTATGCAATAAAATTTATAAAACTCTACTTAATATGTATAGTGATAAGTATGAGTGTCGTCCAAGGGAGGCAAGTAGGAATTTCAATTTGATTTAATTTTTGGTGTTTTAGATCCTAATTAGAGTGAATTTGATCTTCAATGAGGATCAAGTCACCCTAATTAGGTGAGAATTTAGAGAGGGGGGTAGGAGAGATGGGAAGATTAGAAGAATTAAGAGCTCTAAATTTCCTTCTTTGATCCTAATTAAAGGATCCAAGAAATCATTTAGAGAGGTTGAAAGAGGGTTCTTAAAATGAGTTGGGTTGATTTTTCAGATTGATAATTCAGAACTAAAATGGGGTAAATTAAGACTTCTAAAAATTAAAACTAAATTTTTTTATAATTTTCTTTTGTAATGCAATTGAATGCCCAGGTAAAATTCCTCAATTTCTCCTCTCAATCCTAATCAGGGCTTGTACATGCCGCTCAAGCCAAGCGATTTAGAAGTTCAGACTAGAATGGAGATGAAGAAACAAACAACTTAACCTATTTCATTCAAAATGCACAAAATTTTGAATACAATGAAAAAAAAAAAACCAAAACTGTTGATCCAGGCTGGGACTCCTCTCTGTCTTGTAGCTGTGATGAAGCACCCTCCAGAATGAGCTCCCCCTCTCAAAATTCAGCTTTTATACTTAGGTTATAGGGTAAAAATCACCATTTTACCCCCGTTTAGTACTTAATATTTATCTATCAATGTAGGCTAGATCTGAATGATCTAACCGTACAGATAGAAAGAGGGGATCAAGACGAACAAATCCATAAAAAATCATCTCAATCGGACTTCAGGATCAAAAGTTATTAATAAATCAATTTTAAACCAATTTAATCCATTGGATTTAAAATTGATTTATTTATTAGTTTCGTTTTTAAACACGCAATGACGTGTCGTTCTCTCATTGGCTGGCGCAAATCCTCCTTTTTGCAGAAAAGTCCTTAAAAAGCCTGGAATTGCTTTTGGACGCCCAAAAGTAATTGCGATATATACCGGGCGCACTCTCTCTCTCCGATTTCTCCTAAAACATTAAAAATATATATTAAAAATTGCAATAAAACCCTGAATGATTTTAAATAGGATCTTTACGCCTGCCGTGGCGATCGAGAGTTGTGCCAGGTCTTTTGCAACTAAACGCTGCAAAAAGCCCCGAAAAGTCCTAGAAATAACTTAAATACATTTTTTTTCTCCTATAAATATGCCCTTTTTTCATAGAATAAATGCATTTCTTCTTGAAATAAATCCCAGAAAATTCCTAAAATTCGTAAAAAATTCTAGAAAATTCCCTGATTAATTCCCATGTTGATAAATGTCGAAATAAACTTTTTAATGTGCCATTTTCATCCAAAAATAATTATTTCGAGCTTCAATAAATCCTTAAAAATTCATATAATTAACAGAAAATTAGGGAAAATCAGAAATTACTTGGAAGCATTATTTTTGTGTAAATATATGATAACAACCCAAATGCATAAAGCATGCTAATAACATGAAATAAAGACTGAAATTAGGGTGTTATCACTGTGTCATGGGCAAACAGTGCCGGGTGACGTTCAAGGCGGCAAAACATGATACTGGCGGTGTCATGGATTACATCCATGCTGATGTTTGGGGGCCCGTTGACATGATGAGCCGTGGAGGTGCTCGGTATTTTCTAACGTTTGTTGATGATTTTTCCAGGAAAGTTTGGGTTTACTTCTTGAAGCACAAGTCGGACGTTTTCTCACGGTTCAAGACTTGGTGTGTAAGAGTTAAGAACCAAACGGGGAGGAAGATCAAGGTCTTGCGGACTGACAATGGTACGGAATTTAAGAATTCTGAATTTGATCAGTTCTGCGCAGAGCATGGCATTCAGCGTCACTTTACGGTGAAGAAGACCCCTGAGCAGAATGGCATTGCAGAACGCATGAACCGCACCATTACAGAGAGAGCAAGGTGTTTGCGGTTGAATGCTGAATTGCCCAAGGAGTTCTGGGCAGAGGCAGTTCAGATGGCGGCGTACTTGGTGAATAGGTCGCCAAATTCTGCTCTTGACGGGAAGGTGGCTGAAGAGGTATGGACTGGAAAACCTGTGGACTACTCCATGTTGCGTGTTTTTGGATGTCCAGGTTATGTCCTTACACCTGCTGATGAGAGGTCAAAGCTTGATCCAAAGTCCAAGAAGTGCATTTTCTTGGGGTATAGCGACGAAGTGAAAGGCTATCGGCTTTGGGATCCGGAAGTGCAAAAGATTGTGTTCAGCAGGGATGTGGTTTTTGACGAAAATCACATGGTGAAGCCTTCCAATGAGCAGGGAGATCAGAATTCAGGTGGCGGCAATGTCCAAGAGAGGACTTGGGTGGAGGTGGAGAATGTGCAGATTCCACCTAGTTCAGCTGATGGTGGAGAATCAGCTGATGAGGCCGCAGAGAATTCTGAGAGCATTGCTGTTAGGCGGGCGAGGCGGGAGACGAGGCCGCCTACACGTCTGGAGGATTATGTGACTATTGCTTTGTTTGCAGGAGATGGAGACAATCGAAGATCCACGACCGGTTATGTGTTTACGGTGGCCGGTGGACCTGTGAGCTAGAAGTCAACACTCCAGTCAACTGTGGCATTGTCTACAACGGAGGCGGAGTACATGGCGGCCACGGAAGCTGCTAAGGAAGCCTTGTGGCTGAAGGGTTTGTTCAAAGAACTCGGCATTGCTCAAGGTGGAGTTCCTCTGTTATGTGACAGTCAGAGTGCCATTTGCTTGGCAAAGAATCAGGTCTACCATGCACGGTCGAAGCACATTGACGTGCGGTATCACAAGATCCGGGAGCTGTTGAATTCTGAGGAGATTATCCTTCAGAAGGTGCACACGGAGGAGAATGCCGCAGACATGTTGACGAAGTTGTCACGGTGGAGAAGTTCAAACATTGTTTGGACTTGGTGCATGTTGCAGGTACCTTGATGGAGGTGGAGCGCCTGCGACGTGGGAAAGCGACAAGAACACCTAGCGCGACTGGGGTGTCTGCCAAGGTGGAGTTTGTTGGGGTGTGTCAGCCCCCCCATTACGTGAATGTGAAGGGGGAGGGCTTGACTAGTGAAACCCCAATAAAGGAAGGGGGAGTTGAAAAGTTTTAACCCCCCTCCTCTTGTCTCTTTGTGGGAATATGAAGAGGCTTCTTTGGAGAATATGAAAAGTCTCTTGGCTTTTCATATTCCAGACCTTTCAAATTCCCTGAAACTGTAATTGGCCCTCTATATATAGAGGGTAAATCTATTCTGAAATGCAAGGCATATGAGTTTTATGTTCATTCTTCTTGTCTCTTCCTCTCTTCTCCTCTCTCTCTCTCCTTTGGTTTGTCTTCATCACTCCTTGGTGGCCGCTCCCTTGTCTTTGGAGTTTGAGGAGTTGCTCCGCAGCACCATACAAGAAGTTGTTGCCCTGCACCAAGAGCCTTGCACGTTGACGTCACGCCGGTGACGTAAAGAGGTTCTTGTTTCCTGTCTCTATACGCCAACACAGTTATCACGTCCGAGGTGATTCCGCATTTCACCGTAGCGTCTTGGGTCATTGTTTCTCTTCAACGAGTTACAACAGGTCACCACTTGCCGCACTCTACTTTAACTGCCAGCGGGAAGGGGGATCTGGTGGAAGGCGTTTCCAATAAGGTTACCTGCCGGTCAAACGTGGATCATCATGGTTTGAGTCTCATTTTCCTTATAAAGTTACAATAAAATGCACGAATTCAGGATCCGACCATGTGAATGACACGCTGATATCGTTAAATCAACTTGAGGGGTGTGCCTTTTTAAAATATTTTGCAAAGTACATATCCGATGCTTGTGACAATATGTGAAAGAGAAATATACGCATACAACCTAAAGAATCATACCTTAAATAGAGAAGCCCATACAAAATTTTCAAAAGTTCGGACGAAAACACTTGTGTTCTCGTAAAAAACTTTCTCTAAGCAAATGTAAGGCCCAAAAGTATGTCCTACAATACTATACTTAAAAAAGTGATCGTAATTATAAATGGAATTTGGTTAAAAGAATAGGTAAATATTGACCAGAATAAGATGGGGAAACACATCAAAGTTATTAAAGCACGTGAAATCAAGTCATACCAAGGGACACAATGGCTTAAAGCTGCCTACTGGTGGGAAACCTTCCTCAGGTTATTTTGTTGTACCTCATTGTGAGTATGGATCTACTATTCTCAATTACTGACCATCCAAAATTATATAAACTTTTATCCTTGTATGTACAAAGTGATAATGCATATATTTATAGTTCCAAGACTGTACAAGGCACGGCAACTGGCAACTTTAGGCAGAAAAGGTTGAAGCAGAAAGAGGTATTCAAGTCACTAGAAAATGTGTCACTCATGCTGGACACTTGGAAACCTAAAACTGAGTAGCTATACATGGGATCATTGTGCATTCAGTTAATAGAACATGTCTCCCCATTAATTGGTTCTCATCAAGGTGCATACTTGGACAAGGTAGTTCACACTCTATTGACGGGTTATAATGTCACAAACAAGGTAAGTCATCATTAATAACTAATCATTTCAAAAAATTTGAATTCAATGTCTTTCCTTTGTTTTTAAGGTTCTTGCTATCACAGCTGACGATGCCAGTAATAATAAAGCCATGGTTGAAATTGAAAGGTTTACGAAGGGTTCTGGCTCAAACTTCACTGACCAATATCACACACCATTCATGGCAAATGCTCTAAATTTTTTGGTACAACGAGGCCTGAAGGAGGTAGGTATTTAAATTTATTTTCATTTAAAGAAAGTATACATAGACTTTGAATACTTTTCATTGCAGCTGGGGCTTCACCTTAGAAAGTTCACCACTATCGTACTTTACGCCATTATCTCAGCATGGAAAATCAGAACTTGCTAATTAAAATGTGTCCACCTGATGGAACTCCCAACATGAAATAATTGGAGCAGCTTATGAGAAGAGAATTTTATTAGATGAGATGGCAAATGATTATCTAAAAACAAAAAAGTTTAGCTATTCAATCATGGCTAAAGAGTGGGTCTCTTGGAAAAGTTTTCTGATGAACTAGAATGCCTGGATGATGCTACTAACATCCTTTCACTATCACATGCCACTACAATGTCTATTGTTTTGAGGGAGCATCAAATACTATTAAACCAGTTAGACTCTGAAATTTATGTGCTGGATGATAAGTATCCTGATATCTCAACATTGGTTGGTTGAGCAGGGAACAAACAAGGTCGTTTAAAATTGCATGTGGTACTCTGAAGGACTAGTTGATAGATTATAAACATCAATCAAATTTTAACCGTAGGCTCCTCATTGTGACAATGGTAAACAAAACAAGGCTTAGATCTCGATGAAGAAATCAAAACGATACGCAGTGGAAGACTTTTGTGAAATTTCATGGCATCGATAAAATCATGAAACGAAGTGCCTTTGCACGGATTGCATCCTTGATTTCTTGATCCAGGATTAAGACAAGTCAAGCTGCTCAAGTGTGCCGCCTCTAGACGTATCCGTGGGATCCGCGGAACATCGAATCTCTTCCTCGTTGACGAGCCTCATTCAATCTCTGTCATCGACGTTACGTCGTCTTGATTGCATCGAATGTGGAGAGGGGTTGTGGGGAGAAGGGAGAAGAAGGGGAAGGCCCCTGAACAAGTCTAGCCTGGGTGAATTTTGTTCAGGACCTTCCCATATTTATACTAATTGCGTATTTTTTCTAAAAATCCCCAAAACTTAAGTATATCTTCTCACGTCCAAAAGACCATTTGTGTGTGACCCTCTAGGCCCATGTATCAGTCTAGTTAACGACTCCTGCGGCCCAATAATGATGTAACACAGCATGTCAGGATCGAACGGCTCGTGTTACACCACAAGGGGCGGAGGGCTAATCAATAGAGCGGCAACGCAGGGTGGTCATGTCAATAACAGTGATGGAGCGAGGTTCGGCTATTGCTCGCTATAGGCAAGAAAGATGGGCGTCAACGGTGAGAGTGATGGCCCATGTACTTCACGCCAGTGAATTGGCGGTGGCATGTCATATGGCGGACGCCCCCCTTGAAGCTACTCTAGGATACCATAACGGAAGGCACGAGATGGCGCAAAGGCGCAATGACAAAGGGTGGCCGTAACAGCAATTGCATCAGACTTCAGCGACAGCGATGTCTATGCGTCGCTACGATGATGATGATGGCAGTAAAGCTAGCTATCGGCGGACAAAGATAAGCATCGATCAATGGCGATGGCTGTTCTTCTTGCAGCGCCATGTACTTCGCGGCAGTGAACTAGAGGCAGTGGGTCGTCTGGCAATCGCTCCTCTAGAGGCTACTCTAGAGAACAATAGGCATGGCTACTCTCCTCTTGTGAATGCGATTTGCGTCTATGGGGACATGCTGTATGCGTCTTAGCACAAAACACACATCTATCACCATCTCAATAGTGGGGTCAGTAATACGTAAAAACTCCTCCAGTGATTGGGAATCGTACATAAAATTCTCTGAAGATATAAAGGGAAAGCATGGCTAAAAGTGGGTCTAAGCATGAATCGGTATTAAATCCAAGCTGCAACATCGACAATGGCAGAGGCCATTCTAGTGGGTCTACTAGGAAAGTAACACTATGGCCAGTCTTGACCTCATCTAGCTCAGGCGCCGCAAGGACACGAGCAACTGGTGGGGACTCAGTTGAAGTCGTGAATGTACGTGCATCTGGTGTGTTAAGAGCATTTCTCCTAGTCCTCCTAGTGGTCCTAACATGACGGAGTCTACGAGGAGACTTTGCAGCATTATCGTAATAATCATCATCTGACAGCTGCAGATAAGAATCAACATACCATAGTAGTCCTCATAGTTCCGGGGGGGCTCATCATACCGAGTATCATATTCTGAAGCAATGTGAGAAGGCTGGTATGTGGACGGGGATGTATAAGTTTCCTGAGGCACATGTGGTGCCAATGGAGCATATTATTTGGAGGGTGACCACGATGCGAAGGACGCATATGGCACCGGCACAATAGATGGTGGTGAGGGTGTCGAGGTTTATTAATACCCCGTTCGTGGTGTAGAGTGTGCAGCTAGTGCATAAGGTGTGGGCAGCGTAGGTGGATCATTCTGCTTATAAGGAACCTACGACGGATGTGAGGCATACTGAGTAGGCATGGCCGAAGGGTAGACATGCGGTCACAGCATGTCGGGCGCAACATAGGGTGTGGGCTGCGCATAGGGCATGATAGGCACGAAAAAAAGTATGATGGGACGGGGGCGCGAGTGAGGCCCCATAGGTGTGCAGCATAGGAGATGCCTGCGGAGCATAAGGCATCGGCGGTGCATGGGGGTATCCTTGCTCCTGCGGGTCCAGGGCAACATAAGGGGCCGAAGGTGGGTATGGTCCACCCAAAGATGAGTACTAGACCGGAATCGACTCGCGATGTAGGCTCTAGTGGTTGTAGGGTGGTCCTCTTGCTTGATGTATGTCCTGCTACTGGCGGCGGTCATCTTATGGATGGGGGAGGTCATCCAGATTTCCATAGTAATCATCATGCGGATGGTAGGGATAACACATGTGGCAATCTACAAGGTAGCGATCATTGTGATGTCGGTAACGATTGTCATCTGTCTAGGGTAGTCTTCCTACGGATGGTAGCGGTCGTCTCGTTGTTGATAACGATCATCCTGAGGGTGGTCGCCTTGGTAGCGATCGTCCTACCGATGGTAACGACCGTCTCATTGCCGATAGTGATCGTCATGATGGGGATCATCCCGGTAGAGATCATCGTGATATCAATCATCTTGATCAATCGTTCTATTGTTGATAGTGATCATCATGATGGCGATCATCCTGATACTGATCCTCCAGCTAGCGATCGTGATATCCTTGATGGCAATCGTCCTGGTAACGATCATCTTGGTAGTGATCGTGACCATCCTAATGGTGATAGTCCTAGTAGCATTTGTAATCATCCCGATGGCAATTGTTGTGATAATGATCAACTTGACACAACAACAATAATTTTGCTATCGATAATAGTGGTCTATTTGTCCCTGAAGTGTGGTTGAAATGCAGAAATATGATTCTCTATCCTCCGGATAGGTGTCTAGGCCATCATCGTCAAGGTAAGTGCCCGGGTGATGAGTGTAAACCTGATCTCCTAAAGGAAGATCGTAAGTGCAGAGATCATTCTCCCATCCCTGATCCAATGGGTAGTCCCCTTGAACACTACTATGTGTCCGATCATTGTTATATAGCCAGATACTACGTAACGGGCCAAGAACTCTTACTAAATGATGAGATGATGAGTATATGTATGAATGCACATGCTATGAGTTTCAAGATATGCAATGTGTGTGATTAAGTGCAGACATCCAAATTTTTTACCAACAGTGCTAATCGCAGAGGAAAGCATGATCAGCTCGTATATCAATATGATGTATCACACTAATCGTGAACTAGAAGCCCTTAACTCAAGCTCTGATACCAATATGATGTATTAGACTAATTGTAAACTAGAAAGCACATAACTCAAGCTCTGATACCAATATGATGTAGCACAATGGATGTCGGGATTGAACGGCTCATGTTTCACACAATGAGGGTGGGGGCAATTGTTGGGTTCTAGGGCCCTTGACTTGGATGAATAAATCTAAAACGATGGCAGCGGAAGTCTTTTGTGAATCGAACGGCATCAACCCAAACACTGAAACGAGTTACCTTTGCACAAATCTCATTCGTGATTTCTTCGATCCCGGAGCGAGACGAGTCGAGCTGCTCAAGTGTGCAGCCTCTAGACGTATCCACGTGGTCCTCGGTGTGTCGGATCTCCTCCTTCTCGTTGACGAGCCCTGTTCTTTCTCCATCGGCGTCGTTACGTCGTCCTGATCACATCAGGGATGGAGAAGGGGTGTGGGGAGAGTGGAGAAGAAGGGGAAAGGCCCCTGAACAATTCTGGCCTGGGTGAATTTCGTTCAGGGCCTTCCCCTATTTATACTAAGTGGGTATTTTTCATAAAAACCCCAAAACTTAAGTATATCTTCCAACGTCCAAAAGACCATTTGCGTGTGACCCTCTAGGTCCATGTATCAGTCTAGTTAACGACTCCAGCGTCCCAATAACCTTTATTGGCCTTAAAAATTAATTAACTATATCATCATATAGATTAATTAATGTCGGATCGATTTAACCCAATCGATAGGTCGACACTCCGACACGTGGGGCGCCAAGCTACACCTCGTGTCCTAGAAGATTCAAAGGAGTGTGTATCGACTCACTCATGGAACCTGTTCTTCATCAGTTACCGTGTATGTATAATCCCTCATCCACTTGACGCTCCTTGGATGACTTAGGGTATGGTCAACTGTCAAATTCTAATCGATCATCCGAGTTAGTACTGATGCATTCGGAAATTATCAGAGAACTCTTCTCCGATATTTAACTGCCTTGGCCAAGGACTTCATTGCATCATCTTCCTTGAGCTGTCACCTCTTATACCGAGGGTGGACTATCCCATCTTGACCACTCAATCACCTTCTTGATGCACCCGAACTAAGACCGTTTAGAATCTCATGATTAGAGACTCGTTGGCCATAGCCAAAGTACAACCGTCCATCCACAAGACGTCTTTGGTGTCTCAGGTCTAAGGACCACATACACAACCGTGACGTGAATCAACCTGATTGACAGTTCGGTATAATACCATTCAGGGATTCTCACGAATCAATTCAGTGAACTCTTTCCACTAAAGAGCACCCACTATCTATCCTTAGTGTCGGCACACTAATGGCTACGGGACCGGCCATACTCATCATATGAGTGAGGCTAGATAGTGTTATTCTATCCGGATACTTTGATGTCCTTCTCGTGTATCCTTTGAATAGGAATTTTTAGAACACATGCTTAAAGACGAGTGATCTCTGTATTACGATCTCATCGTAATTCACTAAGTCCGATCATGTATTCATGGACTTCATTATACGCATCACACGTGCACTATAATGAATATGTTCTATTAATGAATATGGAACGAGATGTGGAATGTGTGATTGGCTTGCCCGCCACATATATTTCCATCAGGAATCACGCTAACTACTCGACATGACTAATGTGGATGTAATGCAAGTGAAGATGCAACGATGAAATCAATGAGAAGTATAAGTCCAACATCGAAGAACATCAATGACCATGAGGCAATGGTAAGTGTGACACAAGAATGCCACTAGGCTCCCAATGCTATTGCCGCTTGTGCGAGCACCGTTCGATATGCCAACCAAGATCATACCAATAGAAACCTATTCCCACTGATGTTTTCTTATCTGTCACTAACCTAACCCCAGCGGAGGAGACACACTCAAGAGGCACTGAAAGAAATAATTGAACACGTAAGAGAGAAGAAGTGTGGGTGTACTCAATTCGTGACAATTGGCCTGACGTTTGTATTAGCAATAACGGGGTCAGCGTGTGACCTAGTGCGTGGTTGGCATCGACGAGCAACAATGGGAATACTAACAAATGATGTCATCGATGGGAGCAAAAATGTCACTGATAAGCCTAAAAATATGTGTAAATACGTCATTGATTTGACGTTTAGACTTATACAATAAAATTTGTAAATACCCTTAATCACTAAATATAGAATATAGAGCAAGAAAGGGGTCGAACCATAGGGAGGCAGAAAGCAAGAATTTTTATCCAATTCTTAATGAATAAATTCAAGGATGAATTAATTTTGCAATAAATAAACCTTAATTATACTTAATAATGTTTTTAATTAATCAAAATCAAGTAAAAACTAAATTTTGATTTTAAATCTTTCGGTGAAAAAGCTCAAGGTATAATTATTTCAATTATAAGATCAGATTAATTTGGATTATTAATTTCCCAATTATTATAAAATTTTAAGATAATTTTTACGAATTAAAATTGGGAATTGAATAATCAAGAAAGGGATTTTGAAATTGGAGTTCAAAATGGACGAATTTATGGCTCAAATTTTATATTTAGGGTTTTTAGATATTGAATTAAATTTCCAAATAATAAATTTTGAAATCTAAAGAGATAAACTAGATGAATTAACCTAGAGATAGAAAGTAAAGAATTTGGGGAAAATGTAAAATTCGACCCTAAATTAAAATTCTAAAAATGCAGAATTGTTCTAAATCTATTTAAAACTAAATATTAACAATCACATCTTGAATCAGACTCAAAATGCAATGTTAATTTCATTCAAAACAACTTCTAGGGCATGTACATTTCACCCATGCCAAGGCATTTTAGAATCTCTCAAGAAGAAGTTCAAAATACAAATTATAAACTTACAACTTTGAATGTAGAACCAAGATCTATCGACTTCAAAAGCAACTCCTGTGTCCTTCCTGGCCAAATCCTTGGGGAGAGCTTCAAAAAGTCAGTTTCGTCCTTTTTCAGACTTTTATTTAAAGATCCAACCATATTGAATGTACAAGGGGATAAGAAAAACATGCCCTCAAAATTTCAGCCCAATCGAACATCTAGATCTCAAGATATCAAGGTTTTACTGGCGCTTAATCTCAACCATTGGATCTTTTATCTCTCTTCAAAATATCTCAAAAATGACATTTTCTAATTGGTCGGCATTTTTTTCTCATTTTTTGACATCTCGGATCATGCTCTGACACGTCGTTGTGCGCGTCCACAACACGCAATCATTGGAAAGCAATTCTTCTCTTTAAACGGCTTTAAAAAGCCACGTCGCCCTGTATTTTTTAACAAAGAAAAAGACAAAAAGTTCTTTTTTGTTAATCATTAGCGCACACATTTTCAATGCACGCAGTGGTCAAAAAATGTATGTGCAAACAAAATGTTTCTTTTTAAAATATACGTGTGTCGGTTGCCGCGTGCATTGAATGCACGTGGCTAACCGACCATGTACGAAGTAGACTATCATTTAATAAATGAACGCGGAGATAGATTCTCCGCATGCATTTATTGCACAAAAAGTAACTAAAAAAAACATAAATTCTTACCTTTACCTCGCCGCCCGTGCCACGTTGCTTGTAGAGCAATCATTCGCTCATTATGGCATCGCGATTCGCGATGACATAATGAGCCAATAATGCTCTTTTTTTCTCTTTCTTAATCTCATTTAAATATTATTCATCCACTTATTCACCCAAATTTTGGGCAAATGACGTGGATGCCACTTAATATATATATATATATATATATATTAAAAACACTTTCTAAAATGCCATATAAATATAATATGTATTATTTAAAGAAAAAAAATCATTTCTTGGCTAAATGATGGCGCGTCACCACCGGTCGTCATCAAGCCAGCAGCAGAGGAGCAGCAGGACGTCCCCGACTCAGCACCCGAGGAGCCGGCACTACCCAGCTCGCCACCGAGACGAGTCCAGCCACCACGACGAGCCGCCGCAGCAACACGGGATCCCGCATTCCGTTACTCGGCATGACGCGGACGCCGACCACCGGAGCACACCGTTACAGTCAGTTACTTTATCTTATAGTTTTTCCCTTTATTCGTATTGTCGTGTAGCGGGGGAAGGGCCCATATGAGGAACCCTTTTTCCCCCCCCTTTTTTTTATGTTGGGCCTGACAAGCCCGTTTCCTATTTTTCTTGCTTATTTTCCTTCCTTTTCTTTTGTGTTATTGGACTTAAGGAAGGGCCCATCTTCACCCATATATAAGGGGAAGAGGTGGGCGCTTCCCTCACCTTTTGACCTAATTTTGAAGAATTGCGCTTTGAGAAAGAAGCGTCAGGTCGTGGAGAAGAAGAGAAGAAAGAAGAAGAAGAGAAGAAGAAGAAGAAGGAGGAAGAAGAGGAGGAGGAAGGAGAGAAAGAGAGGGGAGAAGAGAGTGGTCCTGCAGACCGCGCTGCAGCTCACGCCGCGCTTCCACGCCGGTTCCCGCGCCGCCGCGCGCCAGGTCAGCTGCGCCGCTGCAGCCGCGCGCCTGCGCGTGCGCGCCGCGCTGCGCGCCGCCAGCTCGGCCACCCCGAGGCCACTGGGTCTCCCGACCACCATTATCCGCGTCTCCCCTCGCCCTGGTGAGTCGCCGCTGCTCGAGCCCCTCCGGCCGTTCCAGATCGCGCGTGCCACGCGCCACTGCGCTGCGCTGCCCGCGCCGCGCGCGCTGCCGCGCCACCGCGCGCGCCGCCTGCTCGGCCGCCCTAGAGGGTTTTGGGCCACCCCAGCCACCGTTGGTTGGCGTCTCTCGACGCTCTGGTGAGCCTCGGCTGCTCCGTGTTCCTCCGACCGCCGTCCAGCCTACCCGAGCCACCGCGACTGCGGTCGGTCCCCATGGTCAGTTCTGGCCCCGCTCCTCCCAGCCACCAAAGCGGTTCTAGGAGCGTCTCCCTACTCGGCCAGGACCCGCCCCAGCCGTCCCTCGACCGACCTCCGGCGCCGGCCCGTTGTCATCTCCGGCTGCTTAGTCGTATAGCGTCCTTCCGGTACAGCGCGTTGGTGCTACACCCGCCGGCTCTCCCTGTCCAGTGCTCTCGAGATCGGACGCACAACAGCCCGCCGGCCCCTTCCGTGGATTCTCCAACGTGAATCACTCGACGCCGCGCGTCGAAGGTACCCTGCTACCCTAGCTTCTTCACGTCATTATTTCCTTCAGTATTCTTTCGTATTGCCTCCACCGCGCTCGGGTTAGATAGGTGGGCATGAGACAGGTTGAGAAAACGATGAAAGCAAAACGAGCGTTTTACCCGTCCGATACGAGTCGGGACGTCCCGACGCGTGTGAGCATCCGGGTGGGAGTTATCCCATTCGACGGCGTGCGCGCCCTCGACCCACCTCGGACGACTTGGAAGACCGGTCCAGCCCCACTTGGCGACTCCGTCCCTGCTCCGGGTTGGCCCTTCATCGCTAGTCGGCGCATTGCACGTACCATATTAGGGTCATCGTTCTCGTTATCGTCACATATTCATATCTGATCTCGCATTTCCATCGGTTGACGTCGCGGACGTGAACCGATTAGTTAGCGTTACGACACCGAGTTCCTACCCTCGGTGACGGTCGGACGACGTTGAGACGACGTCCGGCATCACTAAATATTGGTCAAAAAATTATATAAAAATATGGAAAAATTCCATAAAAATTAGGAAAGCTCTTACCAACCTTTAGCCAAGTATTTAAGGTTCTGTAAAAAATATTTCTTCAATGAAATGAGGTTAAATACCATGTAAAAATGATAAAAATTATAAATAATAGTAAAATCCAAGTGTAAGTCATTTATCTTCATTTTTATGTGATAACATGCAAATATGGTCATTAAAGCACATAAATATAATGTAAAACTCATCAATTTAATTATCTTAATTTGCAAGTTATCAGGTGGTGGCGTGTGTGGTGGCGGCGTTGAAGAGCATGGTGGCGGCAGTGGCTGTGTGACAACAGAGTAGCACAGGCACGGCAGCGAGGCATGGCAATGAGTACCGCGGTGGAAGTAGAGGCGGCCGCACCAAAGGGCGATGCGGCACAAGTGGCGTTAGGCACAGCAACATAAGTGGTTGCAAGGTTCGGCGGCATATGCAACAATGTGTGCGGCAACAGGTGCAACATCAGTAGGCCGTTGTGGCGCATAGACGGTAGAGTGAGGTGGCATGGCAGCGCAAAATAAAGTAGGGTGCGATGGCTAGGCAAGAGTAGGGTACTATAGCATAGAGGTTATAGTTCAGAAAGGCGCAACGACAGTTGCGCACGGCGGCGATGGCAAGGCACGACGACGGCAGCAGGGCACGGCGTCAACAGGCGACCGCGGTGGCGATGGTAGGGCACGGAAGTAGTGGCAGGCGGCTGGCAGCCACATGGTGATGGCAGTGTACAGTGGCGACGGCATGGTGCAATAGTGATAGTAGGCGACTGGTATCCGCAGTTGTGGTTGGTGGCCGCGGTTGCAGCTGCGATTGCAGCCGTTGTATCGGTTGTGGTTGCAGCGAGTGGCCGGGAGACCTCAACAACAGCGCGGTCGGCCGCGGCGGCAGCACAGGTGACCCAAGAGACGGCTGTTGCGGGCGAGAAAGTTGTCGGCGGTGATGGGGAGTTCTAGCGAAGACGGCGGTGGCGGTTGTTTTCGGCGAAGACGGCAGCAGATTCCAGCAAACTCGGGGGTTTTTTCTCTCTACTAACTTTGTAGTGGCATTTTTGAAAATATGGTGAAAAATCAATAGAACACTAAAAGAAATTAGGAAAAATACTTAAAAATCACATTTTTTTCTCTTCCTACGGGTGGCCCCCACCTTAAATAGGGAAAATATGGGCCTCCACATTAGAAATATAGGGGAGAAGACCCAATTACGAGTAATTAGGGCCCCCTAATAGGAGAGAGAAACCCACTAACATGCCCACACATGGGCTCACATAAGCGCAAATGCGTAGGTCCATACTGCGGTCCAAACACGTGCAATGAAACAGAAATAAGCACATACGCGGCCGACATACAAGGCCTACTAAAAAAAGAAAACATAAGGAAAGATAACATCAAATCTTTGTGGCCCGTTGACGAGGCCAGGTACTTTGACGGTTGGGTCTCGCGCGTAAGCCCTTGCTCGATGAACTGGGTCGACGGGGTCTTCGAAGCTGGATGGTCCCCCCTCAAATAACCTTTATTGGCCTTCCAAATTCATTAACTATATCAACATATAGAATAGTTAATGTCGAATTGATTTAACCCAATTGATACATTGAGTCTCCAACATGTAGGGTGTCTATGGACTCACTCATGGAACCTGATTGCCATCAGTTACCGTGTATGTATAGTCCATCATCTACTTGACGCTCCTAGGTTGACTTAGAGTATGGTCAACTATCAAGCCTAATCGGTCATCCGAATTAGTTCTCATGCGTTCAAAAATCATCAGAGAACTCTTCTCTTGATATTTCAGTGCCTTGGCCAAGGACTTCATCGCATTGTCTTCCTTGAGCTGGCACCTCTTATCCAAGGGTGGACGATCCCATCTTAACCACTCAATCGTCTTCGTGAACTTCTTGATGCACTCAAACTAATTAAGGACATGTAGGTCATACTCAACATATGACATTCTGTCCACAATACATCTTTGGTGTCTCAGGTCTAAGGACCACTTACACAAACGTGATGTCAATCAACCTGATTGACTGTTCGGTGTTATACCATTCAGGGATTCGTACGGATCAATTCAGTGAACTCTTTCCACTAAAGAGAACCCACCATCTATCCTTAGTGTCTCCACTCTAATGGCAACAGGACCGGCCATACTCATCGTATGAGTGAGGCTAGATGGTGTAATTCTATCTAGATACTTCGCCGTCCTTCTCATGTATCCTTTGATTAGTGATAACATGCAAATAGGAGCTAAATAAGTGCTAATTTTATCACATTTATGGGCTCTAAATGCTTAAAAACATTGAATTTTAATGCATGTTATCATGAATTTAGGTTAAAAGAAGAATTTCCTTAAATTTCAAGTTAAATAATACTTTTCATAAATAATTAGGTCAATTCATACATTTTTAATGTTTCTACAATGAAATTGAAAATAAATTAAATGTTTAATTGACCTATTTCTATAAATAAAAAGGAAAGAGACAAATAAAATGGGTTTTATAAATTAAAAAAAAATTCGCATTAATAAAAAAAAATTACAATTTATTATCATGGTTTTTGAATGAGAAATGTTTTATTTTAATTTAAACTGGCCCTTATTGGGCCAGTTTTAGTGCCTAGCAAAATTTTTAAGTGGCACAGGGCGTGCAAACATCGCACACCACATGCAGGGCTGCGCAGTCTTATCAGAAGATGTGCCCGCGTCTTCGGTGCGTGACACGCACGTACGTAATTCCGCGCATGTTGCACACAGAGTCAAGCGATGCAAAATGGAAATAAACGAGTTGCATCGCGTTGTATGCCCTGCATACAACGCGCACCGAAGAGAAAAAATAACGAAATCGGAAGAAGTTGTTCTTCCGATTCCACGGCGATAAAAGGGGGGGAATGAAAATTTAGCACCCATTCTTGATTTTTCAAGCTCGAAGAGTGAGCGTCTACCCTTCTCGAAGACTCAAGAAACCACCTTGAAGGATTTGGAGTTCAAACTGGACTTGAGTTGCGCAGATCCGTCATCGTATTCGTCCCCCAAAATGAAGAACAAAATCACAGGAAATTTTTTCGTTCGTCGCGTGGGATTCGTTCCAGTTGAATCAAAATCCTTCTTGGAACCTCTAGGCTATTTCTGTTTGATTTTTGCACCTTATTTCGTACTTGATTTTCTCAAATTTGTATTCCGTCCATGTTCACCGTTGGTTTTTAAATTTTTGATTTTAATCATCTAAATTCATAGATTTTAGTCCTTTTCTAAATCAATTCAAATTGATCAATTATGATTTTCCTATTTGGAATCCTTGTTGTTGCTTAAATTACATAAAAATCGTGAATCATATTCACGATATCATAGTTATGAAATTAGCAAATCGTGAATCAGCACGGTGGTGCCAAAGCAATCTTATGTTGGATGAAGTGGGATATTTGAACTGAAGTGAGCTAGGAATAAACATCAAAATGGAGTTTTTTTATTTGCCAAGGTAGAACTTATAAATTTCCTCGTAATTTCATATTCTTTTATGAAAAGTTCTTGCCACTTTTTCATCTTTGGCTTAGATTAGCTGAATTGAATCGACTGAGACTGGACCAAAACCAGACCAGTACCTGGATGTTACCAGACAAGACCACACCAGAACTGTACTGAAGAGATCGTCTGGTGTGGTCTTGTTTGGTAACAGCTAGGTACTGGTCTGGTTTTGGTCCGGTCTCAGTCGAGTCATGCCAGCTGATCAAAGTCAAAGATGAAAAAGTGGCAAAAATGTTTCATTGAAGAATATGAAATTACAAGGAAATTTATAAGGTCTACCATGAGAAATAAAAAAAACTCCATTTTGATGTTGCTTCCTAGCTCACTTCAGTTCAAACATTCCACTTCATCCAACATAAGATTGCTTTGGCACCACCATGCTTCTATAACTTAAAAGAACACACAATTGAGTAATGTACTCTAAAATATGAATAATATTATTACCATAAATGACCACAAAACTTTTAGTCTTCATCATTATCCTCTTCAATTTCCTCTTCTTCACAATCTTCCTCTTTGTACACATCGGCTTTATTAGCCCAACATTTTAAGTCATCAATATGGATATAGATTCTGCAGATGGCCATCCTCTTTTTAAAGTGACAACCCATCTTCCTACTGAAAAAAACATTATGGTGGCACACTCAAATCACAAATTGGGAAGACCTCCTGTGCAACCATTGTTAGTTGTGGCTATTTTGCAAACCCAACTTCTGACCACCATTTGAGTGGGTCATGGTGAGAACCAATCTAAGGCTCTTTTTATCATTCATCTAATTCATCTCCAAGACCACACCAGACTATCTCAAACCTTAATCCTACTATCTCTTTATGTGCCCCTCATTCTACATTTCCTTGAGTGCCCTCTCCTTAGGTAGTGTATTCGATGCTTATAGAGTTAAGGACTCAGGGTGGTGAAGAATACCTAGATACTTCTCAAGGTTGAATGCGCGTTTGCTCTCTGATGCCTCATTTCTGCGAAACTAAAAAAATAGTAAATTCGAGTTTGCTTACTCCCATGCATCACACTCATTTGATAAACTTTAACATATATTACCCTATGCATCTTCAGAATCTGGTTCAAGAATTTATAATCATCAGTTTGTGTTGGACGATCTCATTCAAGCACTTAATATAAATTATTAGTGCTGATGGAAGTAATCTAGAAGGATGATCGTTACAGAACCAATCATCATTTTTTTGTTCTGAGTTCGGTACTTCTGTTTTTCCCTCTTTTCTTAACTGATGGTTCAGATGATCGCATGTATATGATTCATACTGGCCGGCGGTTAAGTAACCTGCAACGGTGGCAGCCACATATACTGTATGAATCCATTCCCATCCAATGATAATGATGTAAGTGTTTTCTTTCCTTCCACCGTCAGTCTGACTTTCTTCTTCTGAGTGAACGAGAAAGGTTTCTTGAGATCTCTCCTCGCATTCTTTCCATCAAGTGCTTTATGGTGCTTCCACCTTGGTCTTTCTGCCTCGGAATGCAGTTTGCTTTAATGAAGTTCCAAAGTCAGTGTGGTTCTTGCTAATTCTTCATCTTCATGGACCAAATAAAAGTATTTATACTAAAACAGCGCTGGGAAGGAGAAGAAATACCAAACTTGCCAGCCACTCTCCACCGAAGACGTACGTTCAATCGGCGTACGATGCAACCTCCGTTAATCTCAGCATTTCTCTACGCTCCATGGATGAACATACATCGAATTAGGAAACTGACGATGGCCCATTTACCATGGTGTAACTTCACAAACAAAAGCGGGAGGTCCTTAGAGAAGGTGCTCTCATAAAAGAAACAGTTCCCAATGGCTCAATACAGTAAGGAGAACGTTAACCTGCTGACCCAGTCACCATAAACAGTAGCCGATGCTGCAGCAGACCGCAGAGCTTTTGCATGGAGATACGAACTTTGCGATTCCCAGTAGCTGCATATTGTTAACTGATGTCACTCTTCGATAAGGTATCTTGTCGGAGATGTTGTTTCATAGATTCATCCTGAAGATTTCATCTCATGTGGAACTTGGGAATTAATGATGTCCGATGACCCCTGTTAAGCATCCAAGGCTGACTGGTCAGAGCGCCCAACTCATTGTTGTAAATTTCCGAACGAAGGTTAACAGTCTGAGGGGTAGATTCTGAATAACAATTACAGAATAAGATTGAGCTATAGCACAGTTCTTGATCAAGCTTTAACAATCACCTACGCAGCCCAATTGGCCCAGCTTGGCTTTAGAGTGAGTCCTGTCTGCAGGGAAAGAATCTGAAGCAGGCAACTTATCCATGAGGAACGGACAATGCGGTCGATAGGGCATTTTTGGCGGTAACCATTACGGAAGAAAACCAACATTTCCTACCATTCTCGACCAGAGATAAACGACAGTGCAACTCTTTAGCATCTTATGTAAAAAACGACTGTGGACATTGGCCATTTGACGTCAACACTATCGTGCTGCATTCGTCATTTTCAAGTTGAAGGGAATCGTACGGCGGTGCAAGTCCTGCCCTACGCCGGCGTCGTGGCATCGATCATCTGACCCATCTTCGACGTCGTTTTATATAGGCCCACAATAAAGCAAGATATGTCTCCAAATCCACGTTTGCTGGGGACCTCAGACGCTGCGCAGCTGATATATGCAGACGTGGCACAGCCGCCGGCCACATATATTATCCTGGTCGTGACCTTTGAGGAGTACGTACCTTTCATCCCAGTGTCGCGTATGTTAACAAAGGCGCTTATGAGAACCGGTGAGGAAGAGTATTTAACTTGAAAATTCGCTAACCGGACGTTGAACCTGAATTGAGAAATCCGATGTCCGATGACGATACCAGTCGCTAGATTAGTGACCTCTGCATACCAGCATCTGTTTTCGTCTGAGGGTTTCGTTGACGATATCAGATATTCCCCTATCGGATTTATTATTTACAAAAGACTTTTCATAACTCTTCACATTATTGTGAGGAATACATCAACGTGAATAAACTCAATAAATAAGTAGAGTATAAGTACAACGTGAATAAACTCAATATGAATATTTATGTTCGAATTACAATACATGATGGAATAAGCAATGTGCTGTTTGGTATAATGGGAAGCGAACTAACACAAATGTCAGTTAATCCTCTATAGCCCATTGAGAATAGAGAACCGATATATTAAAAAAGTAGCTATGTACCATCTGGAAAATCCAAATTAGCTATTCCATGTCAAAAGTAGACTTCTCCAAGGCGACTCGACTTGGGATGATTTGCCTTTCCTCATAATATTACTTTGGCATCTAGTTCTCAAAAAAGCATCATAATACTGTTTAGCAGACTAGCTCTGCCGATTACCCCTGTTTATCCCTATGTCCATTCTTTATTTTTTACAAACTGAAGAGTTTCGTGTGAGCAGGACCATAGGCTATATAATCCGCATGTTCTTTCATCGTCAAACTCAGAGAACTCTACTCTAGCCAAATACACAGAATCCCTCGCCCGGCGAAGTGCCAACGCGTTTGAGAAGCTTTGAGGCGTTATCCATGATGGCCCATCGCAAAACGGGCAAAAGAGCGAGGAATGGGGAGATGACGGATCATGATCCTTTGCGTCTTAGCCGCGTTGTCGACGACGTTTTGAATCCTTTTGTTAGGTCAGTTTTTATTAAGGTTCAGTACACTAAGTTAATAGTCAACGGAACCAGCCTCAGGCCTTCGGAAGTTGCCCGACGCCCTCGAGTCGAGATCGGCGGCAATGACATGAGAACATTCTATACACTCGTAAGTTTCTTGCAAGCCCTCCTCGCGGCATTCTACAAACTATCGTCCTACAATTTATGAGTTATGATTAGTACACATTATACCCTCCTCCAAGATAGTTCAGTTTGTTCTGAATGTCTACTCTTCCGTGGCCAAGGTACTGGTGGATCCGGACGCACCAAGCCCAAGCAGCCCGACGCTAAGAGAGTACCTCCACTGGTTAGGCCTTCTGATGACTCTGAAATTTAGCTGAAAAATGCATATACAAAAAAGAATGGTGCTTTTAATCAGAACTACACATTGGCTTAGGGATCTCGAAGTCCATCTATTATTTTTTCTTGGTGCTCTACTTAGGCTTCGTGGCGACCAGCACTACGCGAGTTTCAGACTGAACTAGCTTTGCTTCCTGAACTATTTTTGTACTGCATAATTCCGTAAATATTAAGAGTTTCAGACTGCACATTAGTTTTCTGCTACGATTCAGGAAATTCGTTTCTCTTCTTTATTCAGGCTAGTCGTGGACATTCCTGCAACAACGGCTGCGGATTTCGGTTCGTAAAAACTACCCAACTATTTTTCTTTTCGGCCGGTAGTAAACTTCATTTCCTTTTCTTAAACGAACTGACAGTAGCTGAATTTCGCTTGCCTGGGTTATCACCACAAAAGAAGGTAAAAATGTTCTTTTCTATCTAAATAAATAAAGCGTTTTGTAAACGCGACGTACATGGCCCGTTCGATGCCAGGATATTTTGTCCTCACAAGGTTTCCATCAGTTCCTCAAGATGTTTCACCAATTCAGAAACACTATTTAATTGCTGAGTTCCAAAGCTGCACCTGGAGTTTGGCCCCATACTTTCTTGTGGTCACCCCTCTTAGATTGCTCCCACCAAATTACTCTTATATTTTGTTCACTTCTTGTAATTCACATTGGCAAATCTAGCGGATAATCTATCATGTATCGTTTTACTTATTTATCTATCAAAAAAAAATTTCTATCAGTCCAGCTATCAACACTTCGAAAAATGAATCGTTGTATATACGTTGGTGACTAATTATGAATATATATATCCAAAATTTCAGAGTCCAATTACCCCTGTACACCAATACACGTACACACACATATATGTGTGTATGCACATATATATATATATATATATGTATGTATGTATGTATTTGTGTGTGTGTGTCCGCATCTCTAATTACTTGTTATCTGTCTAGAACATCATCAAAGTCAAACAACATGTCTCTTTAAAGTAATTATGTGATACTCTCGGATACGATGCCACCTGTCCATCTCCCCCTGCCTCATTACCTATCTAGAGCATTAGCACAGCACGCCATTTGCCTCGCAAAATTTGACCTCTAACGTTACAACTAACTGTCTATCAATGACCTCGCAGGAAGAGAGCTTATTTGCTATGAGACACCTGCACCGACGTTGGGAATCCATCGGCTAGTCTTTACCTTGTTTCAGCAACAGGGTAGAAACACAGTTCATCCGCCAGCGCACCGACAAAACTTCATAACGAGAGAATTCTCTTTCCAATACAATCTCGGGTCACCAGTTGCTGCCCTCTACTTCAATTGCCAGCGGGAAGGGGGATCTGGTGGAAGACGCTTCCTATAGGGATGCATGCTAGTTAAACGTGGAATTTCATTATTTCAGTGTCATTTTTCCTTCTCAAATTTCAATAAAATGCATGAATTCTGGATCCGGCCCTAAGAATGGCACAAGGACATCGTAAAATTTTCTAGAGTATGTTTTTTAAAAATATTTGCTCCAATAGATATCCGGTCCATGTGACAATATATGAAAGATATATTAACCCATATATAATTCATTTAAAGAATCATACGTAAAATAATGAAGTCCACTCAAAATTTTCAAAAGTCGCGGATTAAAATCCGGTTGCGAACACGTCAAAAATGTTGTCCAAGCATAGCATAGAGCTCAAAGTTTTCATCACTGCAAGAGTGCTTCCAAATGCACATTTACAGCTAATCAAGGTGGACGCCCTGAAAGAGGATATTTTCTTTGTGAAAGGATTAAATTGTTCGTTCGATAAAATCAAACAAGCGCACAAGCTTCGTAATTTTAAATGGAAGATTGAATGTCAAGAAGCGACTATTTCTGAGTTTTTTGTCCAACATTCAAACTGGATGGAGTTTTATATGGCCTAATAAACCCTTGGCCAATATCGTTTGACTATGTCAAAGCTTTCTGAACAGCCAACAAATATCCCTGCAAAGGAATAGAAAAATTAATAAAAATTTTAAATTAAATCTTATAGCACTAGTACCTATAATCCTCATTTTCCTTACGAAAGAAAACGTTAAACGATTTCATTACATACAGGATCTAATATTTTTTATCAAATGTGAAATTTCACATAAGAAAAAACACTGTCCTTAAGAAAGAAACTATTTACATCAATCGACCTTTATAGGATACATAAAGGCACATATATGGAGGCCCTAGAATTAGTTTTGTCATACTGACCATCATATTTAAGCATTAAAAATAAATATATGTTTTTAAAAAATGAATTTTATTCTCGTGCATTTGAGATAATTACTTCTAATTCATCACATAAATTTCTGATTTTGTATCATCATTGTAAAATAAATAAGTGCAATATCTAAAATTTATAATGGTTTTACAGGATTCCTAAATACACTCATGAAATAGAAATTTCTATGTATCACTTATCAGAAAACAATTAATTACATGCTAAATAATCATCTAACGACATTAAACATGCTCAAACAGTATTTTTGAACTTAATATAAATATGCTAGTGTGAAGAGGAAAAAACTTTATTTTTGTCTCGATTTATTATTCTTGTACGGATTGCCAGTTGCCTGAAAGAAAGTTCTTCACCTTCCATCTTTACATTTTTATATGATGTTGATAGGTACTTACATTGTTCACATATAATCAAATAGATGGTAATAGAGGCCAGATGATGATTGTATAAAAATTGTTATCTTCTGACTGTTCTACTTCCATTCCATAGGTTGGTCAAGATTTATGTTTTATTGATCCACTTTAGATTTATTGTAAATATTGTTATTGATTGAAACATACATGACCAGCAAGTGAATCACACATTTCATGTCATCTTTATTGTTCAATAATAGCATTTATTCTTTTTGTAATGTATGTATCATTCTTAAAAAGAAATACATACATGATAGTGAACTATTATAACATCAAATATAAATACAACGAGTATTTAAGCATCTATTTTCAATGTTTAAATTTGATGGAGGACCATTTAGCTTCGAAGACCCGGTCTCATCCACTTTGTTGAGCGAGGGCTGACGTGCGAGATCTGGCCTTCTAAGTACCCGACCTAGTCAACGAGTCCCATAGGTTTGATTTCTTTCACTTATTTTCCTTGCTTATTAGGCCTTGTATGTCAGCCGTGTATGCGTTTGTGTTTGTTTGTTCGCACGTGTTTTGGCCACTATATGGACCTACACATTTGTGCATGTGTGAGCCCATGTGTGGGCGTGTTTGTGGGTCCCTTTCCGTTTAGGGGGGCCCTAGGACCCTTTAATTGGGCCCTTATCGCCTTTATTTCTAAGGCGAGAAGGCCCATATTTAACCCGTATAAGAGGGGGGCACCCATCGGATGAGAGAGAAGAAGAAATTTGAGAAAATATATTTTTTGGGTTTACTCCCTTTTAGTTTTTTTAGGTTTTAAACTTATTTACAAAACTACGACTACGAATTTATTTGAGAAACCTTTGCTTTGCGGCCACTACCTTCGCCGAAGCTCTGATCACCATCGCTTGCCAGTTCCCTGCGTACAACCACGGCCGCCCACGGCCTCTTGTGGCCACACTTGAGGCCTCTCGTGGCCGCCCTTGAGGCTTCCCCTGGCCGCCCTGCGGCAAACCGCAGATGCGACGCAGACATGCCCACCTAAACATCCTCCACAACTGCCTGAACCTCCTTTGCGACCGCCCGAGCTGCCTCTACAGCCACCTCCCCCTACACCGTCGTGCCCCACCGCTCTGGCGCCGCCAAGCCCTGTCATCGACGTGCCCCACCTCTCTGGCGCCGCCATGCCCTGTCATCACCGTGCCCTGCTGCCACTGAACCCTACCATTGGCACATCACCACGCCCTGCTGACACTGTGTCACTGAGCCCTATGGCCACCCCGTCGCTACCGCACCATTGGGATGTCATGCCGATACACCACCACACCACTATGCAGGCGCACCCTACCACCATCATGCCGCCAGTGCGCACTGCTACAACTGTGCCCCACCGCGACCTGCGCCACCACGCCATTGCGTCGCCGTGCCACTATGCTACTCTAATGTCGTGCTTTGTCATTGCATTTTGTAGACCTTGCTGCAGTGCCCTACAGCTGCTGCGCCCGCCGCGGCATCTTGCCACCGCGCCCGCCTTTGTGTTGGCCATCACGTTTGCCGCCATACCTGTCGATGCACCCACCACATGTCATCGTCGCTTGCCAGTGCCCATTGCTGCTGCGTATTAGCACCCGCCACTACCGCTCATCAACGCCTGGGCCGCCGCTCATTTACGCCTGTCGTTCATTGTCATCAACTGGCCACGTGGCTGGTCGCCCGCCAGCCCTATTATCGCTGATACAAACGTGAGGCACATAACAAATTTTGTACGCTAGCACTTCTTCCCTTTTACGCGTCCAGTTACTTCTTTCATTATCTCCCGAGCGTGTCCCCACCACCAGGGTAGGTTAGGGATAGATAGGGATACGCGAGAGGGAATAGGATTCTATTGGTACAACCTAGGTTGGCGCATCGAATGGTGCACGCACAAGCAGCAATAGCCGTACTCGCACCGTCGGTCCTCAACTTGATGTCTCCATCATTGGGAGCTTAGTGGCATTCCCAGGTCCCGCTTACCGTGACTCAATGGTCGTTGGTGTCCGTCAACGCATGGTTTTATACTTCTCACCGATTTTATCGTCGTATATGAATTTGCATTTTTACCGATAGGATTCATCTTCAGTGCCTAGCAGGACGAAATCGCTAACCCTGTGGTGTAACACGAGCCGTTCGATCCCCCCGTCCTTCGTGTAACATCACAATTCAAAGGATTGTCAACAAGGACATCAAAGTATCTAGGTAGAAAAGCATTCTCTAGTCTCACCCAAATGATGGGTCTGGTCAATCCCATAGCCATTAAGGTGGAGATACTAAAGAGTTCACTAAACTTACCCATATGAATTCCTTAATAGTTTTATATCAAACTGTCAATCAGGTTGATTCACATCATGATTGTTTAAGTAATCCTTAGACCTGAGACACCAAAGATGTCTTATGGACTAACAGTTGTACATTGACTTGGCCCTACGAGTTCTTAAATAGTCTTAGTTTGGTTGCAACAAGAAGTTGACAAATACAGTCTAGTGATCAACATGGGAGCAACCACCCTTGGTTTCAAAGTACATATTCCAAGGAATATGATGCAATGATTTCTAAATGCATTAGTTTGAACTCAGAGGACTTATCAAGGTTTGATAGTTGACAATACCCTAAATCATTCTAGAAGCATCAAGTGGATGAGGGATTATATGTACATGGAGTACGTACATAAGAGACTTGACTTTCTCCCCTTTCTTCCTCGTCTAATGTTTTGGAAGGTCTTTGTTTCTGCGCACAAGCAAACTCTCCAAGACCATGAAATACATACGGAGTAATCAAAGTGGCAAAATAGAAAATCTATGTGACCTCATGCTATCTCTGTTATTCTACATTCAAGGAAAACACTGACAAAAAGTGCCTTACAGAACTTCTTCTTCATCTTACACTTCATTGACTTAGTAACATCAGTCTTAATATTAATTGACTTCTTAGCATCTGAATCTTCATTGACTTAGTAACATAAATCTTCATATTCATTGACTCTTCTGCACCCCTTATGCTCACAATACTAAACTCGCACCTCATAACATTGATTTTCATTGTCTTACTTTATATGTGTTAAAAACAATGTCTTTCTGGACTTTTAGATAACCATCTAATTCTGATCGTCCTGGTCTTTGATTGAAGGTCAGGTATCCACTTGTGACTACTAATCAAAAGAAAAAGGCATGCTCCACCTCACACCTGACAAGCTTTATTTATTATAGTAACGAAATGGTTATCTTCATCTTTATCACCATTGACTTAGTAACATGAAGATTAATCTGAATTGACTTCTTAGCATATGAGTCTTCATTGACTTAATAAGATGAATCTATATATTCATTGACTTTGTTGCGCCCCTTACGCTCCCACTCCTAAACTCGCACCTCAGAACATTGATTTTGATTGTTTTATTTTATTTATGTTAAAAACAATGTCTTTCAGGACCTTTATAAAACCATCTAATTCTGATCATCCTGGACTTTGATTGAAGGTCTGGTATCTGCTTGAGACTACTAATCAAAGGAAAAAGGCATGCTCCACCTCACACCTGACCAGCTTTATTTACTATAGTAACAGAATGCTTGTCTTCATCTTTATCTTCATTGACTTAGTAACATGAAGCTTAATGATGACGCAGCCCCGGCGACAACCCCGGACACGCCGTCGGAGTCGTCACCGTCATCCCCAACAGCCCCAGCTCCAGCCCCGGATACGTCTTCGGAGACGCCACCACCGCCCTCGACATCGCCGGCCGTCCGCGTTCGGCCCGCTCGGCAAGCCAAGGCGACGGTACGCACGCCCGGATTCAAGTATTCCGGGTAACGGTCACCTTATCATTTTCGCATTTTATCTCGTTCGTCGTCTTTTGGTTTTGATCTTCATCTTTTGTGTTTTCTCACGCGTCATCATCGCATGTACGGAGGGAGGATTCGACCCTATAAGGATCTCCCCTCCTCGCCCCAGGTTCATCGTCGTTTTGTTTACCTTCCAGTCATCCTTATGTCCTAGGTCTTAAGGTTATTTTGAGTCAAAAGATAGGTCCTTTTGGTCTTTGGGCTCCCATACCCTTCCCCTATATAAGGGTCGGATGGGTGCCCTAACACGGACGTTTTTTTTGAATTTGAAGAAAAGTATTGTTGTTTGAGAGGAGTTGAACTTCCCCGTTGAGCTAGGGTTCCGACCTGAGAAGCCGCAGAAGACACCGCAGAGCGAGGAGGCGTAGAGAGGAGAAAGCTCCCGCGGAGGTCAGGCCGCTGGTCGCGCGCCCCCCCCGTGCCTTCCCGCGTCGGCCCTCGCCCCACCACGCTGCGCGTGCCTGCCGTTTGCGCGCGTGCGCGCGCGCGGCAGACGCTCCATGGCCCTGCCCGCGTCCCCGCCACTCGCGACCCCGTGCTCTCGGCATCCCGAGTAGTTGGGTTGACCTTCACAACTCACGCGAGTGGCCGGTGCGCCTTCACCAGCGCGTTGACTGCGGCCTTGGGAATCTTCAAGTTGCACCGGTGTGCGACAATACCACGGTCTGGTGCAACCTCTTGCCCTAACGACCCGATCCGTTTCCGTTAGCGGACTCAGCGTAGGACGTCAAGGCGGGCAGCAAACTGGGTGCGGTGACAGGTCCGCGGTCCCCTCCTCTGCCCGACGGTTGGTGGCCTCCTCCCCTGCACTCGTCGACGTTCTCCCCGCGGACACCGTCCTGCAGCTGCCGACTCCGACCGCGAAGGGTGCGCGTCAACTCCGCCCTACGCCGAATCTCAGTTAGCTCCCACAGGAATGTAACGTCCAGCAGGCCCTCACGCCCCGCCCACTCTGCGTTCACCCCTGGCATTGTGGCCCACGTGCTTGAGGAATTGCCAGCCGCTGTTGTGTTGGCAGGGCTTCCTGACCGCTGGGACTCTCCGCCGCCCCCTTGCGGCCTGCTCGCCCTCCCGTCCGGCCGGCCAACGTCCCACGATCCCGATCCGTCTGCCGATATCAATCCGCCCAGCGCCTCGCTACATCCGGCGAAATCTTACGTCAAGAGGACGCTTCCCCGGTCGACTACCAGGTACGCCGTCCCCTATCGCCTCGTCCTTTATTTCCTACAGTACGCTTTCGCTTGCCTCCACCGCGCTCGGGTCAGACTTAGGTGACCGAGACAGGCGAGTGAAAGAACTACGTCGTATTGAGCGTCCTACCTGGTTTGGGACGAGTCAGCTCGCCCGTCACGTGCGAGCACCTTCCGGCGGGCTAAAACCGTCCGACGCCGTAGTGACCTCGTACCTCCGGACGAGGGTCAGGAGGTCCCCTTACCATCCCCGGGTGACCCCGTCGATCACCCGGACGTCGGCTTCTCCCTGCTCGTCGGCAGCTGCCCGTACGACACCCCCTTCCGAGCATCATTCATCGTAGGTCATCCTCGTAGGAGACCTGTGCCCGACGAACCCCAATTATTCGTCGCGCACCGACGCCTCTTCGACACCGAGTATGAACCCTCGGTGACGGCCGGACTTCGTCTCGGACGTGGTCCTGCATCACTTAAGCTGAATAGACTCCTAAGCATCTGACTCTTCATTGACTTTGTAACATGAATCTTCATATTCATCGACTATATTGCGCCCCTTGCGCTTCCCCTCCTAAACGCGCACCTCAGAACGTTGATTTTCATTGTTTTCTTTTATTTATGTGAAATTAAATGTCTTTGAGGACCTTTAGATAACCTTATTTTTTCATGTCCTTCATGAGTATTCTTTAGCTATCAATTTTAGAACATATGTTGCAACAGTAATAATATTTGTCTTATGATCTTATCATATTCATTATGTCAGATCATGTATTCATGGACTTCATCATGAGCATTACATATGCATTATAATGAATAAACTATAGTAATGAACATGAAATGAGATATGGAATGTGCAATTAGCATGTGAGCCACAGATTTTCATCAAAGTTGAATAGAATAAGGGCTATTCTAGTGGTGTAAATGTTTCCTGGTGTTGTCAAAGTAGTAGTCTGATTGCACCTACAATTGGCATATTTTTGACATTTTTAGAAAATCCCTTATGCAAAAAACATTTACTCACTCGAATACTTTATCGGAATCCTAGTTATAACATGTTCATATTTTAAGGTGTCAAGAGTCATGGTTGCTTATGCAAGTGGGTGCAAGCCCACTACTAAACGGATAATAAACCTTTGGATAACATAATATTTTTTCATCCTTCATTACCAGATGGTTATTTAAGAGTATTTGGAGTTTGAACATCATATATGCATTACACACTGATTTAGGTCTTGACTCACCCTCCATTAATGACCAGTTTGGAAGAGTCAGGTTTTTGGGGCATTAATGGTCAGAGATCTCGGACTATCCCCCCCCCCCCCCGCCCTCATCCCCTACACATTTATCATTAATTGCTAGTTCTCAGTGCCCATCAAAGATCCAGGATAACAGATGGTTCAAAAATAAAATGGTTGTTGTATGATCCCATTATGAACATGAAATTTGCTGAATTGGTGAAATATGGGTATCAATTTGAATGACAACAAAACTTCTGCAGACTATTCACCAACATAATCATTCCATTACATATCTTTCATCCCCTGATGGTAACAGTCACCAGTATGTGAACCCTAAGGTTCAAATCAAGTTCATATTATTGTATCTACCCATGAACCTGAGATTAACATAACATGCATATTGTCATTACATTTGTAAATACTTATAGATTTTTTGAACTGATAATGACACGTGTTGTTTAATAATCATGTATGGATGACGGAATTATATTTCTTCAATGATTTTGCATCAAGTATATAGTGTCATATTCACGAAAATATCTATATTCAACTATTAAAATTTACAATAGAACCAATTAAACAAGATTGAAGCCCTGTTATAATAACGGTATTATAATGCTGGAAAAATGGGAATTTATAGTTTCATCTATACCCCAATGAGTGTTGTGTCTTGATAGCTCTACAACCATTGTAGATACTATGTCCAAAAACAACCATCAACTCTAGATCATCAACTTGTAAAACACTGACTAGTAAAACAATCTCATGAATGAGTGATGAAATCATACATATAATTAAAGTTTTGACAGAAAAAAGTCATCTGGAATTGTGAAAGTGTGGCATATGTTCATTACCTACTTATGTTAGCTTGAGGTCTGAAAACATTATAAATATGCACCCAAATATCCATAGATATTGCATGAATTTGAAATTCCAGAGAAATAATATTTATTTTATTAGAAGTATTATTTAACGTTTTTATATTTTTTTATTTTTTAACCCTTTTTATATTTTAATATTCATGAATATTTTCAAGTCCCTTATTTGCATAAATTTATAGGAATTAGATTGGTTGATGACCAATGGGTTAGAGCATATGATGCCAATTTTAGAGCCATTTGTTTCGCACTACTAAGCCAAATTGGAGCCATTTCAATTGTGGGCTTGAAATGAGAGGTTGGAGAGAGTTAGGCCATGTGCTTACTCCCTGTAAAGTTTCCTTAAACTTTCCTTATCATGCATACAAAATTTGAAAAGAAGGTATTTTAGATGATAAAACAATCATAAAACAAGAAAGAATGGCAACGATAGAAAATAGGAAAATTAGAAGGCCATTTAAGATCATGCCCTATGCATTAATATTTTCTTTGTCTCTATCTTTGAAACATTATGGATGTTCTCTAGCACTATTTATAAACCGAGAAAAGTTTATCTAGGATCCTGGATGTTCCACCTGGTTGAGATAATATAAAGAGTTCATCCTTTGATCATCCTTTTATTTCGAGAATAGTCTAATCCTAGGAAACTATAATTATCCAAGTTTAGAAAAGAGCAGTTGGTTTTCATGGCATTAGCATGAGAACAATAGGAGCCTACATATTAAGTCATGTCGAACGACATCTAGGACGTTGTCTGATCGGCACCGAGTATGATGGCTCGGTACCAATAAGGGATGGTGGTATCGAACGTCGACGGTGTCGTCATATGACGGATGTAACCCTAACGGATTATGTAACTACGGTGTGATGAATGAATGTCCTACGTGTCGTACGTGCAGGCTCCGACTCGAGGGAGGCACCAAGCTCCAAGCTTGGACGGGTCGCCGGGTGATGGCGATGGTGGCCTCTCAAATCTTGTCAGAGCGACGAAGGCGTCTACGGCCGAACGGAATCTATCCATAGGGCTCGCACGTAAGGACATACTTGTCCATACTGGTAATGCTCATCGCCGGCAGAGTGCACTGGTCCAGATCCGTGGAGATCCGGCGACCGTTGGTGCAACGGCAGCCAGAAGAGATCAGTGACCTCTCCCCATATGGTAAGGGGGCCAGTGAAATTCATCATTGATGTCCTACGGAGGCCAGAGATTGCCCGCTTGTGTCAATCAAATGCCCGGTGGTGCCCGTCGCTGGCAAATCGCACTACTCTGGACCTGTGGAGATCTGGCCGTTGGCTCAATGGCCCCAAAGAGGTCGCTGACCTCTCCCCAATCGGTACGGGTGGCTAGGGTCGGAGCCAGAGGGGAACCCGTCTCACTCCAAAGGAGATCGATCCCTTCCTTAGCGCCACCTAGGGCTAATTTGGATTCTTCTCAATCTTCTCCTTGTTCTTTCTTCGCACGATCCTTCCTTCTCCTCCTGAATTTGAGGTGAGACCAAGATAAAATAGACAACACAACGCCAATTGAATTCTTCCTGGTCTGAGGGGCTAGGGCGTCCTCCTCTTTCCTTATAACGTGGAAGAGGTCAAACGTCCCCCCCCTTTAGTGGGTCGACAAAAGATCCATTAGGGGCCCTTATAGAATGGGCCCCCAATACACATAGAAGGGGTGGAGGGAATTTAAAATAAAACAAGGGAAAGTGGAAAAGGAAGGCCCCTTCCCATAATGATGAAAATGCAGGCACGATACGTGTCACAGTGAGACAAAAATGGGATGATGAACACGAACATAACACAAAACATGACAAATGAAATGATGAAAATAATATAGTATATTCGAGCATTATCACCCAATCTTCAAGACGGTAACGGGCGGCCCGGACAGCGTCGTCGATGATTCTTGATGGCGTGTGACATCATTAAGTTTCACCATCATTCCCCTACTCCCCTTAATTTTTATCCCTTTTTCTTACTATCAGCACATTTGCTTTCATTTTCTCTCTCTAGAATCCAAATTTTTCTCTCTAAATCTGAATTACTATCTTTCATTTATTTACCTGAGTAATTAAACTATAAACCAACTATGGATTCCATTTCTTCAACATTCCTATCCCACTAAAAGGAATGTCTATTTTAGACTGGACTCCATCCCCTTCCATCATAAAAACTTAACCGAACTTTGGCTAAATCATGATCTATATAAAGTGTTCCATCACTTACATGAATCATCTTGACGTAAGGCCACCCCTACAGATGTGCGACCACCAATGCCTCTCCGCACTGTCCATACCCATCCCCTACTTCCGTAAACATAATTTATGTCCTTATACCACTTAAAATTAAAAAATACCAAAAATACACAAAGACATTTATTATCTTTACTCATTTTAATCTTAAAAAATTCTATTAAAAATCTCTTCAAAAATGATTCTCATTTACAGTCAGTTTTCCTTCAAATTCAAATATAGACAAATTGATATAAACATAAAATTTATGTTTCACCTTTACAATATTTAAAAAATAATTTGTCACGACTTGAATTAAAAATGTAATCAAACATTTTGTTCATTTCATTTTCCTTCTGCATGCATGTGAATGATATTAAATCAATGGAAAACTATAAAATATATATATAACTTTTAAATTTATTTATTTTATTAGTAAAGCATCAAAATTCCAAAATAAAATTTATGCATCCCATTGGGTTGATCTCTTATGCTATATTAAAATTTATGCATACCTTTACAATATCCAAAACCCTAAACCCTATATTACTTATGGAGTATTGATTGGTGATTCATTTAAATGCTTTTTTATGATAAATTAAATTAACAACATAAAAACCTAAATGTGGACCGATGTGGGTTGAGTCATTTTCCTTATATATAGGCCTCTGGAAGCTAAAGTTTTAATCTTAAGATGATAAGCCACAGTGTTCTCTCTGTTCTTTATGATTAACTTCCAATTCTAATTCTTGAACGAGCACTACCCATCAAATGTGTCTTGGTTTGGCCTCTTTTTTGGGGAGCATGTATTTAAGTGCTGCATTATCAACGTAGATTGTTATCTTATACCCCCCCAACGTAAGGATTAAAATTTTCTAGAAGAAAGACGAAAGCCAAAAAATCATATGTTATCATATAACGGAAATAAGGTTCAGTTAGTGTCTTCCGCTCGTAGAAAATGACAACCTGCTTCTTGTTGATACATTGTCCCAAAACCACACCCACTGAATAATCGGAAGCATCACACAAAACTTCATAACGAGCATCCCACTTTTGTGACTTCATAATGTCCTTTCATATTTATCCATACAAAATATTTTTTCTTTTTGGAAAAGAGTGTCCAACATATGGAGACTCCATAAATTTCTTTAAAAAAGATTAATGGAAAACCCAATGTGTTCTGTTTAACTTCATAGTTACCTTATTAAGTTTAGGATGGTGAGATTATGTATCACCTCGACCTTTACCTTGTCCACTTACAATCATTTCCTTGAAACTAGATGCTCAAGCATTTGTCCTTCCTTGACAATGAAATGAAAATTCTCCCCACTCAAAGCTGATTATGACTGCTGGAAGTTTTAAAACAGAATTCTGCATCAAAGAGATATAAAAACCAAAACATAAAAAAACAAGAACTATCACCCTTAAATGGATTGCATTCATCATTTATTGGTTCATCGCATGAGCAACTTTAAGCCATTCAGATGTCCAGGTTCTAAACATGTCAATGCAATCTTCACAACATTGTATCTCGTCTGCTTCTATGAACTTGGCTATTAGAAGCAGCAATCAGGGAAGAGGGAGAAAATAAAATAGGACTCTAAATAACTCATTTGGCCATAAAATTGGAAACAATTCATGGGGAAGTTTTCATGAATGTCCCTAGAAAAAGTTTTGCACAAGTCCCAATCGATGAGAATATTTAATAAATGTCGATTAACGTAAAGTATATCACCAACATCCAGAAATATTATGTGTCTGACCCTCTAGGCCCATGTATCGATTTAGTTCAACAATTCAGTAGCCCAATAAACTTTATCCAGCTAACATTAGGGACATTCATGAAATATGTATAGACTAATTAATACACAATATATCCAGCTAAACCTCTTGCTCTAGAAAATAGTAAGGAATATGTTAAATCATTCATACAACCTTTTCTGTCATTCTTCAACATTTATGTATAATCCTTAATCTTTGCAAAGCTCCAGAAGAGTTTTGAAAATGAATAATTGGAAACCTGAATCAGTCTTTCTGGGAATCTAAGATATTAATTGAATTAGAAACATTAGATTCTATTTTTTATGTTTTTTGATATCCAATAAAGTTCTCATAATCCTCGAGAGGCATGTATATGTCACCATTGTCTTGGTATTCTTGAGACGATCAAAGAAGAAATCAAGAGAACAAGATGGATCTTATATACTGAATCCTTTATGCACGAAACTTGTGGACTGACATAGCTGTTGTGTCCTTCATATGAAACTAGGTTTTGAATGAGCTTCCTTGGTCATAATATGGAAGGAAAGAGGTTAAAATGAAACTGGCCCCAAAAGATTCTATGTCGATTAACAGAATTTATCTCCAGAAATTTCTGATGGTTGGATCTCCAGAAATTGTTATTTTAAAATGGTTTAATATCCACTGTTGGATGATATTTATCTCTATCCACTTAGCATATGCCGTAAATTCCATTAGGGAGAGTATACACTCACTCCCATGTCTAGTAGAGACCTAGGGAGAACATGCATTTACTCCTACTTTGAGTGTAATGGAGTTTATGGCACATGCCAAGTGCGAGAGTTTCAGCCTCTATTCATCAAGTGTGAGGTTAGCAGATGGATGAGTGGGACAAACTCATAATGTCATCTAGGATGTCATAGTACAGGTTTAAAACTGCTACTTTCTAGTAGTTTTTCTAAATCTAGGGAGAATACACACTCCCTCCCACTTTGAGTTGGACTCTATGTGTATACTGATCATTGGGGCTCTAGATCTCATCTTATCTATTATAGTGGGCTCACCATAATTGATCTGATTATCTCACTCATAAAATTTCTCTTTATTTTCCTCTCATGAATGCATATCCCTTTGAGGTATTTTGTGTTCAATGGAATGTGCTAGATTGCATTGAACAGTTAGATCATTTTAGTGATATTATTTAAGGCCTCTAGTAATTTGTGCTCATTATCACTCGCATTGCCCTTGGGTTGACTTTAAGAATGAGGGTTAGTCACCGTAGGTTTGTCAACCTGGGGATTCGGCTCAGCCCTGATGGAAATATATAAGGCTGGCAAGAAAATCTCATATTTTTAGCTTGTTCCGTGTTGATTAATACATTGTATTCATTGTAGTCCATGTGTGATGCATATAATGAAGTACATGAATGAATCATCCAACTCAATAAACTTTGATGATATTGTAATACGCATATCAGTAGCCTTTAGCATGTGTTCTAAACATTCTCATACAAGGATGCCAAAGTGTCTAGATACAATAGCAATATCTAGTCTCACTTGTATGATGAGTATAACTGGTCCTATAGCCATTAGTGTCGACACACTAAGGATATATAGTAGGTGTTCCTTAAACTGATGCAGATAAAAATCATTAAATTGATACATACAAAATGCTGAATGGTACTATACCAAGCTTTCAATAAATTTTATGCACATCACAATTGTTTAGGTGTTCCTCATATTCATAACACCAAAGACATCGTATGGACAGAATGGTTATACTTTGACTATGACCTACGAGATCCTAATCAATGAATTATAAACAGCGTTACTTACGTGTGTTAACAAGTTCATGAAAACAATTGAGTGCTCAATATGGGATCATCTTCCCTCGGTAAAAGAAGAGACAGGCCGAGGAGATGATGTGAGAATTGAGTGAACAAGACAATGAAATCTCGAAAAAGAGTTCTCTGATGATTTTTTAACACATCAATACTCACTCGCATGATCAATTAGGTTTGATGCTTGACCATACCCATATTCTTCCTAGGAGCATCAAGCAGATGAGGGACTATACATGATCGATGACTAATGGTAGACAGGTTCATGAGTAAGTCAATACACACTCCTTTGTATGTCTTAGATCATGAGGGCTAGCTTTTCAACCCATGGGCTGGAGACTCGACATATCAATTAGGTAAATAAATAAATCATTAATTAATATGCAACATAATAAATTTAATTATTTTTGAAGGTGAATAAATTTTATTATGCAATCAAAATCATTAACTATTTAATACATGAGTCTAGAGGGTCACATGCAAATGATCATTTGGATCTCAGAAGATATACTTAAATTTTAGGGGCTTTATGAATAATCCCAATTGTTATAAATGGAGAAAGGCCCTAAATGAAATTTTACAATGCCAGATGTGTTTCAGGCTCTTCTCCTTCGTACCTTCTCCTCATAACTCGTATCCATTCCAAGTGCAATAGGGATAGGATAACAACTACGAAAGCATGAACATTGTTTGACATGCTAGAGATCACATGGATGAATCTATAGGTTGCACACCTAACCAGCTCAACACATCTCAATCAAGGATACAACCGATCACATATATCATCCATCTCCAAACGATTAGAATCAATGGTTTTATTGGTCTCGTTACTGGTTTCTTCCAAGTCTTCTACTTTAGGAATCACTTTCGTTTCATCCACATCAGGCCCCAAAATCCGCCAAGAACTAGCAGGCTCATTATTGTGTCCATCCTCATCTTTAAAGCTCTACTCTAGAAACAATGATAGATGAGGAAAACCATATCAGGATCATCTAATTTCCAACTACTAAATAGGGCCAAGACAGCTTACATGGTAAATATGTTAAAAAGGGACAAATTTTAGCCGACAGGGTGGCTACCATTGGGGGAGAACTCGCCTTGGGAAAAAATTTATTAGTAGCTTATGCCATTGGAAGGATACAATTTTGAAGATGTGATACTTATAAGTGAACGTTTGGTCTATGGAGATATTTATACTTCTTTTCACATCCAAAAATATGAAATTCGAACTCATATGACAAGTCAGGGCCCTGAAATAACTACCAACTAACATGAACATGATTTAGATTGTTTTGGTGGCTTAAGGATCTCTACCCCAGATTCCTTGGATTCGCCGTTGATTGGGCAGGTAGTTGATCAAGAAATTATTCTTGATTGTCCTTCCTCTAAACCACATGGGCATTAGAGATATATGCTTTAGCTCTTTCTATAGTTTCAAGTCGATCACTCTCCTCAGTCAATCTACTCATCGATTTCTCACAAAGTACTTAGCATGGGATCAACTGTGATTATGGAGCTGGTGGAAGCATGGTAGTGTACTGAATCTGGAAGGCATCACAGAAAAAGCTGACCCTGATGTGTACCCATTTTCCTAATTGGGATAAACAGGGTTATAATAACTATTTTTATTATATCTCTGATTTCAGTATTTTAATATGCCCATCAAGCTAAGCCCATTGTAGGTCATAGGTCCTTGATAAAAAGGTGATTTTACTTTGGACAGCCATTAGGGGATATTCCAGCTCTATATGCTCTAAGCTAGAGTAATAAGAATGTGGAGAGGCAGCATTCTGTTGTGGTGGTGGTCGGACGCCCTCATAACCATTTCTAATAATCAAGGCATCTATTAGTATGTTATACACATCAGCTAACTATAAGTATCTAGCATACCATCCTTTGTGTACTTCACCTCCGAAGAACTTACATACATGGGGATGGCTATTCTCGGCCACCAACTCTATCAAAACCATAGTTTTGTCCACATATTTTGTCATAAATGTGTTACCACTAGTTGCATCAAGCTAATATGTATCAGACGCTCCCAACCCATTGTAAAAAATCTTTGCAAGTACATATTTGTTATGTCACGATGAGGGCATTGTCTCAAAGGATATCGAAGTCACTCACACTCCCCATAGATTACCTTACACGATCCTTATGAGAATTTATAAATAGCCCATAGCATGGCTCTTGTCCTTCCCACTGAGTAGTATTTGTAGAGAAATACATATTCCATGTTCTCCCTTGAGATAAACTCATGACCTAAAGAAAAGAATCGATATTTTTCTCTTTCCTTCAACATGAATAAGAGCAATACTATTTTGGCCATAAAGGTGGAGACATTGTGACATTGATTGAATTCAGGCAGTTTTTTTAATTCATCCATGTGTTAGTATGGGTTTTCAAAAGGAATTCCATGGAAGGTAGGCAACAGTCTGAGAACGTGAGTATCAATTTTGAATTGTGCTACTCTACCAATAATTCCATTGACTCCAATAGTTAGTTTTTGTTCAACTTGCCGATCATAGTCCTAAAGGTGCCGCCCTACATGTTACGTGGGTGGGTGGGTCATAATCAACCATTGCCTCTTTGGCATGGAAGGAGAAACAGACTCTAAGCAACCTCGTTATCTGGATCTAGGAAATAAGTTGGTATACGAACAGCTATTCCTTTTTCTTATCATATTCATTTGTGCTTGTATCATATAGCAATGTATATAATAATTTGAGGCAAAAATACAGAAAAAATTTCACTAGAAGACAAAATGAACAGAACATGAATCTTATTATCACTTATAATATACTACACAAGTGATGAAATCTGCTAATACTACTAAAATCATTAAACTTAAATTAAGGGAAAATGTGTAATGTACTATAATGAACTAGCAGTTTTCCATAGCTGTGATATTTTGAATGATAATATATTTGTCTTGTAAGTTTAGTATAAGGGGAAAAAATTCCAAATGACCAACAATAAGACATAAAATTCAACGACCCTTCTCCCCTGGCAAAAACACCATTCCAAATCACTCAAATGTATATAATGGAGAAAAATCATGAGTATGGGTCAAACCCACAAAGATCTGGGGTAGATTTTAAAAATGATTGACTCCATTAAACTAGATCAAATTCATAAATCATAGAGGTCAGAAATAAAATACTAATTACTAAGTATGACAAGTATTTCAATTCAGTTAAATCAAGACAGATAAAATTGGATTAAATATAAAATCAAATATAATGAACAAGTCAACTCTGGGAATCTGTTGACCAAGTCAATTCATTGATTTTTTAAAAGCCCATATTTAAGATTTTATAGTTTACATAATGTCTGGATTTTCAATCTGTTTTTTGAGTATTTAAAATTTTTTATGAGTAAGAATTTCCAATTTTTTTTTTATCAACCCCCTTTAAACATGAATTAAGCCAATCAGAGTCGGATTCTTCTGATTATCTTTACTTATCCTCTTACCTATCTAGCCACTCTCTCACACAATAGATACTTAATTGGGGTTAAGGAGATTAGAAACCAAAATTCTTTGAATGACTAGAGATTAAAGACTTTGATGACAATCTGGGAAAATTCCCATTCATCCCAAGACCACTGGTTAATTAAAGTGGAATTCCTTCATCCAATTGGGAGCATAAAATGGCATCATAATCTTTCATAACCATTTTCATTTTTATTTGGGCCTATTGGCCCTAAGGTGACGGGTTACACTAGAGAAAAAGATAAGGAAACAAATATAGTCCCACCAGGTTCATAGCATGATCAGGGCAGTACCTCTAAAATGAACTTATGAATATATAACCTAAATATGACTTATTTTTAAACCTCTGATTCAAGGCACATGACAGTGCAAAATACATTCATTATATTTTAGATGTATACACAAGGACAATTAGACATTGAAATAAAGTTTCTACTATAAGATTTTCTATGAAACAAAAAATTAAATAAAATTTTAAAGTATGCTTCATTAACTCAGCTATCAAGTTTTTTAGCTTTAAACAGTTAAAAACATGTGATTATCTATATTGTCTATGGCTCTTCTACGAAACATCCTTACTCAGGGTTTTTAATAAATAATCTTTCAAAAGATCTGCCACATCACCCTATTATTGCAATGATTAACTCAAGAACAAAAAAAGAATTTTGTGGCTTGAGAAAATCTGTCATTATAATCATTTCATTTCTGTGTTTCTTACTGAGTTTCTCTAACATTTGATATTAATTAGTCCCCTTGCCGATAGTGGTCAATAAACAAACATTCTAAAGAACGACCCTACTAAAAACTAGTAAAGAATCAGAGCAAAAGTAAAGTAAATTTGAATTTTCAAAGAATTCATGAAAGGCTAAGCTGAGTCCATCCAACGTGTGCACTGACATAAAAACAGTCAAATCTTGATAAACAAAACAAGGCTTTAATGACACACTTTAACCGAAGCCATAGGGACACGCGTGAACACTCAGGTGACATGAAGACGAATTATCATCAAGCAAGATGCATCTTCTAATCAAATGATGGTGAATCTAATCACAGATCAAAGGAAAAACCTAGGGATGGGAAATTCCTTGTTCGGCGTTAAACAAACAATGTTCATTGACCAACGAATAGGGAAAAGTCCACGTTCGTGATCGTGTTTGGTTCATTTGGGTTCATACACAAACTGTTCCTGAACAAGATGAATTTTGGAAGACCTATATTTTTGTGGAAAAAATTGCAACTGATGGTCTAGTGTTTTTTTCTTATGTAACGTTTTCTTGGAAATAATCATTAAATATTAAATACTTGATAGTGATATGAAATAAAAGTATCACTCTAAAATTTGTGGTCTATCTGAATATTATAATTAAGTTCAGGAATATTAATAATGAGGTAGAATTTTCATTTCAGAAATATATTTCATGGAAATAATCACTAGGTGTGAAATATTATTTAGATACAACATCTAGGGATATAAGAAATGGTCAGCTGTGAAAGATTGTCTTTATAATCAATGGTCTAAATCAATAGTAGAAGGATTATTACTGAAATAATCACTAATTGATTTTTAGTTATCTTTCCTGGAAATAATTGCTAGGTGTCAAAATTTAAAATTAATATTTACATAGTGTGTAAACATATAATTAATTATAAAGTATAAAAGCATTATTATATATTTAATGATTTAAACTGTGTACTATATGAAAGAGGTATTCACTAGATAATTTTTAAGGATGGTTTAATCCAAAAAGTAAAATGATTATTCTGTAAACATTACATAACGGAGTTTCACAAACATCAAAAAAGGTAGTTTGAGGTTACAAAGTGGATTACTCGATGAGCAATTCATTGCTGCCCTGACGGGTTAATTGGGCAAGTTCTGCAGAGAGAAAGAATATGACACTACATTGGAATAAGGCAACCATTGATGGAGTGAAGTTGTAACAATCCAAAAATCTGCTATCTCTCCACTAATGGAGTCTATTTCTATTCCACACCTTGTGGGGATGTGGGTAATCATGAATTCTGGTCGAGCGAGGGAAAGGAACTATGTAAGGATGTGTGACACTTACAACAATTGGTGAAATTTGCTCTCTAGAGAATGGTCATTTATCGCCTCTAGTGGCATCGTTCATGGCTTCGGCGCTATCACCATGGTTGCTATCAGATTCGGACGCTGAGCTGATGACAATAATAGAAGAGTATTGGGGTTGCTTTGCTAGTGTCTGTTGTAGAAGTCATATACTCCAACGTGGTGTGTCTCGATTGGGCTCCCACTTCTCCTTCGTCCTGATGATGCCATCAACAATGGGTGAGCCCTGAATACTGGCTGCAACATAATCCATGCTACCTAGTTTTTCACAATTCAAATTCCATGTATGAAAGAAATAATGTTCCAAGTCATTAAAAAAATATTCCAAATGAAATTTCATATTTTAAATGAAGACATCCAAATGTAATGTATACTAGATGTTATCAAGAGCCTTTTGAGGGTATTGATGTATTCCATTTCTAACCCCTGTGTTACCTAGTAGCAAAATGGAAGGAAAGTAATCGATAGGTGCATTATTGAACCATAATGAAATAAAATAGATGCTTAATAAAAATGAGCTATATCTGGAGGTTTCAGTCTACCATCCTTCCTGTGGAGTGTCTTCATCGGAGCCCACTTCCACCAATGCAACTTCTTCAATCTCAGTCAAGGACTCAGCTATGTTACTTTCTGGACATTGGTGCCTCAACTAACATTTTAAAGTCATCAATATGGACATGTTCTGAGCAAAAATCCTTGAACATTTGTATGTGCAACTTCCATGGCCAATGGAGAAGAATCATTCAACTGGTGCACTAGAAGCACAAACAAGAAGAAAGTCTCTTGGCAAAACAGAAATCTTAGGGAATATTTTGCATCATTTGCCTTGACACCACAATAGAGCACCAGTCAACACAAGGGTCATTTGTAGGTCACTTTGTCACTCATCTTCCACTAATGGGGTGACACGATGTTGATGTGGGAACACCTATGCAAGCCTCGACTTGGTGGATGGTGCATAGCTCTCATCCATTCCAGTGTCCTCGTAATCACCCATGCAATAGTGTTGACTCCCTCCGCCGCCTCCTATATTGTGGTCATCCCGCAAGTTTGGGACCTCCTCCTTGGTGACGTCATTAATAGTTCGTGAACATATGCCACCAAGCTATCACAATCCTGGGTTGTGATGGAGTTTAATTCAATTTGTAGATTTACAAATGACGCAACTAAAAATGTTGTATTTCCCCAAACGTGAGCCTCGTACTTAGAAAGTTTTGTTTTCATGGATCTACGTGTAATTTGGATGGCAATGCGTTGTTTCACAGTGGCGACCACACTATTCAAGAAAAGGTGTCCTTGGTCTATGGCATCTATATGGCATCTATATTCATCAAGGACTTGGAGCACTAATAAAACTGTTGTCATTCTGATACGTTTAGAGCTGCAAAAAATATCAGATGCTTCACAGAATGCCTTTAAAATTCGAGCAAAATTTGCCACCAATTGCCACTCATGTTCATCAATCACAAGGTTTTTTCCCACCATTCTCTCGAGCTCAAAAAGAGTCATCTTGTAGAACACTTTTCTCTTTTGTTATCCTACCTGCTACATTTCATGTGTAGAGTTCCATCTAGTCTTCACACCACACACAATTTTTCTGCTATTAGACATCTTCAATTGTGCAAACCATTGGACAAAGCTGCTTCGTCTATCATTCGATGCATAAATTGCTGTAATAATTTGATGCACTATTGTAACCAAGTCTCCCAACAAAGTAGATTGCTCAACCCATCGTGTTCATCCTTCTTCAAACTCTCCATCCACTAGCTTTGTTGCCTTTTCAGGGGTAAGTGGCGTTAAAATTCCCAATGACTTCAATTCATCCTGCACTACAAGATTTATGACATGCAAAATCTAAGTCATGTGGAGAGTTTGATCAAAGTTGGGGTTCACTTTTCTTACTGAATTTGTCTGTGATGTAATCATCGATCAATTGTTACTTCTGCTGTCTGTCATAATAGCGTTTACATTCTTCCCAAGTCCAAAGTCGACCAACACCTTTATAAGAAGTTATGTGAGGTAACTCCCGCTATGTGTTCTATCAATTTTCTTTACCACTACGATACGTTCTTCAAGTTGCCAGTTCACTGTGACCCAACGCATAGTGATTCCCAACGGGGGAATCATATTTTCACTTGTCCATGCATCAACAGTTAGGCATGATGATATTATGAAAGGCATGATCATTTAATAAAATATAACATTCATTATCATTGTAATATGATGTTTCTAATGAAGTCCATGACTATGTGCAATGACATTATGAATTATGATGACATCATAATATAGAGATCACTGGTCTTTAAACATGTATTCTAAATATTTATATTCGATGGATAGTCGAGAGGGACATTAAATTATTCGGATAGAATAGCACTTGCTGATCCTACTTATATGATAAGTATAGCTGATCCTATGGTATTAGTGTTGCGACACTAAGGACATATAGTGGGTGCTCTTTGGAGAAAGAGTTCACTAAATTAATCCGTATGAATCCCTGAATGGTATTATACCTAAATGTCAATCAAGTTGTTTCATGTCACGGTTTTATAAGTGATCCACTGATCTGAGACACCAAGGACATCTCATGAATGGACAGCTATATTTTGGTTATGACTTACAAGCCTCTAGTCATGGGGTTCAAACAAGTCATAGCTCAGATGTGGTGAGAAGCTCACAAAGATGATTAAGTGGTCAAGACGTGATCATCTCTCCTCGTTATAAGAGGAGATTGACTCAAGGAAAACTATGTAGAAAATCTCTGGATAAGGTAGTGAGGATATTGGAGATGACTTCTCCAATGATCCCCGTTAGGCATTAGTAATAATCGAATGACGGATCAGGGTTTGACGATAAACCATACCCTAGGTCGTTTCAAGCTTGAGGGGATGATGGATTATACATATACGGTAACTGATGATGGTAAAGGTTCCATGAGAGAGTTCAAACACTACTCGGTATCTTCTAGATCATGAGGTATAGCTTGGCACCCGACCAGCTGGAAACTTAATCTATCGATTGGGTTAATCGATCCTTAGTCAATTAATCTATATATTGATAATTAATAAGATTGGCCAAAAAGTTTTATTATTCTGCTAAATTTTTTAACTAGAATGATACATGAGCCTAGAGGGTCACACTCAAAAGAACATAAGGGCATTGATGAATATATTTTACTTTAAGGGTCTTTGAGAAAAAATATAAATAGGGAACGGGCACTCATTTCAAACACCCAGGACAGACAGATTTGAGAGTCCACCCTTCTCCACTATGCTCTCTTCTACATTCAATCGAGGAGACTGTCTTCATGGTGAGAAAATCTTGAAGATTTTCAAAGAGAGTTGAAGAAGAAGAAGAGGTGGAGATCCAATCACCATGTGATCATGTGGATACTTCTAGAGGGCGGGCACATGAACGTCCTTAGAACGATCTCAATGAGAGCAAGTCAAGGGTGGGAAAAGTTCCCCAAAAGGTACATTTGATGTATTGATTTTAAATATCAATTTTGAACGATTAACATGCTTCAGCATCCATGGAATCATCTTTTCCATGGATGAACCAAGGCACAGAACCTAACAAAACAAACACTTCTAACATTTGATAGTGAGTCTATCAACTTTTGCTTCCCTCGAGTGAAGAAGACCTTTGCATATTCAGGATGGTCTTCGAGCATGGTATTCTCATCTTATGCTGAGCATAATAAATTAATACTTCTGTGAAACTTTTGTCGTCAACAATGGTCCACACTTAGTTACTGAGACATAAATATGGTTAGCGTCTCCTTTGTTCTCGCAAATGTCATACCAAGTAAGAAGGTATTTTGCCCTATTAACGAGCCCAAAATTTAAACAATAGATCATTGACCACCAGAACTTGGTTCCTCCTTTGTCCCTGGGACTTTTTTACCTTTTAGTCGATCATGCAGCTCCTTATGGCTCTTTTGCAAGTGCCTCCAAATATATTCATTGTCACGTCTTTGTTTCTTTCAGTAGTTGTAATGATTAGAGGGTTGTTCTCCTTGCACACCAAACATTCATACTGTTTTGGGTCAAACCCTTCAAAATACTACGTGGCCCCTAATTTTTTCCAACAATGCTTTCCAATGTGAGGTTACCAGAGTAGTCGTATCTGTGCAGGTTTCTTATCTTCGGGTACGACCTTGCGCCCTTTCAAAATTTTCCTTCATCGGGTTTGAATTGTTGCCAGTCTCACCTTCATCATCCCTCATAGAGGATAACTAGATAACCTTGTTGTTGGATATATTAGATAAATCACAGGTAGACAAGGATCTGCAACAATACTGACCTGAGATAATGTCTCTACTTCTTTAGATGCCCTAGAAAGCCTTTCCAAGACGTATCATGTAAGAACAATGCAACTGGTGATGTGTTGTATCCCATCTCATTATCAAATGCCACAGCCATAGATAGATACATTGATAGATAGAAACATAGATAAAATCAACTTTCATTATGCAACTAAAAGATCAAACTGGTAAATGTTGCTTCATCTCAACATTTAGATTTATTAGGGGCTACCAATTAATAATTACGAGTATCATTGGGACTGTGTTATATGAGAGCAATGACAAACACATAGCAACAAAACATTAAAATAGATAATCCATACAATGCATTATAGTCGGTAATCGAGTACCTTTTGTAGTTAGCCGGAGGGGATGCCTTGCTGAAGGGTGGGAATGAGGGAAAATAGCTGAAAATAGGGGCTTTCAGGAGGCAGGAACGAAATAACGAGAGGAAGAGGGGGGCCTCGTAAGAGGCGGGATCAATGAGGGGGAAAGGGATCAACGAGGGAGACAAGGGCAGGTGGGGAGAGCGAGAAGGGGGCAGGAAGGGTCCAATGGGAGAGGGAGAAGGGGGCGGGAGGGGTCCAAGAAGAGAGGGAGAAGGCAGGAACAACAAGAGAGGGAGAAGGGGGCAGGAGGGGTCTGAAGGAAAAGGGTGAAGGGCGGGACAACGGGAGAGGGAGTGATAAGCCTAAAATTGGGTACTCAAATTCAATTAATAATGCCATTAGAATTAGGCTTATGCAATAAATTTTTAATATTTACCCTTAATCACAATTGAAAAGTAAAGGATGAGAAAGGGGTAGAACCATAGGTGGGCACTTTCTCAAGAATCTCTCATTCTAGTTTTTCTGAATTAATTTCGAGAATGAACTAATTATGTACTCGGTGAGCCCTTTTATGTTTAATTTTTTTGTAATTACTTAAATATATTTGGATTTTTTATATCGGTATTTATGTTTTCAGTTAGAGCACTACAGATATGATTTTTTTAACCTATAGGTCCAAAATAATCGAAACCCTATGATGGAATGAAATGTGATTTATAAATATTTTTTATGTACTTAGTTGAGAATTATTAATCAAAGCAATTGATTTAGAAATTGGACTTCAAGACAGACAATTTTTGAGTGAATTTTTGGATTTACGTGTGATAGGTATGGAATTAAATTTTTCAACAATCAATTTCCAAATATAAATCTTCATTTCCAAATTTTTAGGTGGAACTCGAGTTTGATCTATAGATCTAAGGTATCAGATAAGATGAGAAATAGTTTAGAAATGAAGATTTAAACTCAGATATCGGATCAGAACCAAAATGCAATGATAATCACAATTTAATTCAAGTCAAAGGGCGTGTATATTTCGCCCATGCCTTGGCATTTTGAAAATATTCAAGAAGGTGCTCAAAGAGTGAAGAAAAAATTTAAATTTTCAATCCCTGAATCAAGAAATGTCAACTTTAGAAGAACTTCATGTGTCCTTCCTGGCCAAAACTAATTGGGGATGACTTCCTCGGTGGTTTTTCCCTTGATCTTGACATCTGTTTTATAATCCAACCGTCTAGATCGTGGAGGATGAAAAGACAACCATGTCCTGAAAATTTGAGTGCAATTGGACGGATAGATCTCAAAATATCACCATTTTAATCTTGATTAATCTCAACCCTCGGATCGACTTATTTCTCTCCTCTACGCGAGCGCCAACCAGGTAAAGTAACGCTTTCTGATTCACCAGATTTTTTTCTTGTTTTCTCCGCCATCAGATCACGTGGCGCCACGTCGCCAGCAGGCTAAAGACAACACAGTCATTGCCCGTTATACAAGAGAGAGAAGATACGGAATGGCATCTTCCACGGGGCCGTACGGAGATCTGCAACAAAGGACTGTATTCGGCTATTCGCGGTTTAGAAAATATAAAAAGGATTTTGCATAAAGAAAGATCAAGAATATTTGGGCCGATATTCTGAAAATTTTCATGCTCATGTTTGGAGTAGGCATTTATTTTTCTACCCACTTTACCATTAACTTCATGCATTTGACCATCCAAACAGCTGTCTAGATTTGACTTGGTGTTCGCTGTACCAGACCTGTTGAATCCATGTCCCTGAACTCAAGATATTTAATAGAAAGTCAGCATATTAAATAGAAGTCTCGCAGGAAATCCCTTCAGAAACAAAAGCCATCCCTTAATATCGGGGGATACTCCCATCTAGTGTTCACCCAAAGGATATCCGTCCATCATCCGGTATCGGACAACCGATATCCGATATCCGGGAAAAAATGGGACGGTGTCGGATATCGGATATCGGTCGATATCTGTCTAGAAGGGGTTAGACAGATATCGGTATCGGATATCGGGGGGGTGAGGACGAATAGGGTATCGGATACCGGATATCAGTTTTCCGATATCCGGATTTCGGAGACGGATACCGGATGCCGGATATCTGTTTTCGATATCCGGATATCGGAACCGGTATCCAGATATCGGAACAGGTATCGATCGATAAAAATAAACTATATTTCACATTATACCTGTTAGTTTTAAACGCATTGTATGGTTTTTGATTTATGATCAATGCCCATTAATATATAGTGTGCAATTTTTTTTTTCTTCCATATGGGATAACAGGATTCAAAGTTAATGTAAACTCTGAATCCCGTTATCCCACATGGAAGATATTAGAAAATTTTCTCTGTATAAATTAAATGAGGCCGATAAATTATTTAATATTAAAATAATATTTATATCTATTATCGCTATATTTTAAGAGCGTTATATATAAAAATTATTTAATTAATGAGTACACCGTCCAATAAATAGAAACAAAAATTTCTATATCTTTCCATATGGGATAAAGGGATTCTGGTTTAACACAAAACCCGAATCCTTCTATCCCACATGGAAAAAATTAAAAATCCACAACTGTATATAATAGTTGAGATGTATGATCAAATAGAAAGCTCTTCCGGTTTACCCGTGCCCACGTTATCTATGCGAAGTGTGGGATACCTAATAAATAAAATTATTTTTATTATAATTCGATGTGGATATCGGTTTTTGATATCCGCATCCGAGATCTGATATCGTCATCTGCCCTGTTGAGACGGAGACGGATGCCGACATCGAGACGGATATCGGTATCTAATATCGGCACTGTAGCATCCGATATCCGGTATCCGGATATCGAAAAAAATGGATACCGTAAAATGCCTTTCCGGTATCCAATACAGCATCCGTCCCGATACCGGCATCCGGTATCAGTATCAGGACGTGAGAACCCTACTCCCATCTTTCTCTTCGTTTCCCTTTTCTCTTCTTTAATCTTCTCTCTCTCTTCTCTCTCTCTCTCTCTCTCTCTCTCTCTCTCTCTCTCTCTCTCTCTCTCTCTCTCTCTCTCTCTCTCTCTCTCTCTCTCTCTCTCTCTCTCTCTCTCTCTCTCTCTCTCTCTCTCTCTCTCTCTCTCTCTCTCTCTCTCTCTCTTTTTATCCATCCCTCTCTCTTTGTCCTGGAGACAAGCGAAGTTACTACGCGCTGAGTGAAGTGCCAAATATGAATGGGGGGCATAGTAGTTTCTGCCAAAGAGACACGGACCTTTTGCAAGTTACACCTCTTGATCATGTGCATACATCGTATCTCAGCTCCCTGTCGGTGCCAGCAGTTTTCTCAATATCAATAGCCATATAAGAAACCGAGGAAAACCGCGTTGAAAACGACCAATGACCTAAAAGCAGCGGCATAAGTATTGAAATTTTCTCTTACAAATTCAAAGTCCTATCCCCTCTTATCCGTCTTCTCTCCTCCGTCGGCCATGGCGCTCCTCTCTGTCATCCTCTTCTTCTCTGTCTTATCCGGGGGCGGCGCCCTGGCGCAGGTGCCCGCCAAGGACAGGTTCAAGTACGTGAACGAGGGCGAGTTCGGCCCGTTCATCACCGAGTACGACGCCAGCTACCGCGCCACCCCGCTCTTCGGCTCGCCGTACCAGCTCATGTGGTACAACACCACCCCCGGGGAGTTCTATCTTGGCCTGCGAATGGGCCTGCGCCGGTCCGAATCGCTCTTTCGCTGGGTCTGGGACGCGAACCGCGGCAAGCCCGTCGGCGAGAACGCGACCCTCTCCTTCGGCGTGGACGGCAACCTCGTCCTCGCCGAGGCCGACGGACGCGTCGTCTGGTCCACCGGCACCGCCAACAAGGGCGTCGTCGGCATCAAGATCATCCCCATCGCAGGAAACATCGTTCTCTACGACAAAAACGGTAACTTCGTATGGCAGAGTTTCGATTATCCCACCGACACTCTCCTCCCTGGTCAGTCTCTTCGTCTCACCGGACCGAGCAAGCTCGTGAGCCGGAAATCCGATAAGGAAAACTCCGAGGGGATGTACAGCTTCGTGTTGGAGCCAAAGGGAATAGCTTTGTACATTGCCGCCTCCCCCAAGCCGCTCCCATACTTCAACTATCTCGGCGCCCCGTTCGGGCGTCTCGCCTATCAGCAGCCCACCAACCTCACCTTCCTTCCAGAGTCAGAGTCGGAGGAGAACTTCAGGTGGGAGCTGAAGCTGGTGAGCAACAACGGCGCTGATATCCTGGCCCAGATCAACTACAACGCCAGCATCTCCATTCTTAGGATCCAGAGCAACGGCAACGTCGAGGCTTTTACCTATTACGAGCCCGTGGATATACAGGCCTGGGAGAAGACCTTCAGCTTCTTCTCCGAGGATGGGATTCTCGAAGGTTGCGAGCTGCCCAGCAAGTGCGGCTCGTTGGGTCTGTGCAAGAACGATATGTGCGTGGCTTGCCCCACGGCGAAGGGTCTCCTGGGCTGGAGCGAGTCTTGCGCCCCGCCTAAGATCACGAGCTGTAAGGGCGGAAGCGGTTATGTGAAGCTCGTCGGCGCCGAGAACTTCCTCACCAAGTTCGTTCCCGGGCAGACGCGCAAGTTTGAGGACTGCAAGAGCAGGTGCAGCGCCGACTGCAAGTGCCTGGGCTTCTTCTTCTGGGAGAAGGAGTCCAAGTGCTGGCTCGCGCCCACGCTCGGCACCCTCAACCAGGTCTCCAACGCCACTCACGTTGCCTACATCAAGTCCTCTTGAGAGTCTCTTTCTCAAGTCTCGGTTTTCCACTCTTCCTTGTAATCTGAACCAATAAGCGCGGACAGTACTGGAGTATGGTCAGCGCTAGTGAGACAATAAACGAGCCTCAACAATCAACGCTCAACGTTTCCTTGTTCAATGCTGCCAACTATTGGTTGTTCGTAGAACCTATGAAGCGTGATATTTTCTCCCCCAAAATAGGGATTTCAAGTCCAGCGTATTACTCTTTGGTTCCCAATGAATTCTCAAAGTTGTCGGCTTATTTTTGGTGTTGGCTTCGCATGGAGGCCCCACATGAAGTCACCGCGAGTACCAGACCGGGGCCTGTAGTAAGGGTCTGGAACTTATCTTTATATTTCACATAACCCTCTTTTGGGGCTGCTGCACAATGGCTAGGTCTGATGCAGGTGATTCAGGATGGCTAGGATTGACGCGGGTAGGGTAGACTAGGGTCAAGTAAGGATAAGACAGACCACAAATTAATACAATTGAACCAGAAGAAGACGGGGGCCTCTCCGGAGATGGGGGAACAGGATCACTGGGGGAGAGGTTTCCGAATGCAGGGGTCAATGTGGGTACCGGCCGGAACGAGGGGGAGAAGGGGGAACGAATATGGGGCACCAGCGGGAACTGGAGCGGGATCAAGGAGGGGAGGAGGATACTATAATTCAGTAACGCCACCTGTTCGTAAACGGTTCGTCTGTTCGGGATCCGTTTACAAACCTTTTGTGTCAGATTTTGGCCGCTCAAAAACGGAACTTTTCGCATCCCAAGAAACGCATCTCTGGTTTAGGGAAAAACTATAAGCATAAAACGCAAGAAACTTGGGCGTCTCTGCTCCTGGCTTCATCCTCCATGACTCTCCTTTCCAAGGAAAGGTTAAACAAACATGTTGTATCTTTAAAATAAGCACTTGCCTGAACCATTGTTTAAGGCTTGTGGCGAGGGGAGTCAGGGTGGAGAGGGACGCGGGCATCATCATCGACAAAGGAGGAGGACATGGCCCAGGGCCCTTCAGTGGACGTGGTCTGGCTGAGCCCGGTACCAGAGATGCGCTCGAAGGACTTAAAGAGAATCTCCTCACTGGGGGTGCGGCGGGGGCGAAGGGCGGGGACCTGTACCAGAGTCCGGCCCTCGAGCATGCTGACCACGGCTGACATAGTGGGCCGAAGCGTCGGAGACGGGCTGGTGCACAGCAGGGCCAGGTCCAGCATTTGCTTTGCCTCTTCCTTGGAGAAGTTAGTTCCCAGCGCGGGGTCCACCAGTTCAAGCAGAGCCTCTTTCTCTAGTAACACGTACGCCTGCAATTTCAGGGAAGCCCACCCATTGGTCAATGTAAGTCCTGTTGACCTCTCTAATTCATATTATAGGCATCTCTCTTACCCTCACTACCAATCTATATATGAGTCTACATATATATTTATCACTCTATACTTCCTCTAATTCATCTCTTCCCATCTCTCCCTCTCAATCCATCTAATTCATCTGCCTTTGTATATCTACGTCTCTTTCTCCACTTATCTACTTCTCTCTTTCTTTAATTGCCTATCTCTATCAATATCTCTCTTTCTGTATATATTTCCATCCCTCCTCTATACTTCTACCTTCATGTATCTACCTCTCTCTTTTTGTTTACCATTTAAATCATCTATAAATCAATATCTCTCTTTCTGTATACATTTCCATCCCTCCTCTATAAATGGATTGAGAGAGAAACTATTTCTCTCGATCCATTTATTTATCTATATATATTCCTTAGACTGTCTATTTCTACCTCCCCCTCTCCATCAATCTAATTTTATATATCTCTCGTCATATATCTATTTACCCATCTATTAATTCATTGCTCTCTTTCTCTCGTGGCATGTCTCTTTCAATTTATCTTTATCTTTCTTTGTCTATCAAATCATCCATGTATCTATTTCTCTCTCAATCTATCCATCCATTTTGATATGTATATATATATATCAATCAACGTACATATGTTGCTATCTAGCTAGCAACGTATGTCGATAGCTCTATTGCTCTCACTATCTACGAAAAGCATATGATGAATCAAATGGCGTTTAGGGGTGCATACCCAGTCGAGAAGATAGAAGTAATCCTCCTTCGGTCGGTAACGGGCATTGCTCTTGCCGCTGACGATCTCTAGAGCGACAACGCCAAAGCTGTATACATCTGCCTTGAACGTGAGGTAGCCCCTCATTGCATATTCTGGAGCCATATATCCCCTGAGTAGGAAGGATTGTGAGTCAGAGGGAAAACAGCGGTCATTGAGAAAAGTTAATACAAAATAACAAAAAATTCCTTTCTGGCAATAATCTGAATGTAATTTCGACCTCGTTGAGTAATTATAAGAGTCTCAAGTAAACGATAAATCGAGTAAAAAATTAGAACAAAATAAATAAGGATGAAGGTGAGATATTTTGGGTGGATAATATTCTTACATGGTTCCTGCAATCCGGGTGCTGATATGGGTATTCTCCTCTTCATCAAGTTTAGCCAGACCGAAGTCAGAAATCTTTGCATTTAAGTCTTTATCTAGAAGAACATTAGTAGCTTTGATATCTCTGTGTACAATCTTTAGTGGCGACTCTTCGTGAAGGTAGGCCAAGCCTTTAGCGATGCCAATGCAGATTTTACGCCTCGTTGGCCAGTCGAGTTTTAACTTTGACCCTTCAGTACCTGTCGGCAACATAATTATAAAAACAAGTTGAAAAAAGAACATAAATGGAACTCTGAAAATCAAAATAGAAAGACATGAAAATCTGAAAACATTGAAAAATAAAAATTTTGAAATAATGGAGATAATGAAATACTAAAATAGTGTTTGAGGATTATGTAAAATTCATCATTAATGATTTTGAAATACATGAAAATTTAGCATAGCATTAAAGAAACTGCATATCAAATATCGAATATTTGAGAAAATTTTGAAATTACTGAGAAAAACTTTCGAAAATTATGAAAAATAACATAGAAGACACCTTACACGAAACGTAAAAAAATAATAATAAACCCAGCGAGCAGTAAGGAGAGTTACCAAAAAGGGCCCGGCCAAGACAGTTATTTTCCAAGTATTCATAAATCAGCAGCAATTGATTCCCTTCAATACAGCACCCATAAAGTTTTACGAGGTTAGGGTGCTGGAGTGCCGATATCATGCCTATCTCATTCACAAATTCTCGGTTTCCTTGTTTTGACTTGGCCGATAGCTGCTTCACTGCGATCATGGAACCATCAGGAAGAACTCCCTGCAAGATTTTTGAAATTTCTCATTAAAAGGATATGCACATTTTGAATGCCAGTAGGTTTCGTGCATCAAGCGAAACACCATCATAAAATAAAAAAAAGCTGAATCCATCAATTAATATACAAGTATGCCATTGACCTTATAAACGGGGCCAAATCCCCCTTCACCGATTTTGTTCTCGGGATCAAAGTTCCTCGTGGCAGCTTTAATTTGCCTCAAGCTGAAGGAGCCAGTGGGCAAATCCACACCCTTGAGCTCTGCTTCAAGAGAAAAGGACAAACACAAAACGAGCCATCACATTTAAGGCACGAATATTTGAATATTTGTTCAAGCTTTATGGACAAGAAATGGGTATTTCCGCTTTTAGCAGGATTCATGTTTGACTATCAACTTTCAAGTTGAGACTTAGGAGTGGAAGTTCACGTTTAAAAATCAACTCAGTAGACAGATAGAGAATGAAATGAAGTCACTAGAAATTCTCTAATATCCTTCTTGGTGACAAGATTCTGGTAAAGTCTCAAACGAGTTTTTCCACTTTTAGCCAGATTAATGGTTTACTATTGACTTTCAGCTTTTGGTTTTACGAACAGATGTCCATTTTTAAGAATCAACTCCGCTGACTTATAGTTTAGAGAGTGGTATTAATTCTCAAAAAACCACCAAAATATCCTTCTTGATGACAAGGTTCTGCGAAGAGGCAGGTAGTTACTTGGAAAAAAGAGAATTAACCAAAATTGACTCATTTCTCACCATTCTCGCTTTCCTTTTTCCTGAGAAAGAACCACAGAAGGGCCGCAATCAGCAACATTATGATAATGGTTGAAGCAATAACAATGCCAACAATGGCGCCAATGGATATTGTCTGCTCCTTATCTATTTCAGGTACAAAATCTACACAAGAAAAGACAAGTACCATAATTAACGATGGATTTAAAAAATTTAAAGGGCTAAAAATTTTCCCGATACACATACTCGGTGTGACCGCAATGGCTGAAATAAGTGGACCGTACACGCCTCGTTCTGGAATCGCGTTTGTACCCTTTCCTGCCCACTGAAAATGAATCTCCAGAGTGTTGCGCTCAACAAGCGCAGTAAAATTCAAGATGATTTCCTTCCCAGCGCCTTTGGCTGCTTCAACTATGTTGAAATCTCTAAGTACCTTCTTCCCCTGTAACAAATTGATTTTCATAAACACATGTAGAGCAGTTAAGCGACAATTTTTCTTGAATGAAAGAAGTTTAGCGACAATGAGAGATGAAAAAGGGTGAATTGGACACGATCGACAATAACCTGGATTGAAACGTCAAACACACGTCTTCCAACAGCAGAAAATGTCTCGTCTGGAATGAAGACTATTTCAGCAAAATGAAGTCTAATTGTGTAGTTGCCCTTCTGCAAGCACAAGCCTAAGTATTTGAGAGACAGGGGGCTCAAACGGGCTGACGTGTACAATTCTGCATTCGGCATGGTCAGTGTGGAGGTGTTTCCTGCCACATAAGGCGCTTTGCTTTCACCAATGAAGTTTCCGGTACTACTGTAGGCCCATTTTCCACTGTCAGCCCTGTAATACCTGGAAGCTCCTCCAGCTGACGCGTCTGCTTCAAATTCTACCCCATCGAGGGTAACACTTCTTCCACCGCAATTAATGTAAAATTCGTAGTCTGAGACAAATAGGAGAAAAAAAGTATACAAAAAGTTAAGAACTAATCTTCCTTCAAATTTCGGAAAAAACTTCTAGCACCCACTTTTGGCTTTGCCGTCGCATGGCAGATCCCTCACGAGACATGAGGGAATCCTGAGAAATAAAATAGGGTTAAGAGATGTTCTGAAATCCTTTAAATGTCAGTAAAGTGATGACAAGAAACTTACGAGTTGCTTTTTGAAGATGAGAAACTTGCAATATAGTTCCTGCATGTGAGACAAAAGTCAAAACGATTGACGTCAGGTGATTACACATTTAATACAAAAAGAAAACGATTTAACATACCGTCTATCTCTGTCACAATCGATTGGCGCAGATCTGGTGTCGGTGAGATTATTGAATGAGACATCCCTACAAAAACATAACGCAGAAACCCAATAAGATTCAAGAACACAAAAAGAATTCATTTTTTGGGAGAAATATTGTCCATCGTACACGTATTCCTTGCTTCGTACAACCCAATCAGGCAGAGATCCACTGAGTGCATTGCTCGTGAGGTACCTGCAGTGGGACGTCAAGTTAGATACGCATTATAGTAAAAACAACATAGATCTAAGGGAATTCATTGGAATGATGCGGCCAAACGCATCAGGTTGGATTAGTATGTTCTTACATGTAATCTAAAGCCTCTAAATTCCTAATAGTGTCAGGTATTTCACCCGTCAAACGATTAAAACTCAGGTCCCTGCAAGAAAATATGTAAACGAATGCTTTAGACAAATGATATAGCCCAGGCAGTGATGAAACAAAAGTTCTTAGAACTATTAAAGGATCTTTCAAACATTAAAAATTATTATGGCAGTGTTAGGTGAGTCCTACAAGGCTTTTAAGCCAGTCATGTTCCCAATGTAAGAGGGGATGCTCCCTGAAAGCGAGCAGTTCCGAAGGACCCTGCAATTATACACGCAGAAATACGTTATCTTTAAAGATAACCTGTCTAGGTGAAAAAAAAAGGGGCCGTAGAGCCTACAGTTGTTCCATGTCCCCCAATTTCTCAATCAGAGGAAATCTCCCATCAGGATTCTTCATATCAGAAACTCTCCTACAGATACCAATAAACATATTTAAAAAATAATTTTATCCAAGAAACTCGCTAAAGCTGCTCTTTTAGAGCAAAAGTTGCTTCACTCACAACTCTTGGAGGCTCTTCAGTAATGAGAACTCAGGAGGAAAAGGACCCTCCAGAGACGTCCCTTGCATGTCACTGAAGCGCAGGAAAGAAGAAGATTAAAGATAGAAAACATGCACTCTACAGTTCATTTGAGATAAGACTCACAATCTCTGTAGCTGAGTCCAGTTCCCTATGAAGCTCTGGATCTTCCCAGAGATTGCATTGCCGTCGATCCGACTGCAAGAATATCTTATTAGTTTCCCTCATTTTTGAAAAAAAAATTTACGACATTGAGCACAAGAATTGACGCATACAAATCCATTAACTGCTTCAGGTTGCCAAGGGTATCTGGAAGCTCACCGCTTAATTTATTCCCAGAGAGAAATCTGAAAAAATGAAATTCTTCCTTCTTCTCAATTTCTCATGCATCCGATAAAGATGATGAAACAGAAGAACAAGGCTTACAGTCTGGTCAGATTGGCCAACCTCCCCAGTCCTCGAGGAATTGGGCCTTCCATAGCATTATCCTGCAAAACACTGAACATAACCCCTCGAAAATCAGGATAGAATTAAGAGAAACCCAATTAACCGATCATACTGATGGATTAAAGAGTCGTTACAGTGACTGAAGCGAAGAAATTCTCCCAATGTCTTCAGGAATGGTCCCCGAGATGCGATTGCCAAGGAGCGATCTGCAAGATGTGAAAAATAACTCAACATCTCATAAAAATCTGGTCGAGGAAAAAGAGGGATTGTGATTTAATACATGTTTCGCAGAGGTAAGTCAGCCCAAGCAGCAGCAGGCAACGAACCATTGATGTAGTTCCGGGAGAGATCACTGTTGAATTCCATGACTTCAGAAGCAAAGAAAAAAGGGCAAGAAAGAAGACAAGTAGACTTACAGAAAGACCAGGGAACTGAGATTCCCAAACTCTTCGGGCAGCACTCCAGACAAATTATAGCCCTTGATTTCTCTGCTCGTGATGCAGTTCAATAGAAGATTGGGATTAGATAACCAAGAGTAATTCCAATTAGGTATTCAAGGGGGGAGAATCGTCCTACATGTGGACAATGTGGCAGAACTTCGAGTTCGCATTGCAGTTGCCGCAGGTGATATTGTGATTGATTTCACGTAACCAATCGGTGCAAGGGTTCACACTGAAATTCCACAGCGTCCGCGGAATCTTAAGCTTCACCGCGGATTTCCTGAGCGCAGAAACTGATCGCCAACAGAGTGAGAAACAGGAAGAAAAAGAAACCACCGTAAATCATAGGAATCGAAACAGTACCATGAAATTTGGAAATGATAAAGGAAAGGCACGATTCAAGCAACTAAACTTGGCGAACCAAGGCAAGAATAAAAAATTTTGTCATCATGTTGCGAACTGAAAAGTTCAATAAACAACGGACAATTGGCGAACATAAATCGTAGGAATCGAAACCTGTACCATGAAATTTGGAAATGATAAAGGAATGCACGACTTGCGCAATTAAACTTGGCGAAAAAAGCAAGAAAAAAAAATTTTAATCATCCTCCGAACTGAAAAGTTAAATTAACAACGGAAAATTTGAAGGAAATAAGAAAATTGAGGGGAGAAACGGCTCACGTTCATGGGGAGGGAGAGTCTGAGCTTGTGCTTGAAGGCTGCAGGGAGAAGAAATCGAAGAGAAGACAAAGAAGAGGAGAAGCAGAGATCGCCACGCCATTACCGGCCTAGCAGAATCGCCGATGTCACTTCTAAACGCGGTCAGAGGAACGAAAGTTTCCAAATGGCGGACGAACTGGAAGACGCAACCTCCTCTGTCTTACTGACTCGTGGACTAAGCCGATGTCAATAAGTGTCAACCCACCCCCCATAGATCTTCAAATCTTATCTCTCTCTCTCCTCTATCGCTATCTCTATCTATCTCTTTCTCATTTTTATCTCTATCTATCTATCTATCTATCTCTTTCTCTGTATATATATACAAATATATAAATATCTCCATCTCTCTCTATTTCTATCCGTCTCTCTATTTCTATGCATCTCTCTCTTCTCTCTCTCTGCCTACCTATCTATATATCTCTCTGCCTACCTATCTATATCTCTCTGTCTCTCTCTCTCTGCCTAGCTATCTATATCTCTATCTATATATCTCTCTGTCTCTCTCTCTCTGCCTAGCTATCTATATCTCTATCTATATATCTCTCTGTCTCTCTCTCTCTGCCTAGCTATCTATATCTCTATCTATATATCTCTCTGTCTCTCTCTCTCTGCCTAGCTATCTATATCTCTATCTATATATCTCTCTGTCTCTCTCTCTCTGCCTACTATCTATATCTCTATCTATATATCTCTCTCTATTTCTATCCATCTAGTTATCTCTCTATCGCTCTATATGTATCTCTCTATATATCTGTCTCTCTCTCTATCTCTATATTCCTATCCTCATCTCTCGCCTCATATCTCTCTCTTCCTTTCTCTTTCTATCTCTATCTCTATTTCTATCCCACAATATCTATTACAATCTCTATCCGTGACTAAAAGAATCGAAAAGTATTTTATTGTGTCACTTCCGTTATATAAGAATTCATGATTCCAAGTATTAAGAATGACACGTTTTTTTTTCCTCGGAATAAAATAACAAGGAGATAACCGAACAGATTATATTTATCGAGAAATGCAAAATGATATTTAGATTATATTCATTATGCATTTTGACCAATTGTATTGTTCGGTATCTTTTTCGCTGTATCTGCCTCTATCTCTATCTCTCTTATCTCTTTTGCTATATCTCTATCTCTCTGGGTATACATTTCCTTTTCTCTCTACTATCAATCTATCTCTACATCTATCTAGAACTCTACTGCTAAATCTATCTTTATTCATATCTCTCTATCCCTATCGATAAATATCTATCTACTTCTATGTCTATCTCTATGTCTGTTTCTGTCTCTATCAATCTCTCTATATCTATATTTATCTCTATCTCTCGCTATATTTTTTTCTGTGTCTCTATATCTCTCTGTTTCTGTATCTCTATCTCCATCTCTCTCCACCTCTGTCTCTATCTCCACATCTATCTTCATATCTTTATCTATCTCTATCTCTATTTCTATGTCTATGTCTATCTCTACCTCTTTCTCTATCTCTATCTCTTTCACTATCTCTATCTCCATCTCTATCTCTATCTCTTTCACTATCTCTATCTCTATCTCTTCCTCTAGATGTGTAGGGAATTGACTGTCTGAGAAATGGGCCAATAAGCCGCTGGAATAGGGATAGGATTGCGATCTGGTCAACGAAGTACTACCGCGTAACCAGTGGGTCAGAGGAGAGAGAAAGAGATGGAATCATAGAGAGAGAAAATGGCGGGCCTCGAGCCTTCACATCGGATTTGACTTTGGTGGGCCCCGCAACACAAGGCGACCAATAACTACGGTGGGCCCTCTTTAGGCCGAAATTATAAAAAAGACTTTAATTTATAGCATAGGCTGCCTCATGAGAATCCCAGTAGAAACTTTAATTTTAGATTTTTCAGAATCTAACACGTGTACTTTGAAAACAGCTATTTATAGGAATAATACGTAAAACAAGCCATTTCTGGAAATTCAAATTTAATAGTTTTTCAAATGTCTAGCTGTACCGTTTACTGTGTGACAGCTGGTCACATGTTGAGAGAAGAAAACACGTTAGTAGACGAAAATCAAATTTGTGGACTAAAATCAAAACCAAATCTCATTATTTATTTTTAGAAGTATACAATGTCTACTCAGAATATACATGAATCGGTCATTTCTGTTTTGATTAACAAATTAATATAATGTAATCCGTCGACATAAGGAGCACCCATTTCAAAAAATTATTCTATTATTTGAAATTTGGTTTTCCACCTTCCAATTCATTCTTCTGTTTTCCCTCTTTTCAGCGACCCATTTCCAATCGATCTATTTTATCATCTTCCATGATCTCCTCCTTTTATTCCATAGTTGTCTCTTCCTGTTTCCCAATCATTTTGAAAATAATTTCATTATTTTACCTTTATTCTTCCAATTTGTCAACCACTTTGGCATAAAAAAGTACATTGACCATTTTTGAAAAATGTGCTTCTGCAAACATTAAACATGAATAATCACTTGGTAAAATCCAGTTTTTGTTTGAAACATCCATTCATAGAGTACATAAATTGGTGTATTATTATGTAGTATATGCATGGATGTTCCATTGAAAAACTTGATTTAAATTTGTGTTTTCTCAATGTCCATGGAAGTATTTTGTCATGGTATTTCAATTTTGAATTAAACGGTTATCAATTAGAATCTTCTTATCTATACCATGTTAGCACGTTATAATAATATCATCAACGCATTAAAAATAATTACCAACCCCCCCTGAAATGGTACATTTGAAATGACATGTACATGTTTTATATATGTTTCTATCTATGAGAGTTATTACAAGCTAAAACACTGAAACGCCAGGATAGCATGAGTTTAGATATCAAATGCATACTTTACATTAATAAAATTAAATTTATTAAGCTGGAGCAGACTGCTGGTGACTTGGCGTACCCACTTCTACTATTCTTTTTCATCTTTTACTAACAATTTCTTGCCAAAACACATATTTTACCAATCCAATGTGAACATGAAACGAACGGAATCTAAAAAAATTTATTATAGTGGTTATCACTTTTTAGAAGGTTTTACTCTTATTCTTTGGAGGTATTTTCTAAAACGTGTCGATTCCGAGCCCAAATTAATACGTCTGGCCTGGAAACTCTTATGACTGAAAGCTAATATAATAAAACCGTTGTCAGGATAGAATATAAACTGAAAGAATTAGTTAAGGAGACCATACTTGAGACGCATCCTCGCATTAATTACGGCTCTCGAATCGTCACTTGGCAAAAGAGTAAATGTCATAATAATACTATTATTATTTGTTAATTAGCACATCTTTGTTGACTACTATAAAATATTATATCGCTTCTTCCTTGTTTGACCCATAAGTCGGACCGTTGAGTCATTAGTTTTTCATGTCCAGTGGGCGGATATTTCATGTTTCTTGATGACAGTATCTCGTCCATGGAGGGGGCAATAAAACTGTAAAAGAAGATATAAGGCCAGAGACCAATGAATCACAATTCATTGCAGAAATTTGAAAAAGAAATGCCTTTTTAAGAGCTCTTAAATTTGGGGAAGCCTTTAAATTTAGTATCAGTGGAGGGTTATTTTGAAGGAGAGAGGGAAAAGCACCTTAACAAACAGTCTTCGCTGGTAGTGTTTTTAAGCAAGGAGTGAGGATATGGGATAAAATTAGAACAAGATGATGTAGGAAACTCTTAATGATGTAAGGATCTATGAGGAAAAATTAAGGTGGAAAGTTGTCTTCATAATATATCTCAAGATGATAATATGTTCCTCTGTTTCGTCTTGGAAAAGCAACTCAAATGTGAGTGGCTGAAGGTAGCTGGGTGGAGATGTAGCTGGATGGTTTGAAAACATAACTTGAATGTTTTTTTCATATTCGATCATCCTTCACAAATACTCGAAGATTTTAGAGCTTTATGAGTTTATTGACTGTTCAAGGAAAAAATACTCGAAGATCTCATATGAACTAATTTTTAATAGTAATTATGTTACCACTCAACAGAGCATAAATTTGTCACTTATATATTCACTCATATAATTTCGCTGGATAGTTTTCTCAGGTCTCCATGAGGTAAGGAAACCACCAAGAGATAAGTGTCTTAGTAAATGATATGAGAGAACCTCCATATGAAGTACTATAGCACAAAACATCATAGTTATTATATTTATGTAGTTAGAATTTTTTCATGCCCCAACTTTATCTGGTTTCTTACTTCTAGTAATTTTGATGATGTTTCTAATTCCCCAAAATATATTATTAAGACATAAATTTCCCCATTTCAAACATTAGTCAAATACCATTTTTTTTACATTCAAGCGAGCTCATTTAGTTGGAATTCATTAATCCATGTAAAATATTTATTGGAAAATAGTCACCTGCATTTCTAAGCAATGTATAATAAATAGATAAGATATACATTCCATTTCATCCCGATTCTTGAATATATTTTAATTCAATTAAGAAATATAAGCAAGAAACTTTTAAGAAATAATCACTGCAACTCTAGACCTTTATCAGTGACCAACCTTTGAGCCTTTGTCAGAATGAAGTTCAATAATATATAACATGAATAGTACATAACCTTTCATAATTTATATATCACATACGAGAGGCATAAGAAGATGATACGATGCTAGTAATCTAATAATCTAAATTAAGGGGGGAAAATCAAATTTAACAAGTATCTTAGGGAATGTGAATATTATAGACGTAATCTAGGAATGGCATTGTAATAAATCGTAATAAGTGGAGGATGATTATAGGATTATCCTAAAAATATATGTGAAATAAGATACAAATGTACTATATATACTAAAAAATGTTGATTAAAAAGAGGTATTAAATACGAAGAGGGCATTAATGATAGGGAGATAGATTAATAAGTGTATAATGAGAAGAATGAAGTAGGGTGAGAGCAAGAATAACATAGAAATATACAATACACTTGGACATAAACCATATGAAATCAATTATCAGCATAAAGTTTGGGAAATCATAGATTTTTTTGTGAAAGAAGAGGGAGGAATCGAAGTGGCTTCCAGCCATAATCCCTCAAATCGAATTCATAGATTTCCTGGTTATATATTCCACAGATCAAAAGTGAATTAGTTCAAAACGTATACATAATATCACGTCTAGATAAAGTGCCATTAGTCTCCAGCTCCTCCTAGACTTTGTTCATATGTCAAAGGTGTTGGGTTATGTGCTTTGGTTCATCGATGGAAAAACACGTTCCATGGATGCGGAAGCGCGGTTGATCAATTCTCAATCGATCTATAAAACAAAACATTGCTAGTACCTTTTGGTGAACTCTTTCCACCCTTGACATTGCCGTTCCGAGATCGTTCTGAAGCCGTTTACGCGTCCGGCCTCTAGAAGTATCCACGCGATCACTCGGCGCTTGGATCTCCACGTCTTCTTCTTCAAATCTTCTTGAAAATCTAGAAGATCTCCTCACCATGAAGACACTCTTCCTTGGATGAGTGGAGAAGAGAGTGGAGAGGGGGAGAGGCTCTCAAATCAGGCTTGCATGGGTGCTTCAAATGAGACCCCTTTCCCTCTTTATATTTCACTTATGGTTTTTCTCAAAAAACCATCCAAAGTAAAATATATCCACCAATGCCCCTATGACCTTGTGCGTGTGACCCTCTAGGCCCATGTAAATAACTTCAATGGCCCAATAAATTTATTGATCAACCTTATTAATTAACTATATCAACATATAGATTAATTAAATAAGGATCGATTTAACCCAATCGATAGGTTAAGTTTCCAGCCCGTGGGGTGCCAAGCTACACCTCGTGCTCTAGAAGACCCCGAGTAGTCTCGAACTCTCTCATGGAACCTTTACCGTCATCGGTTACCGTGTATGTATAATCCATCATCCGCGGGAGACTCTCGAATGACTTAGAGTGTGGTTTATCGTCAAACCCTAATCCGTCATTCGAGTAGCACTGATGCGTAACGGGGATCATTGGAGAACGCCTTCTCCAATATCCTCACTACCCTGGCCAGAGATTTTTCTTCATCGTCTTCCTCGAGTCAATCTCCTCTTACACCGAGGGCGTATGATCTCATCTTAACCATTCGATCATCTCCGTAAGCTTCTTACTACATCCGATCTATAACTTATTTGAATCTCATGATTTAAGGCTCGTAAGTCATAGTCAAAATGTAGTCTTCAACTCACGAGATGTCCTTGGTGTCTCATGTCAGTGGATCACTTATACAACCGTGACTTGAATCAACCTGATTGACGTTTAGGTATAATACCATTCAGGGTTCATATGGATCAATTCAGTGAACTCTTTCTCCAAAGAGCACCCACTATATGTCCTTAGTGTCACCACACTAATAGCCACATGATCAGTTATACTTATCGAATGAGTAGGATCAACTAGTGCTATTCTATCTGGATAATTCGATGTTTGTCTCGACGATCCTCGAATAGGAATATTTAAAATACATGTTTAAAGATCAGTGATCACTGTATTATGATCTCATCACAATTCACAAAGTCATTGCACGTATTCATGGACTTCATTATAAACATCACACAAAATAATAATGAACGTAAATATTTTATTCAATGGACTTAAATAAACATGGCAGTGTGATTGGCTTGAATGCCACATAATATCCATCAAAAGGTCCTTCTCCGAGGTATGAACTCTGAATCCTCCTCTTCACCTTCTTCTTAATACAAATATCTATAATGATTTGACAACATCACTCAATATAGTAATGATCACACAATATTAAGGAGTTTTGGTAACAACATTTTTTCCCCCCCATCTGAGTGATAATTACAGAATTCTTTTCGTAGGAATTATTGTTATCCAATAGTATTGCCATCCACTACTATGGGGTGAATGGAATTTCGTTAAAGTGAAGGCTTTCCCCTATGTTCTGAAAATTTTGATAAAGTGAGGCTTTCCAGTATTGTGACCTTCATGAATCCACAAATATTGTGACCTTCCAACCCAAAGACATTTCCAAGGTCCCAAATGACATCTCTAGGCTTTTGTAATTTATAACCATGTGTCATGTCCATACTCTGAAGCAGGATGGGATGACAAATAAAAACCATTATTGCATTATTGAAAGTACACTCTTTATGCTTTATCAAGTGGGGATTTCGCGCAAGTTTTGGAACAAAGCCATCTGCATCATTGCCTTCTCATCGTCAACATGGTCACACCTACTCAATAGTACAAATGAACAGATGGAGTTCTCTTCAATACACTACTTGGTTAGCCTTGGTCATTAGTCATCTTTATATTTCTTTAGATGTTTATTTTGAAGTGCTCTATATCTCCTCTTTTCAGTGTTTGCAATCCTCTGGTGACATATTAGGGATTCTTTTGTCCCACCCTCCCCCCTCTACTCTTGACTTTGATATGACACTTATTCCCCCCATAGAATGCTTCCCCACAATCACATATTTTCCTACCATTCCATCTCTTATTACTGATAATCTTTCATATTCACTAGTCGCCAGCACTTCCATAGCCATGATTCCTTGGCCTCACTCCACTTCACCAGTTCTTTCCCTCCTGCTAATCACCCTCAGTGCTATCTCATCCTGATCATCTGCCACCACATGCACCTCTCTCTAATACACTATGCCACCTCCCAACACATTGCTTCCTCCTCACCATTGTTCACATCCTTTCCTAGTCATGAGTATCACATGATCACACCTATCAATCCTTAGTGATCCTTATCCCCTCATTTATTTCTCCCCCAAACATCAACATCCTACACTCTTTTTTAGTTTTACTCCTCCACTTAAACCCCTATTTTTCTGTTTGTCCCTTTCTGACCCTCGATGGCTCCAATTTATCATGGCCATGAAAGATGAATTATATGCTCTCGTATCAATCTTCATCCACCAGGTTATTATCTGTAGATTGGTATTTTGCTCCAAGTTTCATGATGATGGGTCCTTTGATCATTTCAAAACTCGTCGTGTTATTAAGAGTTTTTTCCAAATGGCTAATGTTAATTTCTTTGAAACATTTAATCCAGAACTAAACACACTAAAATCCATTATCTTATTTCTCTCACAATTACTCATGCCCATTGACATTTACATGGATATCTCGCTAAAGTTATCTTCATGTCTCAACCTTGAGGATTCACTCATCCTCAATTTCCCCATCATGTGCGTCATCATTGAAAATCATTATATAGGTTTAACCAAGCTCCTAGATCTTGGAAATTCACTCACCGGTCGCAACTTGGTTTTTTATGGCTCTTGCACTGATTCCTATATCCACTTTCAAGTTTTCCCCTCTTTGGTTGTCTTTAACTAACTTACTCCACAATCAATATCTCTCATTTACCACAAGTTACAGCTTATTCTTAGGTTGTATGGGCCTTACAATACACAACTATGACATCACATTTTCTATCAATCATGCATGTCAACGCGTGCGCAATCCAACATTTGAATGTTGGAATTCCTTTGAAGCACATCTTAAGATATCTTAAATTCACTACTAACTGTGGTCTACCATCTTGTAAAACTAATGATTATACTCTTCCTGCTTTTAACAACGCCGACTATAAAGGCAATGTGATTTATCAGCTCTCCACCAGCAGTCATAGTGTGTTCCTTGGGAAAATCTCATCAGATAGAGTTAGAAGAAGCAATACATGCTCAGTCACTCCAGCACAGAAAGCCGAATACAAGGTAGTTGCCAATGCTATAACATAACTAAGGTTGATGGAGTCATTGCGTGGGGAACTGGGAATCATGCTCCACACCTTGCCCAGGTTGATGTAGACAATCTAGGAGGCCACTTATTTCATGCTAAGACCAAGGACACTAAGATAAGTTTCCACTTTTCTAGAGAAAGTATTTATGCCAAAAACCTGAAATTCTTCTTATTCAGATTTCCCAACCAAACCACAACTGAAAGTTCCATCAATATTTTGAGACCAACCAAGTGACAACTTGATTCGTTAGTCTACTTTCTAAGATTATGGTTGTAGCTGAGTTGACCTCAACGTGAGGGGCACGCCAAGTCAACTAAGCAGTCTTATAAGCTTCTAGAAGTCTGCTGAAATGAATAACGGCAACACATGCCCACACCATCTAGCTGCTGAATGTTAATATGTATAGACAATCACAATAGTTAAAACCCCGCATTGATAAACATCATTCCAATATCACCTTTCTATTGTTTGCAATGTAGTTTATCCCTTTCTTCATCAGTTCAAAATGTTCAGATCAATCTTCTATTTCGGATCTCGAGCTCATGCGAGGATCAACCTGGTAATTCATCAGATCAAATGAATTGCATTCTGATTCTTCGACTCACTCAAAACCAAAATTCAATTGATTCGATTCGATCTGATCCGATCCGATCCACTCTTCGAGGACTACCCAGGGACGAGGCCCTGGGATAACATATGGCTCAGCACCATATCCACAGGGCCGGGCCAGTTGACTAGACCCGGGTCTGGTTTGACAGTGCGGGCCCCACCAGGCACCACCAACCCCCTCATATAAAAGGCTCACCTGTCACCAACTCACCATCAAGACACCCTTTTCTTATCCGGCCAAGGAGAGAGGCGACGAAGAAGACGATGTCTAGCATTCATCCCAAAGCGGACTGCGCCGAGCTCTCTGCTCTCCTCTTCAATCGACTTCCCCTCGATCTCTCGCGGGTTGGTGGATCCCATTTAATGCCGCGGCCGACAAATCTCGCTTCAGCACTGCTTCCTCACCTCTTTACCCACTCGTCTTTCTCGAAACCTGCTTGATCGATCCAAATCGCCATGGGAAACGACGACCTTCCCGTCAATCTCGCCGACGATGGCGTCAATCGCGACGAAGTCAGCAAGGGATCCCGCTACGGGAAGATTACCTGCTTCGCGGTCGCAATCCCCTTCGCGCAGAAGGTAATACGGCTCAAAATCCTAGCCTAAACCCCAACCCCGACCTTGATCTTCGTTTTCTGTCGCAGATCATGGCGGAGATCTTCGGGACGTACTTTGTGATCTTCTCCGGCTGCGGATCGGTGATCTTGAACCTCGGGAAGGGGGCGATCACCTTCCCCGGCGTGTCGATCGTGTGGGGTTTGGTGGTCATGGTCATGGTCTACGCCGTCGGGCACATCTCCGGCGCGCACTTCAACCCCGCCGTTACCATCGCGTTCGCCACCTGCCGCCGCTTCCCGTGGCGCCACGTAGCGCCTTACATCGCCGCGCAGGTGATCGGATCGACATTGGCGAGCGGAACTCTCCATCTTCTCTTCGGGGGGAAGCGCGAGCACTTTCCCGGCACGATCCCGCAGGGATCGAACGCGCAATCCTTCGCCTTGGAGTTCATCATCACGTTTTACCTCATGTTCGTCATCTCCGGCGTGGCCACCGACACTCGCTCGGTGAGCTCTTCGCTGATTTTCCGCCTCCGATTGAAATCTTGATCTTGATCTTGATCATGATCTTCGTCTCCATGGCAGGTCGGCGAGCTCGCGGGGCTCGCCGTCGGAGCGACCGTCCTGCTCAACGTGCTCTTCGCGGGGTGAGTAACGAGATTTGGATGACGGTTGACGGTTGACGTTAAAATTGGCGGGAAATTTGAATTTGAATGTATGGACCTGATGAGTTTAATTGGCGGGATCGCGCAGGCCGATTTCGGGGGCGTCGATGAATCCGGCGAGGAGCTTGGGGCCGGCGATTGTGGGGAGCAGGTACGAGGCGATCTGGGTGTACATCGCGGCGCCGATCGGCGGCGCCATTGCCGGAGCTTGGGCGTACAATCTCATACGCTTCGGAAGTTCGCCTCCGCGAGAGATGGCCGAGAGCGGCTCCTTTCTGCGCGGTCGCGTGAGGGAAATCCCTGCCGATGCGAGCGTTTGAATTCTATACGCGGTTTCTCTGTGCGATTTATTTATGATGCTCGTGTTGACATCCGAGAAAGCGACAGACGAAAATAATATAATCAAGGTGCTTTAGGTCTTCGGCGCACTCGCAGTTTAAAATTTTTTGACGAGAGGGTAGGAGAGGGGATCTGTCTACGTTCTTCGCGTGTCGAACGCCGCGGTAGAGATGATGATGGCGATTCTGATACTCTTGATCGGCCTCTCCCATGGATCGGTCGCGCAGCAGAAGCTCCCTGACAAAGAAGGTGAGTGGCGATTTATGTCACTCGGAATCCTTGATCTTCATCTCTCCTTCCGTAAACTCGCTCAATGTGGCCGAAATTGGATTTCTAGAGCGTAATTAGGGTTACGACGATGCTTTCATGTCGGCGAATTAATCTGTTTTCCTCGCTGAAGATCTGAGATTTGGAGCAAAAGTTAGAACCGAGTTCTTTCTCTGATCATCCCGAACTGGAAAAGAAAGTGCGCGACGGCACGAATCCTTAGGTGGAACTTGCAGTTTATGCTGTTGGAACGCCTCTGATTTCTAGGCTTCTCGTAGTATGAGAGTGTGAGAGAGAGATGGAGGGTGATGAACTGATGATGTATGAATCTCTCGTATGCAGTGGAGGCGCTGCGAATAATCGCTTTGAAGATGCGGATGCCGGAGAATCTGTGGAATTTCAGTGTGGATCCATGCAGCGGGGAAGGCGGCTGGATCAAGGTAGCAACGCCAGCGACCAGAAAAGTCATCTGCGACTGCTCGTTCCAGAACTCGACCGTCTGCCACGTGATCAGCTTGTTCGTTCTTCTCTTTTCTCGCGCTTCTTCGCTGAAAAAATTGATTCAATCCGTCGATCCTGCGGTTGTTTTGGCTCTAATTTTCTTCTCCTTGATTTTCGCTGGTCGTATTATTGCAGGGAGATCACGCGGCAGAATCTGACTGGCGAGCTACCTGAGGAGATTGCCGATCTGACGGAACTCAGATATATGTAAGTGATCTATCCCGGATTTGGGCGAAAATTTACTCAGTTTCCTCGGAGTTGAGTTTTATTAAATTCGCGACTGCATCGCAAAATCCATCGAGAACTTTGAGGAAATAAAAATGTGAAAACAACGGCCGAAACGTCTCATTATGATCAGTAGATGGAGATTATAAATAGCTAAGTCATGGGTAACATTTATTTAGAGTAGTTGTCTTGTTGTTTGGGTCCGTCGCTGTTGCCTTTTTTTCCTTGGAAAATGTCCGTCTGCCACGCTCCACTCGTGACTTAGAAATTGTTGCGATCTGGACTGGGGGACTTGGCTCTTTCCAAAAAAAATGTTGATTTTTGCCCCTGGATTCGATTCATAGTCGTGCAACTCTATCTTTTTCTCTCATTTAACCTTCGTAAGAGGCCAGACTCAAGGATCTAGTCTGAGTTGCTGGAGCAACTTTTATTTTGTTATGTGCCCAAACATTAGATTCAATTTTACGGAACCATAGCTTAATTGCCCGTGTATCAAGAATCTCTGGCTTTCCTCCGACCTATTTTAAGATTTTTTTTTTGTTTGGTGAACTCAGCGGAATAAATAATCTTTTGGAGCCTAAATTCTTGATTTGCAATTTGATCTCATTGAATTTTCGCCTCAACAGAAACTTGTCGCGTAACTATCTCAATGGAACCATTCCTGAAGCATGGGCTTCGCTTCCTCTACTCAATTTGTAAACTTCCTTGCCTTCGAATTTCCAATGTCTGGTCTACCGAGTAACCTTGAATACCTTATGACGCATGTCGGTTGTCCATTTCCCTGGCAGGTCACTCCAAGGAAATCGAATTTCTGGAAAGATTCCTCCTGAGCTTGGAAAATTTCCTGTTATTCAATCTATGTATGTCAACTAGACTTTCAGTGAAATCACATGTGATACTGAAGAACTCTGGTGGGATTTTTCAGAAATCTTGAAAGCAACGAGCTTGAAGGTCATTTGCCGGAAGAGCTCGGGAACTTGATCAGCTTACAAAGACTGTGAGCATATTTCCCTTCAATTAGTGAATTAATTTCCTTTAGATCTTTGTCTAACCGTCGCGCTGATCTCCACATCCAAACTATGAACCTGTACACAAAATAAATCAGTGCCAGTGTGAGCGGTGTGAAAGGAAAACATTTTGATCATGCGCATATCTTTTTTTTTTCATGTCGTGCCAGAAAGAAAACTGATAAGAACTGTAACCAAGTGTTGACTATCTGATAGTGGGTCAAGCAGTCACCTGGATTGGTGCCACCTCGAGAAGATGCCCACCTGTAGCTGCGGCTTTTGGCCATTATTTATATGTCCTGGCAATGATTTGATACACGTTGATTTTATCAATGAAATATTCCCCGATTTTTGAATCCCAGAAATGAAAGAGATCTCCAGTATTGGTCGATAAACTATATCAATAGAAAAATAGAATGGGGGGTAAAAACAGAGATGTAGAGATGCTCCTCCCTCCAAGACGGAGCTTTCCTCCTCTGGTTCAGCAGGCCGACTCCTGCTCCAGTCCCTCCAGCGGACGTAACCGTCTGCTTCAAGATTTCAAGGAAACAAGTTGTACTCCCACTCTCCTCTTTCTTTTGTTTAAATGGGTTTCGTCCCCCCTTAGTCAGTACGTGTAGTCAACGGCCATTGACCGGCTGTCTTCTTGTCAGCAGAAGCCCTATTTCCTTTCTACATTTATGTTTACTTTTTTTTACTTTTTATATGTAAATGTGGGCCCCATACATAAGAGGTCTACTTATTCGCTAGCGCGTTTTAGTAGGCCAAGCCCATTTACTTGTATCTCACTGGTTTTAAACCAGTGAAACCCTAGTCAAAGTCGCCTAGCCAGGGAGCTTGCTAACACTTATGTTATATTTCCTCGAATATAACAGATCTATACCTTTCCCTTGAAGATTCAACTTGACCTCAAGCTGGAAATCTGGAAATATTTTGCAAAAACATTCTACTTGTTCCCATATCACTTAAGTGGTTGGGAGAGATGTCTATTTGATTTGTACTTCCGCACGATAAGGTGTTTGATGAAATTTAAGGATGTCTTCAGGGTACACCTGCCATTCATATTCGTGAGTTAGAAAATAGGGGAATGGCTGAATATGATGAGGAAAGCCCACTGCTTTTTTAAGTAAAGATGCATGAAAGACTAGATGTAGGGTGGACTGAGAGGGTAGATCCACGTGGCATGCTACTGGCCCAATTTTTTGGAGTATTTTGTAAGGTCTGAAAAATTTTGGGCTATATTTTTCACAGGTTTTTTTTGGCTAATGATTTCATCCTGTATGGCCTCAGCTCCACATAGACCATGTCACCTTCCAAGAATTCTTCGTCCCTTCTGTGCTTATCTGCTTGGGCTTTCATCCGTGATTGGGTTTTTGCCAATTGCTGTTTTAGGGTTATAAGAATCTTATCCCTTTCAATTAGGAGTTTATCAATAGAATCAAAAAGTGATGGTGTTGATCCATAACGGGTTAGGGATGGGGGATCTCCGCCATAAACGGTCTGAAGGGTGTTGTCTTGATAGAAGTATGATGTGAAGTGTTTTAATTAAATTCTACCCAATGGAGCCAATTTTTCCACTTTTGGAGTTTTCTAAGGTGAAGCATCTTAAGCAGCATTCCAAACCCCTGTTTGTGACTTCTGACGGCCCATCAGTCTCAGGATGATAAGCGGAGTTGAATTTTAAACAAGTGCCTTGAAGTTGATGTAACTCTTTCCAGAAATGGCATGTAAATAAACTACATCTTACTGAAATGATTGAGTTTGGGATGTCATAGAGCTCGAAAATTTCTTTAGCAAATATGTCAGCAATAATTTCAGCTGAGAAAATGTGCTTGACTACAATATAATGGCTGCATTTGCTTTAACGGTCGAAGACAACCATGATTGAACCAAATCCTTCTAATTTAGGTTACCCTTCAATAAAATCCATGGTTATATCTTCCGAAATTTGATTGCATATTAGTAAGGGTTGCAGCAGCCCTGCTAGTGAGAGAGTCGAAGATTTTTGTTGCTGGCCGATTGGATATTGATTCACGTTCATTTTGATAGCATTTCATACCTGGCCTGATGACCTGTTGAGATATTCTTTTGAATGTCCTGTGGAATCCTCCATGTCCACCGACTATTGAGTCATGAAATTCTTACAGAATATGGGTAATCTAGGATGAATGAGGAGGTAGAATAATACACCCCTTGTAGAGTAAGAGACCCTGATAGGTGGTGTAGTTAGGAAATTCCACACTATTGGTCTCTATGCCTTTTCTTAATGCTCCTAGTTTTGGGTCGTTTCAGACTTCTTGGTCAAGCTCTATTTTGTCAAACCAGTGTGTTACTAATAGGGACTTGCATTCCCCTTGGAGATATTGTTGGGATCTGGACAGCGCATCGGCAACAACATTCTTCTTTCCTGCCTTAAATTGCATGTCAAAATTATAACCCAAGAGTTTTGACACCCATCGGTGATATTGAATTGATACCTCTTTTTTATCTGATAGAAAACGTAGGCTAAACTGGTCTGTGTAGATTAAGAAATTGTTGAACATGAGGTAGTGCTTCCATTTTTGAATAGCCCATACTACCGCCATGAGCTCCTGTTCATATGCTGACTTGAATCGGGTTGGAGAATGAAATGCTTTGCTGAAGTGAGCTGTTGGATGGTTCTCTCACAGTAGTACTGCCCCCACTGCATGTTCCGATGCATCTGTCTCAATGCTAAAAGGCAATGAAAAATTTGGTAATCGTAGCATTGATGTCTCTGACAATGCTTGCTTCAGCTTGTTTAATGATTGATCAGCTTTATCTGTCCTGATAAAACAGTTCTTTTTCTAGAGATCTCTAAGGGGTTGAGCGATGGCAGCATGTTGAGACACAAACCAATGATAATACCCTGTTAAAATCTAGGAATCCTCTCAGTTCTTTCACTGTACTGGGAGTCTTCCACTGTTTGACAGCATCAATTTTGGATGAATCAGTTGATACCCCTTCAGCAGAGATTCCATGTCCTAACTATTCAATGTTCTGCACCCATATTTGCATTTCACAGGGTTGATATGAAGATGATTCTTTGATAATAAATCAAATACAATAGCAAGGATTTTTTCAAGCCGTTGAAAAAAATACCAGTACAAACTTGCGAAGATGTTGAAGAAAATTGTGTTCATTAGGGCCTGAAATGTTACAGGAGCAATTGATAATCCGAAGGGCATCACATTGAATTCAAAATGACCATGATGAGTTTTAAATGCAGAATTATGAATGTCGTTTGTGTACATTCTGACTTGATAATAACCAGATCTCAGGTCTATTTTGGAGACGATAGACATCCAATGTAGTTCTTCTAAAGGTTCATCTACCACTGCTATTGGAAATCTGTTTAGAACTGTCACTTGGTTTAGAGCTCTGAAATCAACGCAGAGTCGAAAACCACCATCTTTCTTTTTGACTAGTAGGGCTTTACTTGAAAAATAACTACTGGAGGGTCGAATAATATTCAAATTTAGTAACTCTTGAATAAGCTCTTCCAGGATGTTTTTATATATATGCGAGTACCTATAAGGTCTTTTGTTAACTGGTTTTGTTCCTGGGATCAAGTGTATCTGGTGATCACAATCTCTGTTTGGGGGTAATGTGCTGGGTGATTCAAAAACAAGTGGGTAGCTTTTTTTTATCCAATAAAGGCAATGGTCAAGATAGAGAGCATGTACCTTAAAAAAAGATCTATATGATGGATAGACTCAACCCATTCTTGGTGCACTTGTTAGGTAACAAATTGAGAAAATCTGAGGGACTTAAGGTCTGGATCAGCTTGTATGGTGTGAATCTTGTTGTTCCTGAAGAAACCCAGACGAGGAGGATGGGTTTGAGAGAAGAACTAGAAAAATTCTCATTAACCTTCTAGGTTCAATAACAGGAGTACATATATGGAGAGTGTGAGAGAGAGAAAGCAAAACAGGGTACAAAGGGAAAGCTAACAGAATGATACGAACCTTGTTGGTTCGTATTGGGAGAAGACGGGAATTGGAGGAAGAAGGCGCCGGGATGGTTGTCGGCGTGCCGGAATGGACTACGGCAGGAAGGGATCGGCGGAGTGGACGTCGCCTATGTGAGGGGTCTGGCGGAATGGACGTCGCCTGAGGGAGCCAGACTCATTCTTGATGATACTTCTTGGCTGCCCTCCTCAAGGGAGGGCTGTTCTATTTAAAGAGATTACAAAAGGTCCAAATGACCTAAATTTCCCTAGTGGGCTAAATGAACAAAAAGGCCTTGATACGTCGGGGTCGTATCACAGAAACAACATATTCAACAGTCCCCCTCAAACTGGTGAGTGGATATCATCCATTCACAGTTTGCCGCACAACACTTGGAAACGCGGGGCAGACAAGCCTTTGGTAAATATATCAGCTTTCTGATGGGCAGAGGGAACATATGATACGCAAAATTTTCCGGACTCAAGCTTCTCTTTGATAAAGTGACGATCCACTTCGACATGTTTAGTCCGATCATATTGTACCGGATCATGGGCGATGTTGATAGCTGACTTATTGTCACAAAACAATTGAGTAGATTGATCACACGACAACTTCAACTCTGTGAGGAGATTGGTGATCCACAATGCCTCGCAAATGCCTTGTGCCAAGGCACAAAACTCGGCTTCAGCACTGGAGCGAGAGACAACAGGTTGTTTCTTGCTCCGCCATGTGATAATATTCCCCCCAAGGAAGGTGCAGTAGCCCGTGGTGGAGCGGCGGTCAACATGAGAGCTAGCGTAATCCGCATCAGTATAGACATCTAACCTAAGGCCACCTTTGCGCTTGAATTGGAGACCAAGACCAATGGTACCTTTGAGATAACGAAGTACACAGTTGACTGCATGCGTATGAGAGGCCTTCGGAGAATGCATAAATTGACTTAAGACGCCAACAGCATAAGTAATGTCAGGATGTGTATGAGTGAGATAAAGCAGCTTCCCGACAAAGCGTTGATACCGTCCTTGATCAACTGCCTCCTCGTGTTCCCCCAGAGAGAGCCGATGGTTCACCTCGATTGGAGTAGGAAGAGGTTGGGAGTCCGCCTTTTCAAGCTCATGAAGAAGATCAGTAATATATTTCCGTTGGCAAAGGAAAATCCCAGTCGAAGAGTAGGCGATCTCAATGCCAAGAAAGTACCGGAGTACGCCAAGATGTTTAATGTCAAACTCACCAGCAAGATAAGTCGCCAATTGAGCGGCAGCCTGCGAATCACTTCCGGTAATAATAATGTCATCCACGTACACAAGAAGGATGGTGACTCCCTCGGACGTGGAATGATGGTAGAAAAGTGTATGATCACCATTGCAGTGAGAGTAGCCAAATAAGGTCATAGAGTGCGTAAAACGACCAAACTAAGCCCGAGGAGATTGCTTTAAGCCATAAAGGGCCTTCTTGAGACGGCACACCAAGAGAAGAGTCGAAGGGGGAGGCACATAACCAGGAGGCAAGGCCATATAAACTTCCTCATGGAGATCGCCATGAAGAAAGGCGTTCTTGACGTCGAATTGTTGAAGAGGCCAGTTGTGATGAGCCACAAGGGTGAGAAGAAGACGAACCGTGTTCATCTTAGCCACAGGAGCAAATGTCTCCAGATAATCAACACTAAATTGTTGAGTATATCCCTTAGCCACAAGGCGTGCCTTGTACCTCTCAAGAGTGCCATCGGACTGATATTTGACAGTGTAGACCCATCGACAGCCAACGAGGTGCTTGCCAGACAGTAAAGACACCAGATCCCATGTCTGATTCTTATCCAAGGCAGCTAATTCCTCGTCCATAGCACATCGCCAGTCAGGGGAGGCCAATGCTTGAGCCACAGTCTTCGGAATGGCGATGGAATCGAGACGGGTAAGAAGAGTACAATAGGACGGAGAGAGGCGAGGGGAAGAAAGATAATTGGCTAACGGGTATAAAGGAGTGGAGGTGCATTTGCGAGTGGCTTTGCGAAGGGCAATGGGAAGATCATCACCCGAAGGAGGGGGGAGCGTATCAGGAGTGGATAATGACGGAGGTGTCGGGGCAGGAACACGCAAGAGGGGAAGCGGACGGCGATGGTATGTGGTGCCATCAAATTTAGAGGGAGGAACCAAATGAGGAGAAGGAGTTGAAGATGGTCCAAGGAGTGGAGATAAGGAGAAAGGTGGAAGGGGTACAAGGAAATCCAGGGAATCAGCACATGGAGAAGAGGAAGGAGAGGAAGACGAAGAAGAAGAATAAAAAGGGGCGGATTCGTCAAAGGTGACATCTTTGCTGACAATGAAGTGATTAGTAGAAGGATGGTAGCACTTATACCCTTTTTGATGAGAGGAGTAACCCACGAAGACACATTTGAGCGCCTTAGCGTCAAGCTTGTCCCGAATAGGGTGACAATTAGGGACGTAGCAGGCGCACCCAAAGATCCGGGGAAGGAGGTTAGTTTACAAGGAAACCATAGGGTAGGCGTGATGGAGGGCATCAATTGGGGAAACATGAGAGAGGACACTAGAAGGGAGACAGTTGATGAGATGGACGGCGGTGAGAGAGGCCTCGCCCCAGAAAAATTTAGGCATATTCATGTGAAGAAGAAGGGGACGAGTGGTGTCAAATATGTGTCGAAATTTTCATTCCGCATGGCCATTTTGTTGAGGAGTGTATGGACAAGAGGTTTCATGAACGATGCCATGGGAGGTGAAGAAGTTGGCGAGGGTGGAATTAACGTAATCACGAGCATTATCAGAGCGGAAACGTTGGAAGGAGGTAACAAATTGAGTTTGGATTAAAGCGTGGAATGAGATGAGAGTTTGAGAAAGGTCGGATTTATTTTTGAGAAGATATGCCCATGTAACGCGAGTAAAATCATCCACAAAAATCACCAAATAGCGTGCACCCGAAACACCCGGAACGGGAGCAGGCCCCCATAGATCACTGTGAATGAGAGAGAAAGGAGACGATGAACGTGAAGACGAATCTGAGGAAGGATATGTGGTGCGAGTGTGTTTAGCTAACCGACATGGTTCACAAACAAATCCGTCCGCAGGACGTCCATGAAATAAACGAGGAGACATAAGTTTCAAGGTAGAAAAAGAAGGATGGCCCAAGCGACGCTGAAGAAGCCAAAGAGGATCAGACGCCGCCGTGGAGAGAGCTACGCCGAGAGTAGGGGCCGAAGGAGAGGCGGGTGGAGGACAATTGAGAATGTAGAGGCCACCGTGGTCTTCAGCAAGTGTAGTCGTCTGCCCCGACACCTTATCACGATAAACACAGGAATTAGGAGTAAAAAGGATGGCTTGACCAAGATCTCGGACAAGGTGATAAAGGTATAAAAGATTTAGGGTAAGACGAGGAACATGAAGGACATGGTTAAGGGTAAGGGTGGAGGACAATTGGACACTTCCCACACCAGCCACAAGAAGGAGAGCCCCGGATGCAGTACGGACGTGATGAGGACGAAGAGGAGTGTAGGTAAGGAAACACTGAGAGAGAGGAGTCATATGGGCGGTGGCGCCAGAATCAACGATCCCCTGTACAGTGGGAGAAAAAGGTGTACCTTGATGAACGAGTGAAGTAGAGTCCGTTAACTTGGATTGAAGAAGCTGGCGAAGTTGATCGATTTCATCATGACGAAGCTGGGCGACCTTTGAAGATGTGGCGTCAACAGTTGGTGGAGCAGGTGTTTGAGGTATCTCGGGAATTGGCGTAGGAAGAGTCATAAGCTGCCTGGAGGGATGTGGAAGATGAGTCACCAAGTGGCTTTGATGGGCATTCTTCCGTTGGAGCTTGTAATATGTCTCCTTGGTATGGCCTTTCTTTTTGCAATAATTGCAGAAAATAGAGGAGTTACCAAGAGAAGCATGGCCTGGAGATGCCGTCTGCTGGAACGGGGAGTTCATGTTCGGAGACGACACCTTAGGAGAGGACATATGCGGAGGCACCGCTGGGACGGATGTATGTCGAGAGCTCCCGAGCTGTTGAGCAGCCATTGCCGAGGGTGGTTCGGAATGGAAGATGCCGAGGCGAGTTTCCTCCATCTGAACCTCCACCAGTGCTTCCTTCAGGGTAGGAGCCTTCTCCCGATGAAGTAACTGGCTACGCAAAGACTCGTATTCAGGATTCAGTCCCATGAGGAATTTGAAGACTCGAAGCTGGAGAACATATCCACGGTCAACCAAATGAGGGTCGTTGGGCATATAGGTCCAACTCAGCTCAAAGAGACGACAACTCCAAATGATAGGCCCGAACAGAGCGTGGACCCTGGGTCAGGTTCGTAGAGCGAGTAACAAGGTCATAGATAATGGCCAAGTTGTTCCGCTTTGAGTGGGATTCTTGAGTGGCGTCCCAGATCTCCTTGGTGGAGTTGAAGGATAGGAATTCTGCAGCATAGGTTGGACTGATACTGTCAAGCAACCACCGGTGAACTACACCTTCAACATCGAGCCAGCGCTCGTGGTGAGACGCAGTGGAAGACGGCGGATCTTCCGCAAGGTGCTTCATGAGTTTCCCTTTCAAGGTAATTTGGACATATTGACGCCATTGAAGAAGATTCAACCCAGTGAATCGGAATTCAGACGGCATACGTGGCAGGGAATAATGCCAAGAGGTCAACTCAGATGAGTGAGGTGGCAGCCCTGGTGGCATAGTGGCAGCGGAGGTAGTAGAGTCAGAAGATGCCATAAGGTGACGTTGATGAGATACTCCGATTTTAGATGGAGGAATCCCGACAGCAGATCAACTTCAAGAGACGGACCTAGCTCAATGAGTTTTTTTTTTCTTCCCAGAAGATCACAGATCTTGGGATGAAGAAACGGACCTAGCTCAATGAAATTATCCTCTTTTTTTTTTTTTTTGAGACCGAGCTAGGTCGAGCAACGGAAATGGCGGCCGATGGAGCAACGGAAATGGCGGAGCAAGGTCGAGCTAGGTCGTGGTGGGCCGCCGACGAAGCTAGGTCAAGATAGGTCGTGGCGGAGCTAGGTCAAGCTTATGGTCATCGACGACGAGCTGAGGAATCAATCTGGTGAGGCAAAGGTCGCCGACAACAAGCTTGACGCTGAGAAATGGGGCTAGGTCGAGCTTATGGTTGCCGACAACGAGCTGAGAAATTGATGACGAGCTGACGAGAAGACGCTGAGAAATCGAGACTTTGAATCAACAAAGTTCGATCAGCAAGGTCGTAGAGCTTGTGGCTCTGATACCATGAAGAAACCCAGACGAGGAGGATGGGTTTGAGAGAAGAACTAGAAAAATTCTCATTAACCTTCTAGGTTCAATAACAGGTGTACATATATGGAGAGTGTGAGAGAGAGAAAGCAAAACAGGGGTACAAAGGGAAAGCTAACAGAAACAACATGTTAGACAGTGAGGCCCACTTAGGGCCCATTAAGCCCAGTCAAGATTGCATTGCTTCATGTTGTAAGGGTTGGGCCCATGTGTTATAAATGGGCCCAACCCACTTTCCTTATTTCTCAGTCTATGCCCTAATATGACCGTTGAATCCAACGGTCATATTCTCTTCCTCCGAGCCCTATAAACCCAGAACTGTACATGCTGTTTTTTGATTTTGATTTTTCTTTGAGTAAAAAGGGATACTTTTGTTCTCATCTTTCTCCACGATAGTCATTCGATCTATCATGGTATCAGAGCGCGATTGAAGGGTCCGTTCTTTTTTTCCCGTTCGAAGTTGAAGATTTCCGGAATCCTTTCGGGAAGGGCAGTTCGCCGATCGACGGCAGTGCAGTTCGTTTTTGTTTCCGTTCGAAGTTGAAGATCTCCGGAATCCGTTCCGGAAGTGCAGTTCGTCGATCGCCGGAAGTGTCGTTCGTTTTTTTTTTTTTTTTCGATTCGACGTCGAAGGTCTCCGGAATCATTTCCGGAAGTACAGTTTGCCGTCGATCATCTCCGAGAAGTTCGCCGGAAATCTTACCGGAAACCGGCAAGTTCCTCTCCGGTCTCCGGAATCTGGTTCTGTGGAAGATTGGGTGTCACTTTCTTCTTCGCGGGGCATCCTTCAAGATTGACTTCAGTTCGATTCTGCTGTCGACGGGGCTGATCGAAGACCTGTTCGGCGGTTGAGTCTCAAGCACTTCAGAAGGTATTGACTCGCTCAAGGAGTCCCAAGTACTTCAGAAGTACACCGGGTCACTCGTGCCCTCACTTTACGCATCTACATAGATTGTTTTTGTTGTGGCTTTTGAGGTGTTGAGTCCACATGGGGGGCAAATCTAGATCCAAACAGGTGGAACAGGATCTAAAAAAAGAAGCTGAGCTATCATCCATACTTCAACCCATTGATACTTCGCTCCAAATCAGGCCAGTTTTACCTGATTTGGATATGAAGTACAACGGGATTAACGGACAGAAGTGGATAACTGTGGCTCAGCGAACACTTGTAGCAGCACGATTGGGCAGACATCTGACAGATGATCCTCCCCATGAGGATGAGTTTAAAATGTCTCTATGGATCCCTGAAGAAGCACTAATCGTAAATTGGATGATTAAGAATATGGAAGAAGAGCAGAGAGATGATTACATTCTCATAAGTTGCGTTCGAGATCTATGGGAAGAGATACAGAAGTCATGTGCCGAAACCCATAGTGATTATCGAGTGATGGATTTGCGCGACCAGGAGCGCACACTGAAGCAGGGCAGTTTAACAATTTCGTCATTTGCAGCTAAGCTCAAGGCCATTTGGCGAGAGCTTGACCTCCTTTGGCCGACAGGAGACAAGACGTCTCCCTCGTACCTACGGGAAGTAAAATTTCGTACTCTGACCTTCTTGATTGGTGTGAATCCTGAATATGAAGGCCTGCGAGGCCCATTGGTACATCGAACGATTCCCGACTCTCTCGAAGCAATTTCAGAACTACAAGGTGCAGAACGCCGGAGGAAGCTGAATGCAAAAGGAGAAGAGCCCACGCCCCCAGTCACAGTCGCACATTTGGTGAAGAAAGGAGAACCTCGGAGCACCCAGAGCCCGGCTGTCACCGCTTCATCACAAAACACCAAGTCTTCCACGGTTCCCAAGGAAGGTAACCCCTCAGAGCCTATGATTTGTGGGTACTGCAGGAAGGAAGGACATATCAAAAGGGATTGTAGAAAGTTAGCCTGGAAGGAGGAGCAAATTCGAAGGGAACCTGGAATCCGGGGCAGCAGAAGAAAGCCTACATGACTACCGAAGGAGGAGAAGCCACTCCTGCCCCGAAGGAGAATGAGGGCAGTGAACTTCAAAAGTTGATTCACATGCAGTCCGAAATGAACAAACTGATCCAGAAATTCAGCTCTACGGCCCTGGCCAAATCAGGTGAACACTATGCTTTCACAACTTTCTCTAATAATACCTCAATATCAGATCCATGGATCCTAGACTCTGGGGCGACAGACCATATGTCTCCCAAGAGAACCATTTTTAAAACTTATGAATCAAATCTGTACAATCACAAAGTCTTCACTGCTAATGGAGGGATCCTAAAAGTAGCAGGGAAGGGATCAATCCAAGTAAAAGGTCAAATTCTAGAAAATGTATTGCATGTCCCTGATCTGAAAGCCAATCTGTTATCTTTGACAAAGCTAGTTAATGATACAGGTTGGCGCTTTATTCTTGACACAGATCTATGTTTTTTGTGTGAAAAGGACACCGGGAGGAGGATTTTATCTGTTAGAAGGGAAGGAGGACTTCTTCTACTAGACGAAGTGGAGGAAGGGGCCCAGATCATCACTTTCCACACACAGAGTGCAGACAGGGCTGTACTCCTCCACCGAAGACTAGGACATCCATCCTTTCATCTCTTGAAACAAACTCACCCTACGTTGTTTAAGGGGATTAATGTTGAAACTTTGATTTGTGAATCATGCCAATTTGCTAAGCATAAACGAACTACCTACGCTAGAAATGACCATAGGACTTCCGCTGCGTTCGATTGCATACACAGTGATGTATGGGGGCCATGCTCTACCATGGGACTCCAACATCATAAGTGGTTCATCATCTTTATTGATGATTTCACTAGATATACTTGGGTATATCTATTGAAGTCTAAATCTGAAGTACCGTCAGTAATTTTCGCCTTTTGCTAAATGATTCAGAATCAGTTCAGTAAAGGGATTAAGATTTTAAGGACAGACAATGCAAAAGAATATTTCAGTGGAGAAGTAAATAATTTTCTAGAAAGAAAGGGAATTATACATCAATCCTCATGTGTACACACCCCTCAGCAAAATGGTCTTGCTGAGAGGAAACTCGGACATATTATGGCTGCTGCCCGAGCTCTGTTATTTCAAGGGAATTGTCCCAAGTTTTATTGGAGTGAAGCAGTAACTACTGCTACACATCTGATAAATCGTACAGCATCTAGGACTCTGAATTATAGTGCACCTATAGATCTCTTGTCTAGGAATTTCCTAATATCAACTTGAAAACTAACCTGACGTCCAAGGTCTTTGGCTGCCTAGTATATGTTCATGTTTTTAATGCAGGAAAAGTGGAGCCTCGAGCCATCAAATGCATCTTTATTGGGTATTCCTCTACACAGAAGGGGTACCGCTGCTACCATCCCAGCTCAAGGAAGGTGTTCACACCGCCGACGCAGTCTTTGATGAAACCAAGACCTTTACGGTGAAGCCGACAGAATTGAAGGGAATCTGGAAACCATAGCGGAAGCAGGCCAGCTCAGCCAGGAGCCAGGAAACCAGAATATTGGTCTCTCCCAGCCTCCACGAACCGCAAGGAAGCGCCCACAATGGACCCGACCTTCAAGAAGATGAAGATCCGCTGGCAACTGCTTAAGAGGAAGACCAACCAAATAGTACAAGTCCTCAGGAAGAAGAAGATGTTTCGGGAACAGCACAGCCTGTGGATAATGATCCACAGAATGCCGTAGCACCAACCAACAATGGTTGGTCCATTGCAGTCAGCAAAGGAACGAGAGAATGCACCAGCAAGAAGCGATATCCAGTAAGCCATTACGTCTCCTATTCTCGGCTCTCCGTCGAATACAGTAAGATTATCTCTGCCTTAATGGCAGTCACTACTCCGAAGAATGTCAAGGAAGCATTGGCATCCCCAGACTGGAAGACAGCCATGGATGAGGAAATGCAGGCCTTAAAAAGAAATAATACCTGGGAAATGGTACATCTACCACCAGGGAAGAAGTTAGTAGGCAGCAGATGGGTTTTCACACCAAAGTACCATTCCGATGGTACGATTGCCAGGCTGAAGGCCAGATTGGTGGCACGAGGGTACACTCAATCCTACGGGATTGACTACACCGAAACATTTGCCCCAGTTGCAAAGTTAAACACCATCAGAGTCTTGATTGCCCTAGCAGCAATACTTGATTGGAAGCTCTACCAGTATGACGTGAAGAATGCTTTTCTACACGGAGAACTGGAGGAGGAAGTCTACATGGCGCCGCCCCCTGGATACTTGGATGACAAGGATGTTAGTCGGGTTTGTCGTCTGAGAAAGTCGATATATGGACTCAAGCAGTCCCCTCGAGCTTGGTTCAGTAAGTTTTCTAACACTATGACTGCAGTAGGGTATAGTCAGAGTGAGGGGGATCATACATTGTTCATTACACAACCCGGATGGAAAAGTCAGCATTCTTCTGCCTATGTCGATGATATTATCATCACTGGAAATGACACCATGGAAGTTCAGAAACTTGAAGTCTATCTGGCCAAGTCCTCTGACATCAAAGCACTCGGACCCCTCACTTATTTCTTGGGCATTGAAGTGGCCTACTCAAAGTCAGGTATAATACTGTCTCAACACAAATACATCCTTGATTTGCTAAGGGACACCGGAAAATCAGATTGTCGTCCAGTTGCCACTCCCGTTGACGTGAATATAAAGCTTCGAGCAGAACAACATGCGCAGGACGCACCCGTGGACAAGCACTCATTTCAACGTCTCATAGGAGACTTCTACTTGAATCATACTCGTCCCGACATTGCCTTTGCAGTCAATTCCTTAAGTCAGTTCATGACTGACCCTCGGGAATCTCATCAGAGGGCAGCTGATCGCGTGTTAGCATATCTTAAGGGTTCTATTGGTCAAGGTCTACTCTTCAAGAAAGGAGGCACTCCCACCGTTGTACTGTATACCGATTCAGACTATGCAGGTTCATTTGAGGACAGTCGGTCAACCTCCGGATATTGCAGTTTTCTTGGGGGAAACCTTGTAACATGGCGCAGTAAGAAGCAAAAGGAAGTCTCGCTATCAAGTGCAGAAGCCGAACTTCGGTCACTAAAAAAGGGCGTGTGAAGGTATGTGGCTTAAGGGCATTCTCCAAGACTTGCATTTGTTCCCTGGAGAGGGGATGATCTTATACTCAGATAGTAAATCGGCCATTGCGATGGCTAAAAATCCGGTCCAACATGAACGTACTAAGCATGCTCGGGTAGCCAGACACTATATCAAACAAAGCATCGATGAGGGGTACATTGTTCCCCACTATCTTCCGACAACAGAGCAGGTTGCCGATCTCTTCACCAAAGGCATTTCAGGACCACAGTTTCAAGCACTTGTGTCCAAGTTGGGAATGTTTAACATCTACTCCCAACTTGCGGGGGGGTGTTAGACAGTGAGGCCCACTTAGGGCCCATTAAGCCCAGTCAAGATTGCATTGCTTCATGTTGTAAGGGTTGGGCCCATGTGTTATAAATGGGCCCAACCCACTTTCCTTATTTCTCAGTCTATGCCCTAATATGACCGTTGAATCCAACGGTCATATTCTCTTCCTCCGAGCCCTATAAACCCAGAACTGTACATGCTGTTTTTTGATTTTGATTTTTCTTTGAGTAAAAAGGGATACTTTTGTTCTCATCTTTCTCCACGATAGTCATTCGATCTATCACAACATATTCAACAGTTCCAACATATCTTGAGCATAAGGTAATGGTAATTACAATGGAACCGTCCCAGAGTTTTCAGCCAAGGGATCCTCAAAATCACGTCCAAGTTGCCTAAAGGAAAAGGAATAAAACTCTGCTTGAAAGATAAGGGAACTTGTGATTAAGGCAAATCCCTTCTGTCTGCCTGCAAAATCCGTCACCTAAAATAATACGGAACTTGTGATTTAGATGAATTTGTAGGCTGTGTCTGGATTAATTATAGACTGATAAAATTATGGGTGCCATAACTTGAGTGATCCATACTTCCGGTGTGTATTGTTTGCGATACCCCTTAGAAGGACATAAACGCCCTGCCGTATCTAGGACTCTCATCCATTTGCCTTAAATCTTCTTCAGTGATAGGCTTTTCTTCCTCATCTACATCTTCCTGAAGCATATAGATAACTTATTCAGGCACCTATGATCAGGTGCATACCATTCATTGCAGTTGTAGCATAAGCCTTTTTCCCTCCGTTGCAAAAATTCTTCTGTAGATAGACGAGAAATTTTCTTCTCGTTCCCACGTTGAGGCAGCTCATTTTTGATAGGATTACGTACGGTTCTGGACTGCTGATTCCACTGTTGATTTTGACCATCTCCACGATATTAATAATTTGCCCGCTGCTGGTTATAGGTGGCAGCCCTTTTTGGTTCCTGCTGTAATCGGAACTTGTTCTTGATCTTCAACCACAGCTAAATTGCTTTCAGGTTCCATGGAATAGTCCATAATTTCTTGTATTCCATAAGGTTTAACTCAACCCTGACCTCTGGCTTCAGCCCCCTTAGATATGCACTTTCATGCATGTCAGATGGTAAATGAGAGAGGAAAGCAGCAAGATCTTTGAACTCAGATCGAAATTCTGATACGGTTCCAGTCTGTTAAAGATTCATAAGCTGAGTACACAGAACCGTATAATAAACACAGAAATTTTACCTCCTTTCTTAATGTTGACGAAAGATTAGCCTATGTTCAAAGCTGAAATTCTCTTCTGTTTATATGAACCACCCCTGGCAGGGCCCTCCATATGCAGAGAAACCAGCTGTAGTTTTTCCTCATCTCAATTCAGCCACATTTGCGCGTTTGATTCATTGAAATAGGGCAAATCACCTTTATGAAAGACAGCTTTCTGATTTGGGAAGGGTTCTTGGTTCAGTTGCATTCGGCCATGTCAGCTCTGCTGGAGCAGAACAGACCAGCAACCAGCCTTCACATTTAGGGTTTCAGAAAGGAAAAAAAACCACTTCAAATTCGTGCTCAGAGTCACGGGTTTAAATACCCATGACTTACATTGTAGGCTTGGGCCCGGGCCCAGGCCTGAGTGGTCCCAATACTCGGCCCGGGTCCGGCGCGAGTAAAAGTGACTTAATTCACATAAACAATGAAATAAAAGATACAATAAGGGGCTCTGTTTAACAAGCCATACTTTGGCATGTCTCCTTGGACGGCTTTCAATGTTGAGGCAGAGTTAGTTTCCAATTTGGAGTTCATAGCTTGTAGCTGCTGTAGAATATTTGATCATATTTCTGCCGTAAGTGGAATTTCGTCCATCTTTGCCTTCCCACGATCTTCTTGGTCTCCCATGGTCATCAATATAGTATGTTCTCTTAGCCTAGTTGTAGATCCGAACCTGGTTGTGATACCAGGTTGATAAATGTTGATCCTATCAATGAAAGATTCCACGATTTTCAAATTTAAGAAACACAAGAGATCTCCAATGTTGGTCGATAAACTAGATTAATAGAGAAATAGAATGGGGGTAAGAATGACACAGAGATGAAGAGATGCTCCTCCCTCCAAGACGGAACTTTTCTCTGGTTCAGCTCGCTGACTCCTGCTGCTCCAGCCCCTCCGGCGGAGATAACCGTCTGCTTCAATATTTCAACAAAACAAGTCGTACTCCCACTCTCCTCATTCTTTTATTGACGGGTTTCATCCCCTCTTAGTATGTGTAGTCAACGTCCATTGATCAGATGTCTTCGTCTTTTATATTTCCTCGAATAGAACATATCAGACTCACGTGTTAATTCACGCTTTCCTCCAATAGTAAGTTGTGATAAGAGGTCCATGAAACATATACTGAATCAAACGTGGGTTCTTCAAAACTGAAGGTCGTCTTTGGCCTGAACTTATTTCAGTGTCAATATTAATAAAGTTTAGCAGCCCTCATGAATTTGATAAACGTTAATATCCTTGGTGTAGACTTCTATCGTGTGATGTAATTCATAGGTCGAGGTTTGTGAGATTCAATCGGATTGATTTCTTTTATCTAAGGTCACATTTGATGCGAGCCTCTTGTTTCATGATGGGATTTTTCTTTGAGATCCACTCGATTATTGATTTATTTATTGAGATGCATCTTGAGTAGTATGCTATATCAAACATTCATTTGCTGTTCTTCACTCACCTACGCGTTGTGTGATTCTTCCCTGCAGGTTTATTTCTGGAAATAAAATTACCGGGGAGCTGCCGGCCTCTTTTTCCCGGTTAACAAACATGACGGATTTGTATGTCACTTCCTATTTTATTGCGCAAAGACCACAGAAATATTGAAACAGTTTGACCCGAAAATGTCTCTTTGCAGTAGGATAGATGGGAACCCTATCACAGGCCAGATTCCTGAATTTATCCAGAAATGGACAGGAGTCAACAGAATGTATGGGAATAATTGCGATGTGTAAATCATGATATTTTTTCTTTGTTTGGTGAATTAATAATCGAGTGGGATTTTAATTTTCAGAGACATGCAAGGTACTTCAATGCACGGTCCTATTCCCTCGAGCTTTTCTTTGTTAAAGAACTTGACTGAATTGTGAGAACTTCGTCTCTCTTTCCAAGTCCTCTTGGCAACTGATCTCGACGCTGATAATCCTGTCTGATATTTTGTCATCTTTCCAGGAGGATATCGGATTTGTCTGGACCGAGTATGATGTTTCCTCCATTGCAGAATGCAAAAGTTTTAACAGAACTGTAATCCAAACAAATCATGAATATGTTCTAGTCAATTTCAAACCATAATTTATGAATTGGATAAATCTCAACAGATTTGTGTAAATGACAGGGTTTTAAGGAATTGTTCGGTTATTGGAGAGATCCCGGGGTACATGGGGACCATGGAGTATCTCAAAGTGCTGTAAGTTTTGTCATCTGAATGCTTCTCACTGTCGACACCAATGCGAGATACAGTTCATACATTTTAAACAAAGTGCTCTTCTTCTGTGTTTCAGAGATCTGAGCTTCAACATGCTTACAGGTCCCATTCCAACCACCTTTGACTTGCTCCGGAGATTGGAATACTTGTAATAAAGACAATAACTTGAACAGTGGAAATCGTGCGTTTCAGAAAGCACTGCCTAACATTGACATTTTTTTAACCCAAAGGTACCTGACAAGTAATATGCTGACCGGTGTTGTACCGCCATGGATGCTCGGAAACAGGCAAATTAACAAAATAAACATGTGCGTACTATATTCTATAAATTTGGCCTTTTTTTGTCCGTGCCTCCACTCTTTCGTGTACTAGTAGCTCGTCATTCATATAAAAAACATTACATTGACATGGACATGTTATCATTGTGTTAACTGTGAGGCCGTGCTTTCTTGTTTGTAGGGATGTGTCTTCTAACAATTTTACGGGTCCTCCTCTCACTTATTGCCAGATTGGAAATCTGTAAGATCTGCTTTATCATATTCCAATTCATACCTTTTCCAGTATTTCATGACTTTTGAATGACCCTGTAGGAATTTGGTTGAGAGTTTTTCTTCTTCAGAAGACAACGCGTAAGATCTCTTAATTCCCTTCACTCTTGCTTATACCATAACTCAGGAACTTCTTTTTTCTTTTATTAGGATCCCCGTATGCCTGAGGAGACATATACCTTGTCCAAGTAGGCCACAATGTGCGTATAAATTTGTTGCAAAAAAGATTACCATCAAGCTGAAATATCTTTTTGTGTACTTTTATATCTCTCTGATATCTAGCTCATTTCAGACTCTTCGTTGTATATAAACTGCGGAGGGCCGAAAGTCATTGTTGATGGCCATGAGTACGAAGCTGACACAACAGTTATTGGCACGTCTACCTTCCAAGAGGTTAATGGAAAATGGGCATATAGCAGTACTGGTGACTTCATAGCGGACGAAAATGCCGAGTACATACAGAAGAACACATCCATACTTCAGACGAATAATCCAGCTCTCTACACAGAAGCACGGCTTGCGCCTATTTCTCTAAAATATTATGCTCTGTGCTTACAAAATGGTGATTATTTGGTTCAACTCCATTTCGCTGAGACTCTTTTTACTGCGGATGAGACATTCGCAAGCTTGGGACGGAGGTTATTTGATGTCCTAATACAGGTTAGGCTACTTTTTTTCTTATCAGTGTTCGCTGTATAGCAAATAGCCTGTTTTTTCGTTTTCGGAAAACTAGAGCTTGACTAAATTCTGAGGAAGAAGTTCAGACTTCATTTTTCACTTATTAAACACATCATTTAAATTGTCAAATGGAATATTTTCTCTTTATTATCGTGCTTACGCGTTCGGAGACTGCTCTCGTATAAGGTTTTTTTTTTCCTGAAACATTAAAGGGTGCTCTGGTTCAAGGTAGGAGATCGAAATATCAGTAATGTCGTCTAATGTGGGCATGTTTGCTTAGCTTGAAATAATAAATATCTTGGGCAAAGCGGGAATAAATTTAACAATGTAAATCTAAATGACGTCAAGGAAGAGATCTTCGTAGAGAGTTTCGTTCTCTTATATAAATTGCAAACCCTGAGTTTTTGAAATGCGAATTTTCAGGGCAAAAGAGTTCTGACAGATTTCAACATCGAAGAAGAGGCCGGAGGGCCCGGGCGTCCAATCATTAAAAATTTTACTGTCTTGGTGACCAGTAACACTTTAGAAATCCAGTTATATTGGGCTGGAAAGGGTACCAATAGCATCCCTGATAGAGGATCCGTATACGGGCCCCTGATATCGGCTCTTTCGATCACCCATAGTAAGAAACTTTCTCAGAGACGAAGATTTTTCCTGAAATGTAATGTTATCTAATCATAAGTTTTTAATATGATCTTAATCTCCTTCGTACAGAATCCAGGATCGATGCTGGCCGGAAAGGTTTATCCATTGGAGCTGTTCTAGGGCTCGTTGGAGCGTGTATTGCTTTATTTTTGTTCATTTGTCTCTACACCTTTTTCAAATGTTGCCCGCGCTGGCTGCAAATTGGAAGAACAGGATACCAGTCCAACATTCTACCAGGCAGGTCGACGCACATCTTTAGCATAGACCAGATCGAAGCGGCAACTGAAGGATTCGACCCGGCAAACAAGATCGGCGAAGGAGGTTTCGGATCTGTTTACCGGGTAAATTGCGGGCCTGGCCCAGCTCCTTGTTCCCTCTGACAACCCATTATTCTTTTTTTTCCTCAACAAATAACAGATAAATGTAGGGAAAATCTGACTTTTGTATGCAGGGTCTTCTGGAAGATGGAACTCAAGTGGCGGTTAAACAGCTCTCATCGCAATCAACCCAAGGAAACCGCGAATTCGTAAACGAGATCGGGATGATATCGGCTTTAGAGCATCCAAATCTGGTGAAACTATTCGGATGTTGCATCGAAGGAAATCAAATGCTCCTGGTGTACGAGTACATGGAGAACAACAGCCTCGGTCGCGCGCTTTTCGGTACCCACTCACTCGCCATTTCTCTATCTTAAATTCATCTAGTGTTCGCCGCTGACGATGACGAAATCGTCGTCCTCTCTCGTCCTCTTCAAAACGACGACGACGAAATCGTCTCGTCATTCGTTCCTGCGGAAACAAATCCTCAAATCTACGATCTTATTATACGTTTATTTTTGCGGAATCCAGGTCAAGAGGGGCAGAGACTGAGCCTTGATTGGCCCACGAGATACGCGATTATCTTGGGGGTAGCGAAAGGCTTGGCTTTTCTGCACGAGGAATCAGGGCTTAAGATTGTTCACAGAGATATCAAGACGTCAAATATCCTGCTCGATAAGAATCTCCACCCCAAAATCTCTGATTTCGGGTTGGCAAAGCTCTATGAAAAGGAGCACAGCCACATAAGCACGAGAGTGGCTGGAACTGTGTAAGTTCTCAGGCTAAGAAATCCCTGCATTTTGGGTTTCATCCATGATATTAATTTGATCATAAAAACTCCGTTCTCTCAGAGGTTACATGGCTCCAGAATATGCTACTCGGGGATACTTGACGGATAAAGCAGATGTATATAGCTTTGGAGTGGTCGTCCTGGAAGTGGTCAGCGGAAAGAAGAACACTTGCTACCCCCCAAGCGAGGCTTTTCTTTACTTTCTGGACTGGGTAAACTCCGAATTCACTTCGAAAACACGAATTTTTAATTTTTTTTTTTCGATTTTGATTGATTGTCGTGGAATTTTCAGGCGTTTTTGCTTCTTGAGGAAGGACGGCTACTAGAGGTGGTGGACCCGAGCTTAGGCCCAGATTACCCTCGGGAAGAGGCGCAGAGACTGCTTAACGTGGCCCTCCTCTGCGCTAATCCTGCACCCACGACGAGACCGGCGATGTCGGCAGTGGCGAGAATGCTCACCGGCGAGATCGACGTTCCCACGCCGTCGAGAGGAACTCCGCCGGACCAGGATTGGATAGCCTGCGCCCTCAAGAAATTATCTTCCGACAGCCAAACGAAGAACGGCCATCTCCACCCGTCGACCAGCGAATCCACGCGGGGAAGCAGCGCGTGATCCGGTGAGTCTCTTGTTCATCTCCCCCTTCAGTTTTCCGAATTTCGAGTTAATTAATTTTTTTTCTGATGCAATTTTTGCCAGCTAATCTAACGGAGAGCCTAAAGTCAACGCTCGGATGATGAGATCGCGAGGCCCATTTCTGATAAGTCCGAAAGGTGTAGAATTCTGTACGTTTTATTATTTTTTATGTTCATTTCACAAATTAAAAAAAGAAAAAACTGGAGGCCCATTGACAAAAGGGAGATCAGCCGGCAGAGATGATGAATGTAGCCAGAGAAGGGCTGGTCAACGGGTTAAAAGTCAACGTCCGCGTGCTGCGATCATCATGAAACCGGGTGACGACGTGGTCGAGTTTTCCCCTCTAACTGCCGGCGCGTTCTGGAAACACTAAAAAGGTCAAAAGCCGAGGGATTCTCAGGCTGGAGCAGTTCGGTGGCTTCTTTCGCTGAGTAGAATTGCGTGGGGACGTCGCTGTTATAACTTGGTTGCATTTTAGGTTCATCCTGCTTCTTCTTTGTTCGTCCCAGGTTAGAAGAAATGAGAGCTCGTCATCAGCAGCTGCTCCTGTTCTTCCTTCTCGCCCTTGCCCCCTCCATCTGCTCGCTCCATGGCCGGGGAGCTCACGCTCAGCGCCTCCCGACTTTTGAAGGTTTAAACGTTTTCTTCATTTTTTTTTGCTCCTTTCCTGGTTTTTCTTCTCCTTCGTCATCCATCATCATAATGATAATCATCATATTCTTCTTATTCTGCCGCTGCCTTTTTCTTCCGCAATTACTCTATCAGATTCTCCTGCTTCTTTACCTGTTATTCATCTTTATACGACCTGCTTTCTCCCCCTTGTTTTGACTAAATTCAAATCCGTCGCTGGTTCCTTCTTCATCCTCTCCGTCTGCTTTTCGTCTTCCTGATTCTCTTCTGCATTGATGTTCTTTCTCTTGTCTGACTCTTGGTCTTATGTTCTTCGCGTTTTGCTCGTGCGTCTTCTGTTATCGGGTTCCATGAAACTTTCAAAGAAAATAAAGCTTTGTTATCTCCTGAATCCGAGAATGCTGCGTTTGTAACAGTCGAGGCGCTCAAGACGATCAGAGATAAACTTAAGATACCAGAGACGTTGTGGAACTTCAGTTTAAATCCTTGCACCGAGTGGGCTATGATAAACAAGGATCCGTACATACACAACGTTACCTGCGGGCAATTCAACGAGACGTTGACGAACCTGACCACGAAGGTTACCGCCAACATCACTGTCCTCCACGTTATCGGCATGTAAGTTGATTCTGATCACCATCATCTTTCTTCTTCGCTCATCGTTGCTCTGGCTGATGATTTTTCTCCTTTGCGACATTCTCAGAGAGATCAAGGGCGCGAATCTGTCGGGAGTGTTGCCTCCGGAGTTGAGTAATCTCAGTCGTCTATCACACATGTCCGTCCGTTCGTGAACTAAATTTCAAATTTTCGTGGGATTTTATCATCTGAATTCGGAGGAATTAATATTTCCGCTCTCAATCTATGTTCGCTCTTGATCATGTGGAATCGAGCAGCGATATTTCTCGAAACTTCATCAATGGCACCATACCACTTAGCTGGACGTCGCTTCCGCTGCGAAACTTGTAAGGACCGCAATAACCCCTGTCCTAATCGAATCCACATCGTTTTTTGGGGCAATAGATCTTAAGAGGGCATCATTATTATGTGTCGCAGAATCCTTCTGGCGAATCGTGTGACAGGCACCATTCCAAAGGAGATTGGAAACATGAAAACTCTTGAATTTCTGTAATGATACTGTATCTTTGGGGCAGAAATTTCGTGAACCATCTCATCCGTATCTTATGACTCATGGTTCTGGGGTTGTGTTTTCCTTTTCAGTTTTTTGGAGGGCAATCAGCTCGAAGGTCCTCTTCCTCCAAGTCTTGGGACTTTGACGAACTTGAACAGACTGTAAGGCCCCTGCTTATTGCGCATTTCTGTGTGTTGTAGAGTCATGATTCGTTTCCTTGCTTTATGAAACAAAAGAAAAGGAAAGGAAACTGTGGGTTGAATGACAAAAGTCGCATTTGGATTTTAAAATAGTGAAATCTCATTTTCTAGTCTTCTTTCGAGCAACAATTTCTTGGGTGAGCTTCCAGAGACGCTAAGCAATCTGAAGAACTTGACAGATGTGTAAGTTTTGGCTCTAAGATCTATTCAAATCTTCGATCGACTATATTTTCCATTAGTTCTGATGGTGCACGATCGATGCTATGTTGCAGGAGGCTGGATGGGACTGGGATTTCTGGGCCGATCCCGAGCTTCATTGGAAACTGGACGAAATTAGACAGATTGTCAGTTCATATAACCTCCATATTCATTATAAAAAATCTATGATGGAACAATACCGTTCATGATAAGATATTTGAATGCTGCAGTGACTTGCAAGGAACTTTAATGGAGGGTCCATTTCCGTCAGAGTTCTCATTGCTTCATGGTTTAACTCAGTTGTAAGAGCCGGTTTATCCAATTGCTAAGCTACTGAATGTTATCGTGATGGCCATCAAACCCTCTGCGTTTTGATTATAGGAGAATTTCTGATCTTAAAAACCCGGGTGGTAGCTTCCCACCCCTCGAGAAGATGATGAACCTGAAAAATCTGTATAAGACACTCTTTTTTTTCTCAAATTTGATAATCAACTTTGTTCAGTTTATTTACGTAGATTTCTCTGCTGTATAACGACAGGATTCTCCGAAATTGCTCTTTATCCGGTGCCATCCCCGACTACATCGGCCGATTTACTCAACTGCAATCTCTGTAAGTCATTTTTTTCACTTCTGACATTTAGTCTCTTCCCGTTATCATGCTATTTTTAATTCCTTTTTTTTTGGTAATAGCTATGCCCTATCAAGATTCCAGTTTTAGGATCGGAGGAGGAGCTATAGACCCTTAATCCTTAACAGTAAAAGCTAATCCGTAAACCATAAAACCGAAACTTTAAACTCTAAAAGTTGAACCAAAGACCTTTAAGCCTAAACTGTAGACCTTAAACCTTACACACTAAACTCTAAATCCAATGTCCTAAACTCTGAAACCCGAAAGCCTTACCCTTTGGGACTCAAGAAGTTTTCAGGAAAACTAGTGATTTCTTGTTTTTTGATAACTCGTTCATGTTTCAGTAGTTATTTGCATCAATTTTATTGTTTGTCATCCATCTCAGGCTGGAAGATTTTTTTTTTTTTGAAACCATAAAGAAGATCAACCTTACGGGATGATATATGACTACCTTTTTCTTATGATCATGAAATAATTTGTTTTCATGTTCTTTGCCAGGGATCTGAGCTTTAACAACTTGACAGGACAAATACCGAGTAGCTTTGCGGATCTCAAGAAGTTGAGCATCATGTAAGTGACGAGGGCTCCATTTCCTCAATGTTTTGTATGCTATATGGGATATTTATCTTTTTTATGTAAATTAGGTATCTTACAAAGAACAACCTTACGGGATCAATACCAAATTGGATTATGAGAAGCAGAGATAGCATGTAAGTTCCTTATCCACGATTTTTTTATTTGTATTAGAAGTAACAAAATCTCGATGTCCTCAGAGATATTTCTTACAACTCGTTCACGGATCTTTCTTCTGCCCCACCCAACTGTGATCAAGAATCTCGGTAAAACATGCTTTGCCTGTGTCTGGTCTGCACAAAATTCGTGTTATTTATGAAACTGACTTTGATTTGTCTATCGCTCAGAAATTTTGTTTCGAGTTTTTCATCAACAACGAGTAACAAGTAAGTTTCGGATGTCCTTCACATTGATATTCTGTTAAAATGAGATCTTTTTGTCATCCGCTTCATTTACCTTCTCAGGATTGCATCATGTTTAAGAAAAGGCCTTCCGTGTGACGGAACACCAAAAAGTGCGTATTTGCATTCCGTCTGGGCCAAAAACTTTGCTCTGGAAATTATCTTACTCTATTTCATTAGCTTGAACGTGAATGTTTTGAATTTTTTTCAGATTATGAGATTTTCATAAACTGTGGAGGACGTCAAAGTGTCATTGTAGATGGGAAAGAATTTGAACCTGACGCATCACTAGAAGGAACATCCAACTTTTATCGTTCAAACAGTGGAAAGTGGGCCTATAGCAGTACTGGGAACTTTATTGGCGGAAATAGTTTACCATTTGTGGCAGAAAATACTTCAGTGTTGGAAATTCCAGATCCAAAGTTGTACATTCAGGCTCGTTTGAGTCCTCTCTCCCTCAAATACTATGGTTTATGTTTGCAACCAGGAAACTATACTTTACAATTGCATTTTGCTGAGATAATTTTCACTCCTGGGAAGACCTTCGGCAATCTTGGAAGACGCTTGTTTGATGTATCAATCCAGGTCAGTCTGAAGCGTTGGTCTTGAAAATTCTCTTTTTTTGCCGTGAAAGCCTATAATTTTCTAAAAATGTTTTAGCAACCCCAAAGTTTCAAGTCATCGCATCATGTACTTTCAGTATCTTCATCACTTTGTGGCCGCTTGGCTTGTAATTTTTTTTTCTTGTGCTTCTGCATATGTTGGTGGTATTTGATTGTTTTTCAGTCATTGCGAGTGCTTTTATGGTTAGAAATGAGTTTTATGTTCTCCATTGTTGGGTTGCAACGTGCATAATTCCGTTACCGAGTCTTGTCTTGATGAGCTCTATACTGAAACAGGGAAAGAAGGTTTTGACAGATTTTAACATTGTAGAAGAAGCTAATGGCATTTTAAAAAAAGTTCTCAAGAATTTTACTGCCCTTGTGGAGAATGGAACGTTGGAGATTCACTTTGAGTGGTCTGGTAAAGGGACGAATTCTATTCCATATAGAGGTGTCTATGGCCCTCTTATCTCAGCTATTTCAGTGACTCCAAGTACGCATGTCACCTCTTGTTTCTGCGCCCCTGTTTTTAATCATAATCTTAGATCTGATTAAATATCTGTTATCGTTACAGATTTTACACCCCGTATCTTCAAGGAAAACGAGAGATTATCTGTTGGCGCCATTATTGGTATAGCTGTTTCATCGTCTGTCTTGGTGATGCTATTGATCGTGGGAGATATATGGTTTCTTTACCGGCGAAGAAAATCAATTGAAAACGATGGTGAGATGTAGTTCGATTTATTCAGTGTGGTGTACGAAAAAATGCTTACCTATGCATCAAATTTCATTTGCTGGGAACATAATATCATAGTTATTCTAATTTTTAATTCCTGTAGAATAATTTCTCCAGCCCTTTGTGATGTTTGTTGGGTTTGGAATTTTTAGAGTTTAAATCTCTTACGCTGTGTCAAAGATAAATTGAAGGAATTTATGGTAATTTAGTAGCTGATTATTTGCAACTGACAGGATAACAGAGCTTCGTGTTAAATTATTTATTCTTTTCTGTCCCAGTTTTTAGCATCTCATTTTACTTATGATTAAGTGCACAAAGAGCCACATGCCTCCCAATATGACAATTTTGGTTTCACATGTTTTGAATAATATAATGAAATAGAGTCATTCGTTGTCTTAACATGCTTTCAAAACTCCTGCTCAACTGCGATGGCATGCTTTTGAATCCTAGTTGAGGTGACAATTGTTTGTGTGAACAGAAAAAACAACCCACACACACCGATTCCAAAGGAAAGATACAAGTCTTTATAGGGATAACCCTAATAGGGTTATATTAGGGAATAACATGCAGATAACATAAAATACGCAATGTCCACACTCCCCCTCAAGCTGGGGCGTGGATGTTTTCCACACCCAGCTTGACACAGAGCTCCTCAAACCTCGGGGCATGAAGCCCTTTGGTGAAGATGTCCGCAAGCTGATCTGCTGACGGTACATTTGGCATACAGAATTTTCCCGACTCCAGCTTCTCTTTAATGAAATGTCGATCGATTTCGATGTGCTTTGTGCGATCATGCTGGACGGGATCATGAGCGATGCTGATAGCTGATTTGTTGTCACAGAACAGCTGAACAGGGGAAGGAACTGGACACCGTAGCTCACTGAGGAGCTGGGTGATCCAAAGTGCTTCACAAAGGCCATGCGCTAATGTACGGAACTCAGCTTCAGCACTGGATCGAGAGACCACCGTCTGCTTCTTGCTCCTCCAAGTAATAAGATTACCTCCCAAGAAGGTGCAGTACCCGGAGGTAGACCGGCGATCAACCACCGAACCTGCATAATCCGCATCGGTATATACCTCGAGTCGAAGACCACTATGACGGCGGAACAGAAGTCCACGGCCAATCGTCCCCTTCAAATAACGGAGAAGGCGATGTGCAGCATGTAGATGGCTCATTCGAGGATTTTGCATAAATTGACTAAGTACACCCACTGAGTACGCGATGTCGGGGCGAGTGTGAGTGAGATAAAGCAGTCTTCCCACCAGTCTGCGATACTGTCCGGGCTCAGCAAGAGTTTCATTTTCATCAACACCAAGTCGATGATTTGCATCAATTGGAGTCGAGATAGGCTTGGAGTCCTCCTTGCCAAGCTCAGAAAGAAGGTCCATCGTGTACTTATGCTGACAGATGAAAATTCCACTGGACGAGTAAGCCACTTCAATCCCAAGGAAATACCGTAACGGACCAAGATGACGAATAGCAAACTCCGAGGACAGATAAGCAGCCAGCTGGGCGATAGTTTCCTTATCATCACCCATAATAATAATGTCATCCACGTAGACAAGAAGGATAGCAACTCCCCCTGACGTGGAATGATGGTAGAAGAGAGTGTTGTCGCCATTACACTGGCGATATCCACGGGTCTGCATGGCCATAGTGAACCGGCCAAACCAAGCACGAGGAGATTGCTTCAAGCCGTATAAAGCTTTCTTCAAGCGGAAGACAACCGAACTCGAGGTTGATGGAACTAATGAGGCATACCCAGGAGGTAGAGCCATATAGATCTCCTCAGTCAAGGCACCATGAAGAAAAGCATTCTTGACATCGTACTGTTGCAAGGTCCAGCCACGGTCGGCAGCCAAGGCCAAGAGAATTCAGACAGTATTCATCTTAGCCACAGGAGCAAACGTTTCTTGATAATCAATGCCATATTTCTGTGTAAAACCCTGCGCCACAACACGAGCCTTGTGCCGTTCAATGGAGACATCAGAATGTTGCTTCACAGCATAAACCCAACGACTGCCAACCAAGTGCTTGCCCGGTGGAAGCGGAACCAGATCCCATGTATCAATGAGAGCGAGTGCGTGAAGCTCCTCCTCCATAGCCCGACGCCAATGAGGAAGCGATAGGGCAACGTCCACCGTCTTCGGAAGGGAGATGGAGTCAAGGGAGGTGAGAAGAGCATGGAAGGATGGGGAGAGACGATGGGAGGATACGAAAGCGGTTAAGGGATATAAGGGCGAGGGGCGAGTAGAAGAGACGAGGGTTAAGGGGGAATGTTCTGGAGTAGTGGAGGAGGAGGAGGGTAAAGGAGGAGTGGAAGTGGCACGAGATTTGTGACGAGCGAGTGTGAGACCGTACCGTTTTTCAGGAGGGCATTGGTGTCGAGGGAAAGGAGCACGAGGAGGAAGAGATAGGTCGGAGGAGGGATCCCCGGGGTGAGTGGATTAAGCGGAGAAGCCGAAGAGGGAGCAGGAACAGAGGATGACAGATCCACGGTGGGAGCTGGAGGTTCACCTTCAGATGGGACTGGCAAGGAAGGAGGGTTTTGGGGAGGGGGCCGGAGGAGCGGGGGAAAAATAAGAAATTCAAGAGGATCCGACGGTGGGATTAAGGAAGTGGAGTCGGGAGAAGAAGAAGAAGAAGGATAATACAGAGTGAATTCGTCGAAGGTGGCATCCTTGGTAACAATGAAGCGACGAGAGGGCGGATGATAACACCGATAGCCCTTTTGGGTGGGAGAGTAGCCGACGAAGACACATTGGAGAGCACGAGGAGCGAGTTTGTTACGACCAAGAGCATGATTAGGGACAAAACAAACACACCCAAAAACACGTGGGAGAAGATTGGTGAGAAGGGAAAGAGTTGGAAAGGATTGCTGGAGACGGTCAATGTGAGTAGAATGAGCAAGCGCCCGAGACGGGAGACGATTGAGGAGATGAATGGCGGTAAGACAGGCTTCGCCCCAGAAATAATTGGGCACATGCATATGAAATAGAAGACTGCGAGTGGTATCAAAAATGTGACGGAATTTGCGTTCGGCAACACCATTCTGCTGGGGGGTGTATGGGCAAGTGGTTTCATGGATAATGCCTTTATGTTGAAAGAACGTGGTTAACGTAGAATTGACATAGTCTCTAGCATTGTCGGAGCGGAAGCGACGAATGGGAGTAGAGAATTGGGTGTGGATAAGAGAGTAGAACTGAGGGATCACAAGGGATATGTCGGATTTATGTTTTAATAGATAGGTCCACGTGAAGCGAGTGGCATCATCAATAAAAATGCATAACCACCGAGCTCCAGAGGCGCTGTGGACAGGAGCTGGTCCCCATACATCGGTATGAATAAGAGAGAATGGAGACGTAGAGTGAGAAGAAGAGATAGGATACGTCGTACGATGATGTTTAGAAATTCGACAAGCGTCACAAACAAAGCGATCAACAGAATGACTGTGAAAGAGTTTAGGAAATAAATGGTAAAGAGTGTGAAAAGATGGGTGGCCAAGACGTCGATGGAGAAGCCACAAACGTTTATGGGACGCCGAAAGGGAAACAGCCGCAGCAGCAACAGAGTGAGAAGACGACGGGGGTCGAACAAGGTAGAGGCCCTCACGCTCCTCAACAATGGAAATCATCCTCCCCGACACCTTATCACGGTAAAAACAGGTATTAGGGGTGAAGGTAATGGCCTGGTTTAGATCACGAACAAGACTGGATAAAGAGAGAAGATGGTGAGCCAGGCGAGGAACATGAAGGACTTTAGGAAGATGTAAAGTATGTGAAAGAGCGACACGTCCAATTCCGGCGACAGTGAGGAGATCACCAGATGCAGTTTTGACTTTGGAAAAACCAGAAACAGGTTCATAGGTCAAGAAATGGCGAGGATTGGGTGTCATGTGAGCAGTGGCACCCGAGTCAAGAAGCCAGGTTGAGGATGAAGTAGAATGCCGAGAGGATGACAAGGGAATAGGAAGAACGGTGGACGTACCTGCGTGGGCTAAGGAACACGAGCCCACGACGGGTGGATCAAGCAACCGCCAGAGACGTTCCATTTCCTCAGGGGTGAAGCTCGAAGGTGAGGCGTTGGTTGGTAGAAGACCATACGGCATAGGTACTTGACCAGGCTGGGGCACTTGGCTCGCAGAAGATGCGACAGTAGCAAGATTGCTTTGTTGCAGTCTCTTTCGTTGAAGCTTAAAACATGTCTCCTTCGAGGGACCTCGCTTCTTGCAGTAATTATAGAAGAGCGAAGGGTCATTTTTAGGAGAGTCCTCAGTCCGAGTGGGAACACCACCGCCAGTGGAAATAGGTGTCATTGGAGGTCGAGTAGAGGTGGACGACTGGACAGCAAGTGCCGAACCCGTGGTTTGAGTTTGCCGGAAACGGGATTCTTCAATCCGAGCACTACGGAGCGCATCTTTGAAAGTAAGCTCTTTCTCCCGGTGAATAAGTTGAGCACGGAGAGATTCATACTCGGGGTTAAGTCCCATAAGGAACTGGAAGACCCGGAGCTGAAGAGTGTACTTTCGGTCCACAGAATGAGGATCAGGTGGCATGTAATGATCGATCTCATTCCATAAGGACATAAGTTCGGTGCTATACTCCATAATAGATCTGTCCCCTTGGCGCAAGTTGGCAGCCCGATGCACGAGCTCATACAATGTGGCAATGTTATGCTTCTTGGAGTGACTTTCAAGAGCAGCTTCCCACACTGCCCGAGCCGACTCGAGAGACAAGAATTCACCCTTAATGGTGGGCGAAATACTATCCAGTAGCCAACGGTGAAAAACCCCTTCAACATCCAGCCAGTCGTAGTACTTGGAATCTGTCCGGGGTGGTCCATCTTCAAGCAAATGACGCATCAGACGACCTTTGAGAGTAATCTGAATGTACTGGCGCCATTGGAGCAAATTGAAGCCAGTAAACACCCCATCTGGAGGCATCTTGGGCAGAGAAAACGGTCCAGAGGTATTAGACCGATTCCCCAGCTCAGGAGACGACCCTGGGGCAGGAGGCGACCGGACAGAACTGGCTGGTGTCACATCTGAGGCCTGTGCTTCGACAGTCTCAGGGGTCTCCATGCTCATCGCAAAGCAAAGTCTGAACACGACCACAGCAGGAGACCACTGAGAAGACCACAAGTGGAGAGGATTAAGGAAGTGGAGTCGACTCCCGAAGACAGTCAAGGGTAGACCGTCGAGGAAGGTGAGACTCCCGAAGAGAGAAGTCGCACGAGGAAATCCCGAAACAAGTCTTGCGCAAGGAAATATTCCAGGCGAAGACGATAAGTTGCCGACACAAGTCTTGCGATGAGAAAGAAGCTGCCGATGCCGAAAAATAAAGAACCCGCCGATGCGGAGCGTCCGCGTACCGAGCTGCTCTAAAGAAGCCGCCAGGAGTCGATGCGGAAGGTGAAAAAGGCCGCGGAAGGTGAAGAAGCCGCCGGAAGCCGCTGGGAGTCCGATGGCGTAAGAGGATCCGGCGATCCGACGGTGCAGACGGTGGAGGAAGAAGCTCCGGCGGTGGAATTGGTAGCTCAACCCAGGTCGAATCTAGGTTTGGAGCTCTGATACCATGTGAACAGAAAAACAACCCACACACACCGATTCCAAAGGAAAGATACAAGTCTTTATAGGGATAACCCTAATAGGGTTATATTAGGGAATAACATGCAGATAACATAAAATACGCAATGTCCACAGTTTGTATCTTTAGGAGAGGTAAAGTTGCTTGAAAACAACTTTTACCTCTGACATATTGTGGGAATCATTTTATTCTACTGACTACTTTGCCATTTGTTTAACCCACAGAGTTTAAAGGGATAGATTTACCTACGGGCGGCTTCAGTTTGAAACAGATTAAAGCAGCAACTAATAATTTTGACCCGGAGAATAAGATTGGCGAAGGTGGTTTTGGGCCGGTTTACAAGGTCAGTTCTAAATATATTTTTAAAATTAACTGTTATTATCCAAATATTTGCCACACAGGATAAGCAGAACTTAAATAAATCTACATAATGTGGAAACTCTCAGGGGATCTTCCCAGATGGCTCAGCTATTGCAGTCAAGCAGCTTTCGTCCAAGTCGAAGCAAGGGAACCGGGAGTTTGTCAACGAGATAGGCATGATATCGGCCTTACAACATCCCAACCTGGTTAAACTTCATGGGTGCTGCATCGAAGGGAATCAATTGCTGCTGATATATGAATACATGGAAAACAACAGCCTTGCGCGCGCCCTGTTTGGTAACCAACGTTACACTTTCTGTTTTGATTTCCAGTGGATTAGCTCTTTCAACTATTCCATTGTTTTTGTGATGATAATCTTACGGTTTTCTAAAATTAATAGGCCCTGAGGGATTACGATTGGAACTCGATTGGTCAACAAGGCGTAAAATTTGCATTGGAATTGCGAGGGGTCTGGCCTACCTTCATGAAGAGTCAAGGCTAAAGATAGTACACAGAGATATCAAAGCTACGAATGTTCTTCTAGACAAACATTTGAATGCAAAAATATCTGATTTTGGTCTCGCTAAACTGGACGAAGAGGAGAATACTCATATCAGCACCAGGATTGCGGGAACCATGTAAGCAATCTCTGATCCAATCGCGTCACATTGAGCTTATAATTTCTCCCTCTCTCTCTCTATCTCAATATCTATCTCTATCTCTATCTCTATCTCTATCTCTATCTCTATCTCTATCTCTATCTCTATCTCTATCTCTATATCTATCTCTGTCTCTATCTCTATATCCATCTCAATATCTATCTCTGTCTCTATCTCTATATCTATCTCAATATCTATCTCTGTCTCTATCTCTATATCTTTCTCAAAATCTATCTGTCTCTATCTATATCTATCTCTATCTCTATTCTCTTATTCTATCACTTCAGATTGAGCTCATTATTCTTTCTTTCAATTTTGAGTCTCTCATGTTTTTTTATCTCTAGTAAATATGTTTTTATTTGTGGATTCAATAAGGTGCGTATGTACATTTAAGCGCACGAATTTTCAATTTGTTGGTTTTAATCCAGATTACCTATTTCTTTCTGATTATTTGTTATCTTGTTGTGTTCAGTGTCTTCCTGCAATCCACTTTCAAAATCCTAGTAGCTGCAACTTACACCTTATCCACTTTAGAAAGATATATTTGTTATTCATTTGGGATTCAGCGTACGATTATTTTTTAATTCATAGTTTAGGGTCTAATGTTGACTTAAATATTTTCTATCATATTTTTCTTCAGGGGGTACATGGCTCCAGAGTATGCCATGAGGGGCTACCTCACAGATAAAGCAGACGTCTACAGCTTTGGTGTTGTCGCTCTTGAAATTGTGAGTGGAAAAAGCAATGCAAACTGCCGCCCCAAAGAGGACTTCATCTACCTTCTAGACTGGGTAAGAACCGAAACTTTTTAAAAAATAATCATGCATTTTTTTACTGAATTTTTATTTTTGAAACTGATTTTTTAAAAGTAAAATAATTATAGGCCTATGTACTGCAAGAGAAGGGTGCTCTACTAGAGCTGGTGGATCCAGCTCTAGGGAGAAACTTCTCAATGGAGGAGGCACAGCAGATGCTGAACCTCGCTCTAGTCTGTACCAACCCGTCGCCTTCGCTCCGACCGGCTATGTCGGCCGTCGTTTCGATGCTCGAGGGGCACGCAGAAGTTGAGGTCCCAGTCATGAAGATCACGCGCACTGAGAGCATGGAGCTCAGGTTCAAGTCCTTCCAGAAGCTCTCCCAAGATGGTCAGAGCCAGGTCATATCCATGGATGGGCCATGGGCACAGTCTTCCATGTCATTGGACACCATCAACGACTACGAGCATTCGCATTGTTCCGAAGCCCCTCTCCTCGACGTCACGAACGAGCTTCGTGCATGAACCATCGCATGCATTCTGTTGATGGTCAGAGGCTTCTATTACGACGGGGCGCGTCTCCCCCTTTGTTCCGTCTGTAATTCAAGGACAACAATTTTGTGATGGTTGGTTTTTCTCATTCTGGTTTATATCTATATAAACTAATGATATGTCGGCGTGTGGGACAGTACTAATGGAGATTGAATTGGTCATTCACAAATAGACGTGGTTGTTCTGTTCTGCTCGTTTGGAACGAACAATTATTCGCACAAAAGAACCGCACAGGGCCTTGTTCTTTGTTCTGTTCTTTTTTTTAACGAAAAAATTTGACATTCGCAAAAATTCGTACTTCGCACAAAACTAGCACAAAGCGAACAAAAGAACCGCAAACGGGCTGTGCAATGTTCTGTTTGAATTCGATTTTGTTCTGTTCGGAAAACCAAACAGAACGAACAATTCGCACAAAAAGAACAGAACTACCACGCCTACTCACAGATATGTAGTTCCTGCTCAACTCAACCTTTCCAAGCCATAAGCTCCTAGTTTTTGTCTTCGAACACCCAGTCAATCAATAAATCTGCTTGAGCCCCCAAACTAAATGCAGCCTGCTCTGAAGACAACTCGTGTGCCCCATTGAAACCCAATGCAATAAATGCCTCCATCCAATAACTGATATCGGGCGACCAATATGTGATATCCGGATGAAATCAAGACGATTTTAGATGCCAGATTGTGGATGGATATTGAATATCTGCCGGATAACAGATGTTGAGAAATGTATCGCTGGGATCAGGATACGACGGATACCGGTATTGGCTATTGAAATCCTTACAAAAGATTGATATCTGGATATCGATGTCCAAGGTCTTGATATCAGTTTATTTTTCGGACACATTTTTTCATATGGAGGAAAATGAGAGAAGAAAACAATAAAATACCACAACACTGTAAAACGGCTGTATTCAGGAATAATGTGTTCTAGACTGTTGTCCTTCCCAACCTAGACTTCGAGTTTACAAAGTCGAATGCCTTTTGGGCTAGGCTGATCAAATAAATATCTCATTTAAATATTAATACTCCTACGATTTCAACCTATTCTGCTTAATTGAATATTGATTAATTAACTTAACAATGGTTAATATTATGCGCATGGATGAGAGATACAGGTCCAATAGCTTAATTACATATATATTGATATGTTTAATAGTAAGACAACAAATTATTTCAATTATATTTCATTTTTTATGTAAGACATAAAAAATACCAATATCCGACACCAGTATCTAATATTTTGTCACCCAATCCCTAAGACAAGTGAGGATGAAGATATCAGGAAGGATAACAGTATCAGAGATCGGTACTGTAGCAATTGACATCTGATATTGTCATCCGAAATACGGATATCTGTAAAGACAGATATCCGATTTCTCATTTTCGATATTTGTTATGGTGTCCATCTTGAAAACATCATTTGACATCAGCGTCGGGACCGATGAAAACAAACCTCCTCCTGTGGTCCCCTCAATCTAAAGTACTATTTTTATTTCATATCCACTCTACCAGTCAAAAACCAATGATTACTTTGAGTCTTCTCATGTTGTATTATATTTTCAGCCCTATGATGATTCAAACTACTATTTTTCTTCATGTTGTGGATGAATACTGTAACGTAAAAAGAAAATTTTCCTTAAACAGTACATAGTAAAGATGAATTTCACAATTTCACTCGGTTATGAAAATATAAATATTTCTGCAATCGACTTGTGACTTGTGCATCTCACCTTCTGACGTGCTGCAGCACAAAATCTCAGTGGGACATTTGAGAGAGTTATTCATTACCAAATGAGAATCACAATGGATAGTCTGGACTCTTAGTATGAAAATATTATAATAGGGTGTATCACACTACAGAGGGAGCAAAATTGGGGGTTTAAATTTATCATTGTAATTGATTTTTCTGCGACCCAAAAAGTTTAATCTGACTCAGGGATGTATAGTTGAGATTGAGGTCGTTTCCACAAGGGCAAGCATTTTAGAGATCGAGTTAATTAAATAAATAGAAGTTATGGAGAAGAAATGTTAATATAGTAAGGCTAGTAGGGAATAATACTATTAAGAGTGCCTTTACTGGTAGAAAAAACTGTTAATATTCTCTTCATTTTTTTTACTCACCTTAGTTTAAATATTAAGAAATATTACAAATATCTTAAATAAAAATATATGTTGAGATTTAGTATTTTTTGAAAGGCTTCATTCATAACACAGAAAAATGCCTTTATGAAAGTAAGAAAAACATTTTTATGTATAATCCTTATACCAATAATATTTCGGGGTTTTTTCCTCTGCTCACCCAATATTCTATAACAATAAGCCCAGGAAAATCTTGTAAAAGTATTGTACTTAATTGTAAATATTAATAAAAAGAATTTTAAGATTGAGAGATAAAAAGGTAAAAATAAATTGTAATAAAATCATAATAAACTTTATGAGAAATTCTAATCAAATTTGGTATCAATATATGCCTATTTATGGAAGAATCATATTTTTCCCATGGCAGTGGGAAACACAAAGGGGCACTATTTTGGTAACACTGACTCCTAAGAACACAAACCATAGCCTCACTCCCTAATACTAAGTTTTTCATAGTTCATATTTCATGATTGATCTAGTTCATTATGATCCTTCATCTATTGGACCAAAAATTTTAGTTAATTAACAACTAATAGATAAAAATTTTCATCAACTGTGTACCAATTTCAAATATATTTAGTTTCTGTATCAGACATCTTTTGGCAAGATTCCTTCATACATAATCATTTGGGAAGATCAAACTTATTCTTAAATGTGTTTTCTTAAAAAAGTCTGATACAACATTAGCTAATTCAAGCTAAAATAAGTAAATATTAGATTTTTTACAATAACACATGAATAAATGAAGAAATATCCTATTTTTGACTTTGTTTTGTATTGGTCAATATTCATATTCCACAATGGTCACGGGCTGCAAGTCATATGAGTGATGTTTGAGTTCATCTGGTTTTTTTTAAGGTGGCAATTGACCATGAAATGTGCTTAAATGTCATTTCTAGCCTGAAAATCACATACAGTGTTTTCATATTGGCCATTTTATTATTTCACCCTTCAATAATTAATACAAAATGCCTGATGTCATCATTCATAAAAATGTTTTAAATAAAATGTTGGAAATAACCATTAAAATATTTAAAAAAGTCACTAAATTTATAACTACAAAATCTAATCTCAAACGTTTCCCCATAAAATATTATACATACAAACACAAAATTTTACATTTTTTTGCAAATAAATAAATATATGATATAAATTCCTCTGAAATAATTTGCACCACATTAGTCATTCCACATATGTGAGTGTTTTAAAGGCTATTTTACCAATAAAATGAATTTACCTACATCTTAAGATTGATACATGAAATCATAGGCTGCAAACTCAAAATTGAAGTTCAAAATAAGGATTTCAATGTGCACTAAAATCATTTCTCTTCCTTCATATGATGATGATGTAGATTTAGTTTGAATTTTAACTTCATTGGATCGTGTCTAAAGATTATGGATATAATTGCATGGTTGACACTATTTTGACCTAGGTCAGATAGGATTTACCATAGTTAAACTACTTAACATTATTGGGACAATAAAGATCAAGTTTCAACATTATTCATTGTCATTAATTTATTCCAATTTGTGTTTAAAATTTACCACACAATTATAGAAGATAAATAATTAAGAAAGTGATACGATATAATCCAGAAGAAGCATGAATCACTCAACTTAATAAGCATCCAAGCTTAGAGTTGATTAATGGGCAAAGTGTCTCAACATGAACACGAAGACATATTGATAACTACTATTTAATGGAACATAACATTTTTTCATGTCCGTTTCTGTGTTGAAATGGTATGAATATTTACTCAATATTTTGATAGGCCAGTTATTTCTATACCCTCGTTGGTGAAGTATTTGATATTATTGTCATTTATATACATTTTAATTGTCATAATATGTTAGAGTGGTATATGACTGAAATAACTATCCCACTCGAGTTACTATTGATGGAATTACACGGAATGCATGTCCATTGAACTCTAATATTTTGTTTAAGTTAATCAAAATAAATTATGATCATCGTTATTCATGTGGAATTTTTATAATGGAGTCTAAGAATATTATTTGATTAAGATGATAACATAATGAAATCATCACTTGCTTATAAACATGTATTTAGAAATATTTCATACTCATAGGTATTCAATAATGACATAAAAATATTCTAATAGAATAGCAGTATCAGATCCCAACCAGATAATAAGAATGGTTGATCTTGTAACCATTAGTGAGGCAACAAGGAGAGATAGTAGATGCTCTTCAAAGAAACATCTCACTGAATTGATCATGGATGAATATTACAATGGTTTCAAACCTAAACATAAACCACATTGATTCATATCATAGTTGTGTGAGTGATCCTCAGACCTGAGACACTACAGACATCTTGTTGATGTATGATTCTATTTTAACTATGATGAGTGTGTCCCTAACTAGGGAATTGCAAAAGTCTAAGATCCGATGCAATGAAGACCATTTCTGAGGTAGTAGAAATGTACAAAATATTTATTTTATGATTCCTTGATGCATCATTCCAAAGTATGTTAACCATCTATGGTTTGATAGTTGACCATGCCCTAAGTCATTATAGTTGTGTCGAGACAATGAGATTTTATACATGCATGATAACTGTTGAGATATTAGGCTTTTAATTCTATTATATAAACAATGATGATTATATTAAACAAATTTGGTCAATTAATTCCTTTTATACAAATGATAATTATTGGACTTCAGAGTTATTAACAAGACGGGTTTATGGGCCTTAAGGGCCACACACACAAGGTTTACAGGAGTTTGAGATTATAGTTAAAATGCAATTTTTTTATTATTAATTCTTACAATAAAAAGTAAATAAACCCTTCTGAAAGATACCTATGAGAGTTAATAACATACAATTTTGTAGTTTAAATATGACCATATTAACAGGTCTATTTGCATTCAGTTGATTTTATATGTGAATTATCATGCCTCAAATGATTAAGTTTAGTTTTAGAATGACAATATGATTTTTTTTGAATTTTTAGGTATTTTAAATGGTTTTTATGACATCATATCCTAGAAGAAAGTAATTTTTAAAGTTATAATATGATTTTTTAATGATTTTTTTGGCATTATATTCAAAGATATATCGTTTTTTAAAATTAATATATTTATATATATATTTATGACATTTTTATGAATTAATATTTTAGAGAATTATTTAATGGATTTGTGACTTTATCTGGTCTTACAAAATGAGAGGAGAGGAAAATTAGAGGGCTTAGAATAATCCAAATTCAAATCACGATAGGTAACAATCTGTAAGGAGTTCTGGGCTGAAATTTTGAGTGTAGTTTTACTTTTCTTCCCTCTTTCTAGTCACACAGTTGTATCTATAAATAGATCATCATATTTTTGTATAAACTATGCTTGAACTCACTTCCTCCTAGAGAGGCTGATTAAAAGGGAGTGAGGATTTTGAAGATTCATTGAAGGTGTTCTTGGTGTTTTTTTTAATTGGTGAAGATTGGAAAAGAAGTGGAGAGGCTGACCAGAATCAAGAAATGCCTTGATCATGGAAGAACATAGGGATCTAAGATTAGTCTCTTCCCTTTCATTGGTTTCTCTACTAAACATCCATTTAGTTAGATCTACATCTTCATTTTCATCATCTCATTCTCATTACCATCTTCCATCATCTCACCCTACCGCATACATCTCCAATCTTGTCACCTTCATCTCATATAAAAACCCTAAATCATCTAGCCCATCATCCACTTCTTCATCTCACAACCACCTACCCCTTCTTCCATCACATCCATTATTTAGATTATTATCATTTCTTCTTCCACCATTCTATTTCACCATCATCCATCTACGTCCACTCGCATCCACTCTTACATTTCATCATCCTCTCTTCTTATTCATATTCTATATCCATCATCACTTCATGTCTTCATCTATCTTACTCTCTCATTTCCATTTGATCTATCCACATCCTCCTACCTGTTCCTTATATAACTATTTGTATCATCCTTATTAACTAATTATTATCACCCTCTCACTATCTTATATTTATCACTTCACAATATCCTATTTTATATGTATCTCCTCTCACCCTTATTGAATAATCATTTAAACCTTTCTATATGTTCCCTATGGAAACATCCCTTGCTCATCACTAACTAGTCAAATTATTTTATGAGTAAAGGTTTATAAATTATTATTTTTAACTCAAATAACAATGAAAATTAACTGTCTAAATTTGAGTTCATCAAGATTTTCCCAAGAGCGTTCCCTCCTCGCTTCTTCTTGAACGCCCTCCCCATCTCAGAGAGGTTGTAATGATGATAATATACTCATTGATCTTTGATGATTTTTTAATAAAGATTATGTGGAGAGTCTATGTAAGGAGGATAGCGTGCATATGCCTAATGGTCGGACTTCTGTGGACCTTGAAAAGACTCATTTGAGGAGTTTATCATTTGGAGATTTGACGATGTGCAAGGTGATTAAGTCATCATTAGGTTTTTTGTTTAGGGTGTTAATTTTAAATTGTTTGATTTCACTGCATAATATTTTCTAAATTACTAATCATGAAATGGAACCTCACGATTATGATATGTGATCATATTTTATATTTATGTTTGAAGATTTGAGAGAATGAAGAGCGTTAGAAATGGTAGTTCATTCATATCTTAGGACGAGTTGTAGATAAATGGCACGAAATGTGATGATATGAAATAAGGATTGAGTGAACTGAAATACATAATTGAGGGTATAAAATACTTGTGTGCCACCAAGCCAGTCATTAACTACTGAAAGGCATATGTCCAGCTTTGGGATGATATCGCCATTCTATCTGATGACTGAGTGACACTCATGGTTGATTAAGTGATTTCAGAAAACCAAAGAATAAGATATTCAATCTATTTCCATTTTACAAAATAATACAATGTGTTAGGGACTAATATTACTGATCTTTGTCAAGGA